>NC_048574.1:10122675-10220175 GCF_013265735.2 Oncorhynchus mykiss | reverse complement strand
TCATTTTTTAAAATACTTTTTTAAATATAAAAACATATTTTGGTGTGTGTCCATTTTGACCAGCCTACCAGACAAAAACAATGTCCAGCCCATCTGGCATTTGCCAGAATTATCAGATAGCCAATCCACCCCTGAGTGTATTATAGTGTAGTATATTGTAGCAGCAGACAGGAGGAGAAGCCGAACAGCAGAGCTTCCTCTTCTTACCTGCACATGATCTCGTGTGTCAGTAACACTCGGCACATCTCAGGGTTCTTGTCTTGCCCTTCATAAACAATAGCCTGCAGAAGGAGGGGGGCAAAGATTATATTAGAAACAGGTTGAGGATTTGTTTTTTGAAGCAAGGTTGGGTTGGCACTGGTCATCACAGAGGCCCACTAGATCTGCCCTGGAGAGAGTGTTCCTACTGTGGTCTGGATCACGTCTGGTAACATCTCCCTCCACACAGAAATCACATCGGTCTCTATTGAAACATTATGGGACCTGGCTCTCACTTGTCTTCATCACATTGATTTATTTATTTCACCTTGATTTTGTCAGGGACTCTGAGATCTAGGTCTCTTTTACAGATGTACCCTGTAATATGTATCACACGTCACTTCCTGCATGATAAGAAAATTAAATCCACAGATGTTACCCAGATGAGGGTACGGTGAGGGTAAGGTGAGGGTACGGTGAGGGTAAGGTGAGGGTAAGGTGAGGGTACGGTGAGGGTACGGTGAGGGTACGGTGAGGGTAAGGTGAGGGTACGGTGAGGGTAAGGTGAGGGTACGTGAGGGTAAGGGGAGGGTACGGTGAGGGTAAGGTGAGGGTACGGTGAGGGTAAGGTAATAACCAAGTATGTATCAAACAGGGCTGTGGTCCAGTCAAACAGGGCTGTGGTCCAGTCAAACAGGGCTGTGGTCCAGCCAAACAGGGCTGTGGTTCAGCCAAACAGGGCTGTGGTCCAGCCAAACAGGGCTGTGGTCCAGTCAAACAGGGCTGTGGTCCAGTCAAACAGGGCTGTGGTCCAGCCAAACAGGGCTGTGGTCCAGTCAAGGTGAGGGTACGTGAGGGTAAGGGGAGGGTACGGTGAGGGTAAGGTGAGGGTACGGTGAGGGTAAGGTAATAACCAAGTATGTATCAAACAGGGCTGTGGTCCAGTCAAACAGGGCTGTGGTCCAGCCAAACAGGGCTGTGGTCCAGTCAAACGGGGCTGTGGTTCAGTCAAACGGGGCTGTGGTCCAGTCAAACAGGGCTGTGGTCCAGTCAAACAGGGCTGTGGTCCAGTCAAACGGGGCTGTGGTCCAGTCAAACAGGGCTGTGGTCCAGTCAAACGGGGCTGTGGTCCAGTCAAACGGGGCTGTGGTCCAGTCAAACGGGGCTGTGGTTCAGTCAAACGGGGCTGTGGTCCAGTCAAACAGGGCTGTTAGTGCGGATGGAAATATGACTTCCTGTCTCTCTGTAACAAATGGTATCCTATTCCATATAGGCATTGAATTTGAATTTGACCAGGACCCTAAAGGACTCCGCTCAGAATTAGCACACTATCTAGGGAACACGGTGCAATTTGGAATGCAGACTTGTTTGGAGGTTGGAGCCCAATGCTCTGTCTGTCTGAAACATATACATGACAATCAGCTGATCATTGGAAACAAATGTGGCCTTTCAATTCACCACCTAAGACTTGGATGCAAAACAGAACACTACACTGGTAGACATTATCCTTAGCGATTGTGCTACCCATATACTCCATGCAGATTATAAACATTCCACTGCTAAATCTCATTGTCCAGTCAAAGACCATCATGCCCTCTCCTCCCCGCCCGCCCTGCCCCGCTACCACTACCAACACCCTCTCTCTCTCCCTCCCTCCCTCCCTGGAATTTGAAAGAACAGATTCCACTTGAACAACACAAAAACACACAGAGAGGTCCTAAGAGCTTAATGTAGTATTTACTGCCTCTGGCCGGGGGATGTTTAATGAATAGCAGCGTGTGTCGTGAGAACTCTGCGGGACCCGTCCGATATTTCTGTCCAAGGTGGGAGGGAGGGAAGGAAGGGGCCATCCCGGGTCCTGGCTTCCCACAGTGCTGCAGAGCAGAACATTATGTAAAGAGAGAGAAGAGGAGCTGAGAAAAGAGAGGAGCTGAGAATAGAGAGAAGAGGAGCTGAGAAGAGAGAGAAGAGGAGAGGAGCTGAGGAGAGGGGCTGAGGAGAGAGAGGAGAGGAGCTAAGAAGAGAGAGAAGAGGAGCTGAGAAGAGAGAGAAGAGAGAAGTGGAGCTAAGAAGAGAGAGAAGAGAGAGAAGAGGAGCTGAGAAGAGAGACGAGAGGAGCTAAGAAGAGAGAGGAGAGGAGCTGAGAAGAGAGGGAAGAGAGAGAAGAGGAGCTGAGAAGAGAGAGGAGAGGAGCTGAGAAGAGAGAAGAGGAAGTGAGAAGAGAGAGAAGAGGAGCTGAGAAGAGAGAGAAGAGAGAGAATAGAGAGAAGAGAGAGGAACTGAGAAGAGAGAGGAGAGGAGAAGAGAGAGGAGAGGAGCTGAGAAGAGAGAGGAGAGGAGCTGAGAAGAGAGACGAGAGGAACTGAGAAGAGGGAGGAGAGGAACTGAGAAGAGAGAGGAGAGGAGCTGTGAAAAGAGAGAAGAGGAGCTGAGAAGAGAGACGAGAGGAGCTAAGAAGAGAGCGTTACACAGGAGGGTCACAGTGATAGTGGCTGTTGAGGGAGCGAGTCCTTTGTTGAAGAGCTCAGTGACTTTCAACGTGGCACCGTCGTAGGATGCCACCTTTCCAACAAGTCAGCTCATGAAATGTCTGCCCTGCTAAAGGTGCCCCGGTCAACTCAGTGTTGTTATTGGGAAGTAGAAATGTCTAGGAGCAAAAACGACTCAGCAGCGAAGTGGTAGGCAACACAAGCTCACAGAACGGGACCACCTTGTCCTGAAGCGTGCAGCGTGTATAAATAATCTGTCCTCAGTTGCGACACTCACTACCGAGATCCAAACTACCTCTGGAAGCAACGTCAGCACAAGAACTGTCTGTCTGGAGCTTCATGAAATGGGTTTCCATGACCGAGCAGCTGCACACAAACCTAAGATCACCATGCGCACTGCCAAGCGTCGGCTGGAGTGGTGTAAAGCTCTCAGCCATTGGACTGTGGAGCAGTGGAAACGCGTTCTCTGGAGTGATGAATCATGCTTCACCATCTGGCAGTCCAACCAACGAATCTGCGTTTGGCGGATGCCAGGAGAATGCTACCTACCCGAATGCATAGTGCCAAATGTACAGTTTGGTGGAGGAGGAATAATGGTCTGGGGCTGTTTTTCATGGTTCGAGCTAGTCCCCATAGTATAAGTGAAGGGAAATCTAAACGCTACAGTATACAATGACATTCTAGATGATTCTGTGCTTCCAACTTTGTGGCAACAGTTTGGGGAAGACCCTTTCCTGTTCCAGCATGACAACGCCCCCTTGCACAAAGCGAGATCCATACAGAAATTGTTTTTTTTTTTCGAGATTGGTGTGGAAGAACTTTACTGGCCTGCACAGAGCCCTGACCTCAACCCCATCGAAACACATTTGGGTTGAATTGGAACGCCAACTGCGAGCCAGGTCTAATCGACATCAGTGCCCGACCCCACTAATGCTCTTGTGGCTGAATTGAATCAAGTTCCTGCAGCAACGTTCTAACATCTGGTGGAAAGCGAGAGGAGAGAGAGGAGGCTGTTTTAGCAGCAGGAGGGGGGGGGACCAACTCCATATTAATGTCCATGGTCATGGAATGAGATGTTCGACGAGCAGGTGTCCACATACTTTTGGTCATGTAGTGCATGATTCACACTGTGACTCTTTAAAACCACAGGGATGCACAAGACGTCATTGTGAATATGTTACACTACTCACGGACGTGTTTTATGGAACGTGGACTGAGATGCTCGGTGCTTTATGAGTGCAGTGGTAACTGGGAATGTTCTGTTATTTTTCCGGAACATTCTCTTCTATCCTTCTCTCGGGGATTGAATATTCATGACTCATCGTGCAGAGTGCTTCACATATACAGGAAGGGCAGTGTCTCTCTGCCTGCACTGCTTCCACCTCACTCTGTCGTTAACAGTGAAGAGGGTGCTAGCTGCTCGCGGATTTCTGCCACTGTCTGCCTGGCAGGAGGAGTGTAATGCTCTCAGTCTATCTACTCTAGCGTGTAAACTCTATGCCCATGGCGGTGACGCGGTGGGGCGGTAAGAGGGAGGAGAGAAGAGGGGAGGCGAGGTGTGGGCGAGCAGTTGGGATGCCAGACTGGAGAGTGACACACCATCTGGACCAGCGTACACCTCTTCCAAAATGCCCCAGCTTTGTTGTCACCCTCCCATAACCTAACAACACATCCCAGTGCCGGCAAATCTCTCTTTGACGGCAAAACATTCACCGCATGGAGTCGGCACGGTAACCACACGACACTTCAATCAGCAGCCTTGTGTGCAGGTGTAGATATGGTGTTAAAATGGATCTGTTCCCTCATAAGAGTGAGTGAAAAACAAGCCTGCTCCACAGCTACTTCTGCAGTCAGGGTGACGATGAAAATGACTTGTTCCTTTGGTTTCACTTTGACAGAATAAGGACCAAGGTCTTCTAAAACAGCACTGCATGAATCAACGTCTACAGGCTAGGAATACACTGCTCTCAATGTCCAGCTCTTTACTGAGCACAGCCAGACCTTGTGCAATGATGTCCTCCAGTAGAGAAATATTAACGCTATCATGACAGATGAACTCATAGAAATATAAAGTTGTGAAATAATGTGCATGCTCTGCAAATGTAAAAAATGAAGATGAAATATCCCGAGTCCTTTGTTAGAGGGGATGCCAAGAGTTTGTCAAAATCATTGAAGCCCTCTCACCCTGTGAGTTTATGTTTTCACCATGGTCACTAAATATGTACAAAAAATAATAATAATAATGCTAAATGAATAGCGCTGAAAAACGTGGATTTTTCTCTCTCTCACAAGCAGGAAAGAAACAGGAAGTACACACAGAGCAGTGGCGAGGATGCAAACTCATTAACACAAAACATAAATAACATAGTGGTATTTTTGGCTTGTCTTTCAGTCAAGGTTATAAAAACACGAGTTGCTAAGTGACACCTTCATTTCTCCACACCAAGAGAGGGTGCTGAGGGACGGTGCCCATACGATCAGCCCCATATCGCCCAGACCTCCAGGCCTCAGCTTTAGGAACCTCACCACACTCGTCATTACTACTACCACGATATAATCCTGAACAAGGCTGAATATCCAAACGCTATTATCGGGCAGCCTCCCAACGGCAGGAAATGTCTCATAGAATAGATGAATAGCCCTTTGTCTGGTTTGTTAGTGTCATTGAAGTGTTTGGTGTCTACATATTGTATACAGCTTCTGACACATCTGGAATTGTAATTAGGAGAGAATCTGGCTGCAAATGGAGAAGTGCAGTTTGTATCAGATAGGTTATTTAGTTCAGTTTGACCTACTACTCAGCATGACATTTTAACGGTGTGATTCAACCACGTCTTTCTATCTTTGTAGTCCACAAGATCATAAAAAACTAAACATGCTCCCTCCACCTCCCCCGTCGATGCAGCACGTACATGACATTCACACCTCTCCTGTGCTAACAACAAAATGATGCACTCGTTGCCTTAACAAACATGTAGCCTTCATGTGCTGTTTAATACATATTTAAACTCACATGTTTAAACTCACATTTCCATTTTCATTTTTCCTCATTGGCTTTGATATGACGGCTGAAATCTAAGTTGTGTAAACAAGTTGCTATAAATATGTGGAAACGCACTTCCCACTCTGTTAGCGTCATCGGTTAGCGTGTCACCAGGAGCATGGCAGCCTTTCTTCCCAGGCCGCCGCCACAGCAACACAGATCAGTCTGCCTGTCTCCGTCTTTGTCTCCCCCCCCCCCTCAAACTAGCAACTACCCCATCCCATCCCACCCCACCCCCAGCTCAGCTGTTCTGGCTCCAAACCTCAGGGTAGGAGAGAAAGAGAGGTGGAGAGAGAGAGGGCAAGCGAGCGATAGATAAAGTGGGAGGGTGAGAAGAAGAGAGAGAAGGAGGGAGAGTGAGGAGAAGAGAGAGAAGGAGGGAGAGTGAGGAGAAGAGAGAGAAGGAGGGAGAGTGAGGAGAAGAGAGAGAAGGAGGGAGAGTGAGGAGAAGAGAGAGAAGGAGGGAGAGTGAGGAGAAGAGAGAGAAGGAGGGAGAGTGGGGAGAAGAGAGAGAAGGAGGGAGAGTGAGGAGAAGAGAGAGAAGGAGGGAGAGTGAGGAGAAGAGAGAGAAGGAGGGAGAGTGAGGAGAGGCCCTCTTGCCTGCTTTCTGTCTTTATCAGATCTGTCACCGGTGGAGAACATGATCGCAGATACAACTGTCAGACTGACATCCGGGGCACTACTCTCTCTCTATTCTGTGTGATAGTAGTGCTGATTTTATAGTTGGTTATACAATAAATACTATGTTTATTACTGCAATTCTATGGTTGTGATGAAAATGAGAGTACTACTAACAAGTGTGATTACAACAGGCATGGTAGCTGTCAATACCGTTATCCGCTCACCATAAACTCCTCCTCCGTTTTCCCTGTCAGACTATCTCTAGTAGGGTATGAAGCCACAGTGACACATTAGTGGTTGTTCCATTGGAGCCACAGGACAGTGCAGTGGTGATGGTGGTGTTGGCCACAGTAATAACAACACAGTGAATCTTAAACTCTGTGGGTAGGTTTATAGCATTAGTATGATAATCCTTGATTTCCATGAGGGCTGGACCAGCAGCACGCAGGCAGTACTGTGATCAGACACTGGGACTCATAGCTGTGGCAGACCAGACCAGACCAGACCAGACCAGACAGACAGACAGGCAGGCAGGCAGGCAGGCAGGCAGGCTCCTCGCTGGAGAGAATGTGCATGGGGCTTTGGATCCGATCATGTTGACCTTATCCTTCCTAACCAAGCACAACAATGGTTTGGCTGGACCACTTGTTAGTCTTCCTTTCCCTCAGCCCCCATGTCATCAACAGACTACAGCAGTCTTTCTACTGTTAAACCTTATTATTAGAGCTACCAGGTTTTTCCTGATCGTATGATGCAGGCAAACTTAAAATCCGTTTTACCTCATTTGAACAAGCACGTCACATGTGCAACTCCAGGAAAGAAAACTCTAGACCACCTTTACTCCACACACAGAGACGCATAAAAAGCTCTCCCTCGAACCTCCATTTGGCAAATCTGACCATAATTCTATCCTCCTGATTCCTGCTTACAAGCAAAAACTAAAGCAGGAAGTACCAGTGACTCCCTCAATACGGAAGTGGTCAGATGACGCGGATGCTTCACTACAGGAACTGTTTTGCTACCACAGACTGGAATATGTTCCGGGATTCATCCAATGGCATTGAGGAGTACACCACCTCAGTCACCGGCTTCATCAATAAGTGCATCGACGACATCTTTCCCACAGTGACCGTGCGTACATATCCCAACCAGAAGCCATGGATTACAGGCAACATCCGCACCAAGCTAAAGGCTAAAGCTACCGCTTTCAAGAAGTAGGACACTAATCCAGTAGCTTATAAGAAATGACCTATGCCCTCAGATGAACCATCAAACAGTTTTAATGTCTTCATTATTATTCTACAATGTAGAAATTGGTAAAAATAAAGAAAAACTCTTGAATGAGTAGGTGTGTCCAAACTTTTGACTGGTACTGTAGATATAGGCTACAACAACCGCCCAGAGTTTTCCCTGGTCAGAAATAGTTTTTAAAATATATTTTCCCTTCTTATCATCCAGCCTCCATACTACTGTATGCAGAGCCTTCAGAAAGTACTCACACCCCTTAACTTTTTCCACATTTTGTTGTGTTACAGCATGAATTTCAAATTGATAAAATGCTGATTTTTGTGTCACTGGCCTACACACAACATCCCATAATGTCAAAGTGGACATGTGTTTTTACATTGTTTAACAAATTAATAAAAACGTAAAAGCTGAAATGTCTTGAGACAATAAGTATTTAACCCCTTTGTTACGGCAAGCCTAAATATGTTCAGGAGTAAAAAATGTGCTTAACAAGTTACATAATAAGTTCCTAGGACTCACTGCAATAATAGTGTTATAGCATTAGCATTATAGCATTATTTTTAAGGCCCCCCTTTAAGGTCCCTCAGTTGAGCAGTGAATTTTAAACACCGATTCAACCACAAAGATCAGGGAGGTTTTCCAATGCTTTGCAAAAAGGGCACCTATTTGTAGATGGGTACATTTTTTAAAAGCAGACATTGAATGTCCCTTTGAGCACAGTGAAGTTACTAATTACACTGTGGATGGTATATCAATACACCCAGGAAACTGCTCAGAGATTTCACAATGAGGCCAAATGGTGACTTTAAAACAGTTACAGAGTTTAAAGGCTGTGATAGGAGAAAACTTGTAGTTACTCCACAATACTAACCTAATTGACAGAGTGAAAAGAAGGAAGCCTGTACAGAATACAAACATTCAAAAACATGCATCCTGTTTACAACAAGACGCTAACGTAACACTGCTAAAAATGTAGCAAGGCAATTATATTTTAGTCCTGAATACAGAGTGTTATGTTGGGGCCAAATCCAATACAACACATTACTGAGTACCACTCTCCATATTTTCAAGCATAGTGGTGGATGTATCATGTTATGGGTGTGCTTGTAATTATGAAGGACTGGGGAGTTTTTCAGGATAAAATATTAATGGAATGGAGCTAAGCACAGGTAAAATCCTAGAGGAAAACCTGGTTCAGTCTGCTATCCACCAGACACTGGGAGATGAATTCACCTTTCAGCAGGACAATAACCTAAAACACCAAAATCACCTAACAGGCCAAATCTACACTGGAGTTGCTTACCAAGAAGACAGTGAATGTTCCTGAGTGGCGGAGTTACAGTTTTGATTTAAATCTGCTTCAAAATCTCTGGCAAGATCTGAAAATGGTTGTCAAGCAATGATCAACAAACAATTTGACAGAGTTGGAATGTTTATGTCTCCACACTCTGGGCTCCAGTATTAGCACCTCTGGTATTTACTATGAGCTGTGAGGCCCCAGTGACAGCTCTGTCAACCAGAGAGAGAGAGAGAGAGAGAGAGAGAGAGAGAGGGGTAGTGAGAGAGAGGTAGAGGTAGAGAGAGGTAGAGGTAGAGGTAGAGGTAGAGGTAGAGGTAGAGGTAGAGGTAGAGAGAGAGAGAGAGAGAGAGAGAGAGAGAGAGAGAGGGAGAAAGAGAGAGAGAGAGATTGAGGCCTGTGCTCTGGCTTCGTTCACATTCTTGATAGACCACTACAGAGATGCCCAGAGCGAAAACAAACTGATCAGTAAGTAATCTGACTCATCCTGTTATGAAATACATATATGCACCATGTACTGTGCCTCACGCCATACTAGTCATAAATCTAGCAATAATTCACAAACACACAAAAATATTGTATACAAATTAGAGGAGCTTCTACACTGATAATATGAAAACAAAATAATCAGGTTCCTATTTCTAATAGTTGTTGTAGTCCATCAACAGCAGCAAGAATCACTACTTGTTAGTCTAGCATATTCCTAAAACTCTCCACTCCTCTCATCGACAGAGTTAAACAAACACAACAATAGGAATTCTAAGTGCGGACAGAAAGAGAAAAATGTGTGAGCCCTCAAACCTCTCTGTGTCATGTACTGTCATGTTGTCTTGTCTCTGTCCTTTCCCTTCACCCTGTCTCCCTCTGCTGGTCGTGTTAGGTTACCTTTTCTCCCCCGCTTTCCCCCAGCTGTCCCTTGTCTCCTCTAACTACCCATTCACCCCGTTCCCCACCTGTTCCCTTTTTCCCTCTGATTAGGTCCCTATATCTCTCTCTGTTTCTGCTCCTGTCCTTGTCGGATTCTTGTTTGTTTGTGTCATTCATGCCTGAACCAGACTGCCGTCATGTTTGCTGTAACCTTGTCCTGTCCTGTCGGAATCTGCCGGTCCATCTGAGCCTACCTATGTTTGGTAATTAAAGAAGCTCTGTTTAAGTTGATTCGCTTTTGGGTCCTCATTCACGCACCGTAACAGAAGAATCCGACCAAGAATGGACCCAGCGACTTCGGATCCTCTCCACTCAGCCGTCGAGATCCAGGGAGCGATGCTAGGCAGACACAAGCAGGAATTGTCTGCTGCTCGACATGCCGTTGAGACCCTGGCCACCCAAGTCTCCAACCTCACAGAACAGGTTCACCATCTCCGCCTCGATCCACCGGCCACTTCCAGGGCTTTCGAATCTCCGGAGCCCAGAATCAATAACCCGCCGTGTTACTCTGGGGAGCCCACTGAATGCCGCTCGTTCCTCACCCAGTGTGATATTGTGTTTTCTCTCCAGCCCAACACTTACTCCAGGAGCACTGCTCGTGTCGCCTACGTCATATCTCTCCTTATTGGACGGGCTCGTGAGTGGGGCACGGCAATCTGGGAGGCAAGGGCTGAGTGTACTAACCAGTATCAAGACTTTAAGGAGGAGATGATACGGGTTTTTGATCGATCTGTTTTTGGGGAGGAGGCTTCCAGGGCCCTGTCTTCCCTATGTCAAGGCAATCGATCCATAACAGACTACTCTATTGAGTTTCGCACTCTTGCTGTCTCCAGTGGCTGGAACGAGCCGGCCTTGCTCGCTCGTCTTCTGGAGGGTTTCCGCGCAGAGGTAAAGGATGAGATTCTCTCCCGGGAGGTTCCTTCCAGCGTGGATTCCTTGATTGAACTCGCTATTCGCATTGAGCGACGGGTTGATCTTCGTCACCGAGCTCGTGGAAAGGAGCTCGCGCTCTCCGTCGCCTCCCTCTCCGCATCACTACCATCTTCCTCTGCCGGCTCGGGTGCTGAGCCCATGCAGCTGGGAGGTATCCGCATCTCGACTAAGGAGAGGGAACGGAGAATCACCAACCGCCTCTGTCTCTATTGCGGTGCCGCTGGTCATTTTGTCACTTCATGTCCAGTAAAAGGCCAGAGCTCGTCAGTAAGCGGAGGGCTACTGGTGAGCGCTACTACTCCTGTCTCTCCTTCAAGATCCTGCACTACCTTGTCGGTCCATCTACGCTGGACCGGTTCGTCAGCTTCCTGCAGTGCCTTAATAGACTCTGGGGCGGAGGGCTGTTTTATGGACGAGACCTGGGCTCGGGAACATGACATTCCTCTCAGACAGTTAAAGGAGCCCACGGCCTTGTTCGCCCTGGATGGTAGTCCTCTCCCCAGGATTCAGCGTGAGACGCTACCTTTAACCCTCACTGTTTCTGGTAATCATAGTGAAACCATTTCTTTTTTAATTTTTCGTTCACCTTTTACACCTGTTGTTTTGGGCCATCCCTGGCTAGTTTGTCATAATCCTTCCATTAATTGGTCTAGTAATTCTATCCTCTCCTGGAACGTCTCTTGTCATGTGAAATGTTTAATGTCTGCTATCCCTCCTGTTTCCTCTGTCTCTTCTTCACAGGAGGAGCCTGGTGATTTGACAGGGGTGCCGGAGGAATATCACGATCTGCGCACGGTGTTCAGTCGGTCCAGGGCCACCTCTCTTCCTCCACACCGGTCGTATGATTGTAGTATTGATCTCCTTCCGGGAACCACCCCCCCCCGGGGTAGACTATACTCTCTGTCGGCTCCCGAACGTAAGGCTCTCGAGGATTATTTGTCTGTAGCTCTTGACGCCGGTACCATAGTCCCCTCCTCCTCTCCCGCCGGAGCGGGGTTTTTTTTTGTCAAGAAGAAGGACGGGTCTCTGCGCCCCTGCATAGATTATCGAGGGCTGAATGACATAACAGTGAAGAATCGTTATCCGCTTCCTCTTATGTCTTCAGCCTTCGAGATCCTGCAGGGAGCCAGGTTTTTCACTAAGTTGGACCTTCGTAACGCTTACCATCTCGTGCGCATCAGGGAGGGGGACGAGTGGAAGACGGCGTTTAACACTCCGTTAGGGCACTTTGAATACCGGGTTCTTCCTTTCGGCCTCGCTAACGCTCCAGCTGTCTTTCAGGCATTAGTCAATGATGTCCTGAGAGACATGCTGAACATCTTTGTTTTCGTTTACCTTGACGATATCCTGATTTTTTCACCTTCACTCCAGATTCATGTTCAGCACGTTCGACGTGTCCTCCAGCGCCTTTTAGAGAATTGTCTTTTTGTGAAGGCTGAGAAGTGCACTTTTCATGCCTCCTCCGTCACATTTCTCGGTTCTGTTATTTCCGCTGAAGGCATTAAGATGGATCCCGCTAAGGTCCAAGCTGTCATTGATTGGCCCGTCCCTAAGTCACGCGTCGAGCTGCAGCGCTTTCTCGGCTTCGCGAACTTCTATCGTCGTTTCATCCGTAATTTCGGTCAGGTGGCAACTCTCCTCCTGCCGGCCGTCTCAGGCCGCTTCCTATTCCCTCTCGACCGTGGTCTCACATCGCCTTAGATTTTGTCACCGGACTGCCTTCGTCAGCGGGGAAGACTGTTATTCTTACGGTTGTCGATAGGTTCTCTAAGGCGGCTCATTTCATTCCCCTTGCTAAGCTTCCTTCTGCTAAAGAGACGGCACAAATCATCATCGAGAATGTTTTCAGAATTCATGGCCTTCCGTCAGACGTCGTTTCGGACAGAGGTCCGCAATTCACGTCTCAATTTTGGAGGGAGTTTTGCCGTTTGATTGGGGCTTCCGTCAGTCTCTCTTCCGGCTTTCACCCCCAGTCTAACGGTCAAGCAGAACGGGCCAATCAGACTATTGGTCGCATCTTACGCAGTCTTTCTTTTCGCAACCCTGCGTCTTGGTCAGAACAGCTCCCCTGGGCAGAATACGCCCACAACTCGCTTCCTTCGTCTGCGACCGGGCTATCTCCTTTTCAGAGTAGCCTCGGGTACCAGCCTCCGTTGTTCTCATCTCAGTTCGCCGAGTCCAGCGTCCCCTCCGCTCAGGCTTTTGTCCAACGTTGCGAGCGCACCTGGAAGA
Source organism: Oncorhynchus mykiss (assembly GCF_013265735.2). Lineage (NCBI taxonomy): Eukaryota > Metazoa > Chordata > Actinopteri > Salmoniformes > Salmonidae > Oncorhynchus > Oncorhynchus mykiss. The sequence continues at coordinate 10,207,187 of NC_048574.1, read as the reverse complement.
GGGTCAGGTCTGCACTTTGCCGTTATAGGGCGCAGACTGTGAGAGCTGCTAATAAGCGTAGAACGAAGAGCCCTAGATATTGTCGCGGTCAGAGAGTTTGGCTCTCCACTCAGAACCTTCCCCTTAAGACGGCTTCTCGCAAGTTGACCCCGCGGTTCATTGGTCCATTCCGTATCTCTCAGGTCATTAATCCTGTCGCAGTGCGACTTCTTCTTCCGCGATATCTTCGTCGCGTCCACCCGGTCTTCCATGTCTCCTGTGTTAAGCCCGTTCTTCGCGCCCCCGCTCGTCTCCCCCCCCCCCCCCCCATCCTTGTCGAGGGCGCACCTATCTACAGGGTCCGTAAAATCTTGGACATGCGTCCTCGGGGCCGTGGTCATCAGTACCTAGTTGACTGGGAGGGGTACGGTCCTGAGGAGAGGAGTTGGGTTCCCTCTCGGGACGTGCTGGACCGTGCGCTGATTGATGATTTCCTCCGTTGCCGCCAGGTTTCCTCCTCGAGTGCGCCAGGAGGCGCTCGGTGAGTGGGGGGGTACTGTCATGTACTGTCATGTTGTCTTGTCTCTGTCCTTTCCCTTCACCCTGTCTCCCTCTGCTGGTCGTGTTAGGTTACCTTTTCTCCCCCGCTTTCCCCCAGCTGTCCCTTGTCTCCTCTAACTACCCATTCACCCCGTTCCCCACCTGTTCCCTTTTTCCCTCTGATTAGGTCCCTATATCTCTCTCTGTTTCTGCTCCTGTCCTTGTCGGATTCTTGTTTGTTTGTGTCATTCATGCCTGAACCAGACTGCCGTCATGTTTGCTGTAACCTTGTCCTGTCCTGTCGGAATCTGCCGGTCCATCTGAGCCTACCTATGTTTGGTAATTAAAGAAGCTCTGTTTAAGTTGATTCGCTTTTGGGTCCTCATTCACGCACCGTAACACTCTGCCTCTCTCTCCCCTCGCCGAGAAGGTTAAACAGTTTATTAAGAGACAACAAGACTGCCAGACTGACACGGTCTGAGTGGCAGCTACTGGGGTTTAATGCCATTTGATATTGGCTGTGACGCCAGTGCAGTGTGACACCGTATGTTAGTGAGCGTTAAGAGAGCGTAGCATGTCTCTCCTCTCAGCAGCCTGCCATTACCCTGAGCCCGCTAACGAGCACGTTAGCCAAACAACAAACATGTCACACTATCCATAGGGGTGAATTCCAGGAGAGGAAACCGAAACGGTACAGAGTCGCATAAAGACCGGGAAATAATATCTGTGAACATTATAATTCAGTGTATGACATGGTAACTTTCTCGAGGGTGTCAGATTACAACGTCTGTCTCCAAAAAAAAACAACATCATATTAAAAAAAGCTTTCTAAATAGTTAACTCCTGCACTTGAAAGTCAATTAAATAACTCTACTTTCTTATGAATAAAATCTAAATAATAAGCAAGGCAAGTGTCCATCCATTCCCCACTCAGACCAACAGCATGATTATTACAGTGAGAGCAGAGCTGCTCAGCAAAAGACACTTCAAATGGGTCCCCCTCTTCATTGTTAGGGGCATAATACAAGGAGACACTCTGGGCTGTCAGGGTTACCAAGTGAGCGGGGACCTGTCCAAATGTGACACAGGCCCAGAGGGCTCCGTGTACACACAGTCTGCCATGGGCTGTTGTCTCCTGCCTCCTGTTCCAGATCCACCTGAGAAATGTTACTGTTTCTCCTTCACTTCTTCAACATGTTGTTTTAATGTGGTTCTGTATTACTTGTCATTGTTAGGCAGAGGGACGTGGGGATAGAGCCTTACCTGTTTAGTCATGGAGTCAATGAGTCGCACATAAAAGTCCTGCTCTGTCCTGATGCCTAACACACACACACAGAGAGAGAGAGAGAGAGAGAGAGAGAGAGAGAGAGAGAGAGAGAGAGAGAGAGAGAGAGAGAGAGAGAGAGCGAGAGCGCGAGAGAGAGCGTGAGAGAGAGAGAGAGAGAGAGAGAGAGAGAGAGAGAGAGAGAGAGAGAGCGTGAGAGAGAGATAGAGAGCGAGAGAGAGCGGGAGAGGGAGAGAGAGAGAGAGAGACAGAGAGAGGGAGAGAGCGAGAGAGAGAGAGAGATAGAGAGAGAGAGAGAGAGAGAGAGAGATAGAGAGAGAGAGGGAAAGAACAGGAGAAAAGACATGAGTGGAAACGGTTTCAATAGAATTAGGTACCCTGGCCTGATACACAATGTCACACCTTTAAACAGAGACCATGACTATCATAAGTACCAAACTATGTATTGAGGCAACAAAGTCGACCTCACTGAAAATATTAAAGATACTCTGTAGGCTAATAAAATTAGTTGTAACTTACCATTACAGTATTCTTAATCTAAGCAATTCACTTGTCACGTGTCAATAAATAAAAAAAATTCAGCAAAGGTGGGATTAAAACTAAATCAATTACAGAACTTCATCCTCCAGACTTCAGGAGGATCATTCATTATTGAAAAATATAATTCAATAATGCTTGACATTAGAGTCACAATTTATTTTCAATATTGGCAAACAAAATGTATTTCCCATGGATATTAGCAATGTTAGTGAATATCATTAGTCTTTAAACAATATTTGCACAATTTGTGGTGGATTACACAATAGTTATTGCCAAATACCTATTTGAGACTAATGAAAAACACAAAGGAAATGTAGGCCCATACTTCCAAGCCGGTAGTGTCAACTGAATAGGCAGAATTAATGGCACAATATATTGTTGCGCAATGGGTTAGAGCCTATTCATTAATAAGCTTAACACAATCAAATATAATTAGTTTGCTAGACATACTGTGAAGCTTCGCAATGTGATGGAAACAATGAAAACGACACCAATTGACGCTAATAAAATGAATAGCATAGCCCACAAAAACAATCATAGACAAACACACGACACGGCGACCTAAAAACAGTTAGATTGTTTTGCTGTGAGACAAATAGCTGCAGACGGGGTCACAAGATGAACCAAGGCCATTGTGATCAAGGTACACTACACGTGCTCGCAGGTTGGACTGCTTATATGCGGAAAATATTTAGCTATGATAATTGTTAATTATGAACAGACAATTCAGGTCATGAGATTCAAAAAGCCGTAAATATTGTATTGCTTCTACTCCAGGCTATTATTACTGATATAAAAAACGTTGATTTTCTTTCACCTATTTCTATAGCAGATGTCTAACTGATGATTACATGTTTATTTTTTTAAATCCAAAATTAAACGTTTGATTTGTCTGTTCATATGTAACAATTACTTGATCTTAAATGAACTTAAAGATGACTTTAGGGAAAAGGCTCAACTAAACGACACCTGGTGCTGTTATTTCTGTAGAATGTAATGCAAATCATGTTTGTGGTCATACGTATCCGTTTCCTGCGACTAAGAACATAAGCACAACATTGTCGACTGGAGAGTTGACCAATGTTGTACACTTACCATTACTGTAGAGAAGTTGCAGTCTATAATGTATCCCGTTGTTAGTCTTCTCTCCAGTGGATTCCTGTAAATGAGCAGATTTAAAGTGGAGTTCAAATCAATTTGATAAAAATTGATATTTGTGCGCGTGTGTTCAAATTAGACTGAGCTCTCAGAAATAAACTAGTGTATTGATTATCAACTCGATAATAATCTGGGATTTGCGAAATGTAGCATCATTATTGTACACGTACATTTTGTATCGTTCAACAGCCACTTATTGACCTGTAGGCTATAGAGAACTGTATAGAAACGAACCTCTGTTTGCATGGCTGAAGGTGAGAAACGTCTCAAAAAGACTCTGCTGTAATTATGCTACTTAATGTAGTGCTACCATACAAATACATGGAAACTGGTTTCCTGGAAATTAGGAGAGTTTATGGAACAAGCGGCTGTATCATGTTATTTCGCCTATGTTTTATGTTCTGAAACGCACAAAATCATTGCCCAAAATATTTCCATAACAGTAGGCTAAATCTTGATATTTTGTAATGAGATAAACACATCGATTTTAATTGTATTATGTCAAATATTTGATATTATAGTATACATATTTAGAGATACAACGACAATATCAACTTCAAAAGACAAAATATTATTCTACAAATATTATTCTACGAATATTTTATTAGTAGTATTATTTTTTATATTATTAGTATAATTAGGTCCATTATCATTTAGATACGCGTTTATTACTATTAGGCTATTGCGAGCATGTAGCCTAATTGCCATGAACATGTGGAAATATTTGTAAAGCTTCCCAAAACAAATACACAGGTCTATACACAGGTTGAATGGTTTTTCATTTCAAACTAGATTAGTCTGATACAGCTAGGCTTTGGACTTATTATGTGTCAAAATGTGGGACAATTTAGTGTGTGTACAGAAGCTGCTAAAAATATATATATATATATATTTTAAATCACTCACCTTTTCCTTCTCGACAAAACCGAGGAAAGACGTCCTTTCGATTTCCACTGGCTGTCCTTGTCTGTCATATAGAGCCAAAACGAAGTGAAAGAAGTTGGATTTCCGAAGATTTGATGGCGGTTGCTTCTCAAAATGAGCCCGGGCCAGACCCACTCCACTGTGGATAGACATGCAAGGGGTAGTCGTTGTTAGAGCATCACCAGACTTAAACGTTTGAAATAAGTTCTTAGCCTCTTAAAGAGTAAAACTTGTGTAAGTCCTGTTCATGTTTGTGAAGCGAACCGTGTAAATCCTGTTCATTTTTGCGAAGCGAATCTTTTGATACTTGCCTAATTTTAAACAGTGCGACAAATAGCCTAATTTGGAAAATTAATGTTTAGAAGTGGGCTCTTTTAATGATGATGTTGAGTTGAAATGCCTGTCAATACTCCAGGCTCGTGGCATTGATAGGCCTACGCAAGCCTATATAAAAAAAACACATTTCCATGGCCAATTTAATTAAGATGTTTTTATTATCATGATATTATAGTTATTATATTATAACTATTATGACTCCTATTTGAACTGTTCTGTCTATGTCCAAATAACAGTAGAGTATAGTAGTCATCCATAAGGCTACATGCTAAACACCCACTGGTGAGGGGAGCATCATTGCCGCGGCAAAGAAAACTTAAAACAATTCTTCGAGCAAAAAGCATGTACGCTAAACTGCAAGTGTAGCGACAAAAAAATATTTGGTCCATTGAAAATATAGTTTCCCAAAACAGTGTGGACCATGGACCATCCGTGCGCTGGTGGAGCCTTCGCGCCGGGAGGAAGAGCCTGTCTCCGGCTTCTTACCTTTGAGCGGCCGTGTTCGCATCCAACACCCCGGCTCCCTGCATCCATGTCCGAACTGCGTTCATCCCAGACCCGATGGGTTCCTCTTTCAAACTACTCCCACTCCTTTGGATGCTCTCCTGAATCCCAAACATTACAAAATCGCGCTCCCTCTCTCTCTCTGTTTACCGAGTGTCCCAAAATCAGTTTTCTCTAATCACAGGTAAAAGGCGGGCGTGGGCGTGGGATGGTGCTGGGTCCGCGTTGATGCCAGTGACAGTGTGTCTGTCTGTTTACTTCAAACCAATAGAAAAATACGAAAAGAATCCAAAGACGAGGTATCGAAATTCAGGTGCCTCATAGACAGAATCACTTCAAACGGAGATCAAACGAGAAACGAGCGAAACGCAAGACGGCGCAAATGAACAAAATCTCGCTCGAGGTTTTTGACGATGTCGCTCCTGTATTGGGGATACTTGCTCTATGAGCGAGCGCTGGTGTCAGTGGGATCAACTAGAGCTTTCAGATTGTTCTAGATCAAATGTCTTCATCCCCTGACAAGTTTTTTCTTCCTTTACTCTCTCTTTGTTTCCTTTTTTTTCCAATGATCTCTGTCAAATGGAAATGAATAAGTAATCAAGAAGAGGAGGACCCTTGTGTAGGCAGATCCCGTGTTGTTCCTCTTGTTAAAATGGGAGTGATTTGTGTCCCTTCCCAAAGGAATCCTATTTGACTATCTCTGAGAACTAAACACAAGCACACTAGCCCCAGCAGAGTGACTGTAAGAGGCGGGCTGCCCCCAAACAAAGACGAGCCCAGTGTCAGATACGCCCAACCACGGCTCGCCTCATTAGGCGATGTATTTAAGGCCGCCCCTTCCCTTACCTCCACCGCACAACAGTCGCACTCTCGCAGCCAAAGCCAGAGATCACTTTAAAGGAGCTTTCGGAGAATGTTGCCAAAGATAACTCCATATCGAAACATTGGTTGCATGAAGTGAAGCGTACAAGAGATGAAATTCTGATTAGTTCCGATATGTCTTGAAAACGTGTCTGACTGTGTAACCCCCAGTGAGAGATGTCTGAATCAGTTTTGGATAAAGCGCTGGTCTTGATGTGTGTCTTATTATGGGGAAAATATATATTAAAACATTTTTTTTTTTGCAATATATCTAGTTTTAGTCTCTCATTGTTTGGCCGCAGTGGAGAGGGTAGAAGAGACGCGTTTGAGCACACCGGAATCTCTGTCTTAAACGATTCATGTAGGCTTAGCTAGGCTAGTGAAAAGTATTAAACTATAGATGTCAACCCACGGTTCACGTATGTAAAAACATTCTAACACAACTGTAAGACTTTGCACAGATGTCCGTACTTCAGATACACTAGTGGAAGTTTACATCGTTTTACACACTTTAATACATCCAACTGCAATATAGGAATACAGAACAACATTTAGCCTAACTGTTTGTTTCATTTAGAAATTATATATATATATATATCCATATGAGTAGACCTATGTGCATGCGTCCAAATCATGCAATACATGTTTTATTTAAACAAACTAATGCTGACTGTCAGAAGATCCCTTATCATGCAGGCGAAAGCTCGTGCCTTTCAAATGTGTTACTGAATTTCAGGCTGTATCAATGCAAGGCTATGTGATAGGCCCATATATCAAGGTTACAGTCGTGAGATGAGTTCAGAAAATGCGATAAGCAGGGCTAATATCAAGACATGGTGTTGAAGACACTGTATTTTTTTTGGGGGGTGAGAAAATTAGATTGCAGTTTTGGTCTCAGGAACAAACTCTGCTTTCATGTGGTGGAGAAATGCGGCAGACATACAGAGTTGTTTCACAAAGCAGAGACTATCCTGCCTCTTCCCACTTAGTTTGTATACAATTGTTTCACCTCATTTATGAAACCCATATGGTATGAAACAAAACACATTCACGGTTCCAATTTAAATGTAACGGTTTATGCTAACGCCACAAGAAGCGCTGAGATAAACAGTGACAGCAATAATTAGCTCGAAATAACAATGTGGCATAATTGTTACCAGATTCCTCGTCTTTGCCTTTCTCTCTGAGTCTGCTTTTTATCGGCGATAAAAAAAATAGTCTGAAATAGGCTATGACTATTTTGCAGAGCGAGAGAGAAAAACTCTGATCAGTAATTTCATGAATCATGGTTTAGGTAAATAATACACATTTAAGAAAACGAAGAACGTGGACGATTAAAAGAGGCCAACATTTTCCCGGTTAAATTTAGCACATTTTGCCTGTCACTATACATGACACTGTTTGACCTTATTGGGCTGAGTTATTTTATAGCCTATATACAGACTACAAGAAAAAATGTAAAGCCGTTTGTCTTCCTCTTCTCTGTGACTGACTGACACACCTGAGACATGGATATTGTTTACCCACCACTATCCTCCAAAGTTTTCACATAAGAGATGAAGATATATGTTTAAATAGGCTTAATCTAATTCCTTCACAGACTTCCAAACCACAAATCTAAATGGCCCAGAGCACAAGACCGATAAAAAAATAAGCAAATATTTCTTAGCCTAACAGTATCATAACATATTAGGTATATTAGTAAGATGAATACATATGATTTGAGTCTCTCGTTTGAGTAAAGGCCTAAACCATTGAACAAAAAATTGCATCTCATGAATCAGAATGCATTGTCAACTCAATGTTCACCAATATTGCAATATATATATTGTTTTTTAAATCAGATACATTTCACAATAAACTAGCCACTTCACTCTAGGCTACTAGAATGGAGCAAAGTCCAATTCAATTAAGCTACATTTGCATTTCGGTCATTTAGCAGACGCTCTTAACCAGAGTGATTGGAGTTAAGTGCCTTGCTCAAGGGTAGGTCAACATTTTTTTCAAATAGTAGGCTTGGGGATTCGAACAAGCTACCTTTCAGTTACTGGCCCTACGCTCTGAACCATTAGGCTATCTGCTGCCATTTAATACAAGTTGGTTTTGTGGGTGCTGATGATCGGCTACACGGGTTGATAACGCTTGAGCGTAGGTAGGCTATACTCACCCACCACGGTCTTTCCTCTGTAAATTGTTGATTCAATCATCTAAGGTTGGTGACGGAGTAAAGTTGAAATGCAACTGCGGCTCCCTCCGGTGGTCAATAGGCATCATGTCTCGGATGGATAATTGGCACGAAGGAAAATAAGGCTGCGTTTACACAGGCAGCCCAATTCTGATATATTTTCTCACTAATTGGTCTTTTGACCGATCACATCAGATCTTAACACATCAGATATTTTTCAGAGCTGATCTGATTGGTCAGAATACCAATTAGTGAGATTTTTTAAAATCAGAATTGGGCTGTCTGTGTAAACGCAACTGAGGCACGTTTTAGGTACCTGGCACACTGTCCTGCTGCTAATAGTTTCTAGATCCACTCTTTCGTGCTACTCCTAACCAACTGCCACTTATCAATTGCCATTCTCTTGTATAGTCAGTCCTACGTCGTAGTAGGCTGCATTGAGTTGTTGTGTTTCATTGTAACATTCTGGCTGAACGTGTGTAGTTGGCATAGGACACTGGCTAAACATTAAAACAGGATAATATACTGAATTTAGACGAATACTTAAAGGTTTAACCACAGGCCGGCTTACTATTTTACTGTCTGCAGATGGTCTTGAAGTGCGAGGATTTTACACCTTCAAAAGTGATGAAACGTCGCCACCGTGTGGCCTGGATGTCTCCTCAGGAGGCACAATCAATGCATCAATAGTCGATGTGTGTTCTAGGTACAAGTTTAATTTGAACTCAAGATGCAAACTAAGCGTATAGAGGTCACACAATATACCAGGTAGCGTTAGTATTATTTTTGGGGGGGTCATGTATGTATTTATTTATTTATTTTGGGGGGAGAGCACACCCCCTATCTTAGCTTCTGTTTGGACAGTGCCTTTTAGCGCCATCTCCATTTCAAAGTAGTAGACTGACATTTCTTCCGAGTTTATTGGCAGCAACAAACTGAAAAGGTGCACACTGGAGGGAACTGTCTACTACAGGCACAAAGCCAAAGTTGGTGATTTAGGCCTACTGTCACCTGCAGTGCTGGAGTATAATTGGCTGATCACTCCTGCTGAGCTGTGATCCCATAAGAAGTCCATCTGTTGACAACTTTAAAGTGGAGAAAGCCCTTTATGCTGCTACCCATGCCATAACAGGTTTGTGTGGCCAAGTGCACCTCAAATCAAATTGTATTTGTCACATTATTTTTATTTATACTTTGCACTTTGCACATTCTTCCATTGCAAATCTACCATTCCAGTGTTTTACTTGCTATATTGTATTTACTTTGCCTCCATGGCCTTTTTTTTGCCTTTACCTCCCTTATCTCACCTCATTTGCTCACATCGTATATAGACTTGTTTATACTGTACTATTGACTGTATGTTTGTTTTACTCCATGTGTAACTCTGTGTCGTTGTATGTGTCGAACTGCTTTGCTTTATCTTGACCAGGTCGCAATTGTAAATGAGAACTTGTTCTCAACTGGCCTACCTGGTTAAAGAAAGGTGAAATAAAAATAAAATAAACATGCTATGTAAACAACAGTGAAGTGCTTACATATGGTGCCTGCCCAACAATGTAGAGTTTCAAAAACAAATAGAAAGAATAGAAAAATGATAACAAATGTAACTTGGTTATATACACTTATCTATTCTATGGTCTTGTCATCACATCTCAACAGGCCTGTAGACTAGCCAAAGGTTTATTGTCAATGAAAATGAGAAAGCAAGACCAAAGATAATTCATGTTTTCAGCATTTTGTTTATTAGTTTAAAAAACAGTTTAATATCTCTACAAGGGTAATAGATCTCTACAAGGGTAATAGATCTCTACAGAGTAATAGATCTCTACAAGGGTAATAGATCTCTACAGAGTAATAGATCTCTACAGAGAAATAGATCTCTACAGAGTAATAGATCTCTACAGAGTAATAGATCTCTACAGAGTAATAGAGAATAACAACATATTCTCCTTATGGGTGCTTGGACTTCTACTCCAAATCACACAGTTTAGCAATGGTTGTCGTAGTAAAACCAAAGCCCAGGATAAAGAGGCTCATTGAATGTGGTCTGGACTCAGTGGAGGATGGTCATTGTGTCAGAGACGCTGTAAGGACAGAATTCCTGCCTTGTAGTCCAGGTACACCCCAACTCTGGAGGACTGAGGGCCTAAATCTTTACATTATTGTGCTATTAACCCTGAGTAGCGGTAATCTAAACCCCACGATTGATCATTGACTACAAATCCAGAGTCTGCACTTGATCTGCTTATGTCTTTATACGAAACTGACAAAAGGACGCCCTCCCAACAACAACGTCCAGACAGAGCCCCTCTACACAGTACCTGCCCGCTATAATTCCATCGCTCTAGATGCTCAAGATATGGCTGCTTTTCTGATGTAGTCGTAGCCTTTCTGCCATCCTCAGACAGAGAGAGATTTATTTTACCTTTATTTAACTAGGCAAGTCAGTTAAGAACAAATTCTTATTTTCAATGACAGCCTAGGAACAGTGGGTTAACTGCCTGTTCACCATTTATAGCTATAATGACAGGCTACATTTGCGCAGCGATTGTGTTCGCGTGTGTGCGTGTGCGGGGGTTTGCAAGCTTTGAACCACTATTTTTTGGGGTCGCGGGTCAAAAAGTTTGAGAACCACTTATCTAGCGAAAAGATTGTTGATTTGCTGTACAGTTTTAGGATGGGTGCGGCGCAAACATCAAATTGTAGAGAGAGAGGATTACCATAAATAAATATGCATCTCCAAAATAATATTAACGGTTTACTTTGCAAGCTCACCAGCAATGGGGCATCAACCAACAATTACCAGCATATGCCTACTGGTCTTTTGGTATGTACAGATTTCTTGAAATTGATAATATAGTTATGAAGCTTGTATTTTCGAATTTGTTGTTCAAATTAATTAATGTATAATCATAATGTGAAAAAAATAATGAAAAGTCTGGTAGCCTCAATAAAGTCTGGTAGCCTCAATAAAGTCTGGTAGCCTCAATAAAGTCTGGTAGCCTCAAAGTCTGGTAGCCTCAATAAAGTCTGGTAGCCTTAATAAAGTCTGGTAGCCTCAATAAAGTCTGGTAGCCTCAATAAAGTCTGGTAGCCTTAATAAAGTCTGGTAGCCTCAATAAAGTCTGGTAGCCTCAATAAAGTCTGGTAGCCTTAATAAAGTCTGGTAGCCTCAATAAAGTCTGGTAGCCTCAATAAAGTCTGGTAGCCTCAATAAATGGACAAAGAACAAGTCATTGCATGTATAGACACTTCACAAAACTTGTGACTCTACTCAACTTGCTCTTATTATGCATGACTTGGACTTGACTCAACCCGTTCTACTTGGACTTGACTCAACCCGTTCTACTTGGGATTTGACTTGAGACTGAATAATAATGACTTGGTCCCACCTCTGCTGACGCATTTCGACATCAAATCGGTCTTTGTCAAAGCAATATATTTTTAATCAGTCTAAAGTTAGAGAGACCACTACTGGTACAGTATTTTACTGACCTGTGGTGTAGACCTTGGACCATTCCCCCACAATAATGTCCTAAAGTGCCTCTGTCAACTCAGACATAGCCTTACAAGGATATACAGTAGGGAAAAAAATATTTAGTCAGCCAACAATTGTGAAAGTTCTCCCACTTAAAAAGATGAGAGAGGCCTGTAATTTTCATCATAGGTACACTTCAACTATGACAGACAAAATGAGATTTTTTTTCTCCAGAAAATCACATTGTAGGATTTTTAATGAATTTATTTGCAAATTCTGATGGAAAATAAGTATCACTTACAAACAAGCAATATTTCTGGCTCTCACAGACCTGTAACTTCTTCTTTAAGAGGCTCCTCTGTCCTCCACTCATTACCTGTATTAATGGCACCTGTTTGAACTTGTTATCAGTATAAAAGACACCTGTCCACAACCTCAAACAGTCACATTCCAAACTCCACTATGGCCAAGACCAAAGAGCTGTCAAAGGACACCAGAAACAAAATTATAGACCTGCACCAGGCTGGGAAGACTGAATCTGCAATAGGTAAGCAGCTTGTTTTGAAGAAATCAACTGTGGGAGCAATTATTAGGAAATGGAAGACATACAAGACCACTGATAATCTCCCTCGATCTGGGGCTCCACGCAAGATCTCACCCCGTGGGGTCAAAATGATCACAAGAAAGGTGAGCAAAAATCCCAGAACCACACGGGGGGACCTAGTGAATGACCTGCAGAGAGCTGGGACCAAAGTAACAAAGCCTACCATCAGTAACACACTACGCCGCCAGGGACTCAAATCCTGCAGTGCCAGACGTGTCCCCCTGCTTAAGCCAGGACAAGTCCAGGCCCGTCTGAAGTTTGCTAGAGAGCAATTTGGATGATCCAGAAGAAGATTGGGAGAATGTCATATGGTCAGATGAAACCAAAATATAACTTTTTGTTAAAAACTCAACTCGTTGTGTTTGGAGGACAAAGAATGCTGAGTTGCATCCAAAGAACACCATTACCTACTGTGAAGCATGGGGGTGGAAACATCATGCTTTGGGGCTGTTTTTCTGCAAAAGGACCAGGACGACTGGTCCGTGTAAAGGAAAGAATGAATGGGGCCATGTATCGTGAGATTTTGAGTAAAAACCTCCTTCCATCAGCAAGGGCATTGAAGATGAAACGTGGCTGGGTCTTTCAGCATGACAATGATCCCAAACATGCACCTTGGATAGAAACGCTTGGCCTGCCTCATCCACTCCTGGGAGTCTTCAGCTGAGATGTCTCTGCACCTTGGATAGAAATGCTTGGCCTGCCTCATCCACTCCTGTCAGTCTTCAGCTGAGATGTCTCTGCACCTTGGATAAAAATGCTTGGCCTGCCTCATCCACTCCTGGTGAGTAGGGGGGAGGAAAGGTGAGTAGGGGGGGAGGAAAGGTGAGTGGGGGGGAGGAAAGGTGAGTAGGGGTGTGGAAAGGTGAGTAGGGGGGAGGAAAGGTGAGTAGGGGGGGAGGAAAGGTGAGTGGGGGGGGGGGGGGTGAGTGGGGGGGAGGAAAGGTGAGTAGGGGGGGAGGAAAGGTGAGTAGGGGTGTGGAAAGGTGAGTAGGGGGGAGGAAAGGTGAGTGGGGGGGAGGAAAGGTGAGTGGGTGGGGGAGGTGAGTGGGGGGGAGGAAAGGTGAGTGGGGGGGAGGAAAGGTGAGTGGTGGGGAGGAAAGGTGAGTGGTGGGGGGAGGAAGGTGAGTGGGGGGGGGGAGTGGGGGGGAGGAAAGGTGAGTGGTGGGGAGGAAAGGTGAGTGGTGGGGGGGAGGAAGGTGAGTAGGGGGGGAGGAAAGGTGAGTGGGGGGGAGGAAAGGTGAGTGGTGGGGAGGAAAGGTGAGTGGTGGGGGGGAGGAAGGTGAGTAGGGGGGGAGGAAAGGTGAGTGGGGGGGGGGTGAGTGGGGGGGAGGAAAGGTGAGTGGTGGGGAGGAAAGGTGAGTGGTGGGGGGGAGGAAGGTGAGTAGGGGGAGGAAAGGTGAGTAGGGGGGAGGAAAGGTGAGTAGGGGGGAGGAAAGGTGAGTAGGGGGGAGGAAAAGGCAAACCATTCTTGGATGGGCTGCAAACCAGTTTGTGATTACATGTGATTGGTGGAATGTTACATTGACCCATGCAATCACACATGTCCTCATGTTTCCTCCCAGCGGTTCGCTTTCTGCTTCTGGCACCAGTTGTTGGTGGAGGTCATCTAAACACAGAAGAAGGTGCTCAGTGTTGTAGGGACCAATCTGTCATTTGTGCAGGACCAAACCAGCACTCATTGTGAATATTTGTTCCTCTCTGACCCGGCACATCAACGGTGGCCCTTTTCCTGCCTCCGTGTTTTGGGCAGGTTAAACCCTGCCTCGTCTACATAAATGATTTAATGTGGGGTCTGATTAGCCTCCATCTCCATGACTCCCTGAAAGAAATGTCCTCATGTACGTACTCATGTTTACATGTAGAGTAGCATAGTGTAAAACTCACTATAGAACAAGACATATTCTCTCAGTTTTATTGCATTGTCAGCAATGACCAATCCTACAATGGCTCTTGGTCTTCACTGAAGAGCTTTCCTCCTCCCCCAGAGGGAGGAAGATGTTGCGTCCTTTACAGGAACAAAAATACAACACATGTATTTGCACTGGGACTGGTGACCTACCGTTACAGTGGGACATAGCAACAGTAATGATAGAAGAATCCCTTGTGAAATGCATTACTTACCTGTTGGTTTGTTGAAATGTGTCGGAGGAAACACCGTGCACCTGGCAACCTTGGTTAGCGCGCACTGTGCCCGGCCCGCCACAGGAGTCGCTGGTGCGCGATGAGACAAGGACATCCCTACCGACCAAGCCCTCCCTAACCCGGACGACGCTAGGCCAATTGTGCGTCGCCCTACGGACCTCCCGGTCGGTTACGACAGAGCCTGGGCGCGAACCCAGGGACTCTGATGGCACAGCTGGCGCTGCAGTACAGCGCCCTTAACCACTGCGCCACCCGGGAGGCCCACCACGCATTCTTACTCCTCTCCCCCTACCCCTCCTTCTCCCTCTGCCCGGCACAGCTACGCCTCTACCCGGTCCAGCTACGCCTCTGCCCGGTCCAGCTACGCCTCTGCCTGGTCCAGCTACGCCTCTGCCTGGTCCAGCTACTCCTCTCTCTGGTCCAGCTACACCTCTGCCTGGTCCAGCTACGCCTTTGCCTGGGCCAGCTACGCCTCTGCCTGATCCAGCTACGCCTCTGCCCGGTCCAGCTACGCCTCTGCCCGGTCCAGCTACGCCTCTGCCTGGTCCAGCTACGCCTCTGCCTGATCCAGCTACGCCTCTGCCTGGTCCAGCTACTCCTCTGCCTGGTCCAGCCACTCCTCTGCCTGGTCCAGCCACTCCTCTGCCTGGTCCAGCTACTCCTCTGCCTGGTCCAGCTACTCCTCTGCCTGGTCCAGCTACTCCTCTGCCTGGTCCAGCTACGCCTCTGCCTGGTCCAGCTACGCCTCTGCCTGGTCCAGCTACGCCTCTCCCTGGTCCAGCTACGCCTCTGCCTGGTCCAGCTACTCCTCTGCCTGGTCCAGCTACGCCTCTGCCTGGTCCAGCTACGCCTCTGCCTGGTCCAGCTACGCCTCTGCCTGGTCCAGCTACGCCTCTCCCTGGTCCAGCTACGCCTCTCCCTTGTCCAGCTACTCCTCTCCTTTGTCCAGCTACGCCTCTCCCTGGTCCAGCTACGCCTCTCCCTTGTCCAGCTACTCCTCTCCCTGGTCCAGCTACGCCTCTCCCTTGTCCAGCTACGCCTCTCCCTTGTCCAGATACGCCTCTCCCTGGTCCAGCTACGCCTCTCCCTGGTCCAGCTACGCCTCTCCCTTGTCCAGCTACTCCTCTCCCTGGTCCAGCTACGCCTCTCCCTTGTCCAGCTACTCCTCTCCCTTGTCCAGCTACTCCTCTCCCTGGTCCAGCTACTCCTCTCCCTGGTCCAGCTACTCCTCTCCCTGGTCCAGCTACTCCTCTCCCTGGTCCAGCTACGCCTCTCCCTGGTCCAGCTACGCCTCTGCCTGGTCCAGCTACGCCTCTCCCTGGTCCAGCTACGCCTCTGCCTGGTCCAGCTACGCCTCTCCCTGGTCCAGCTACGCCTCTCCCTGGTCCAGCTACGCCTCTCCCTTATCCAGACATAATTTATTCTCTCTCTGCTCTGTGTTGTTCTGTATCCACACTGAACTAAATCAATCCAAAGAGTCCTCTTTGTACTGCGTATGTCCATGTAATTGAAAGAACTTCAACACCTGGCTATGTCTCCGATTGAGACTGGAATCAGCTGTGGTTGGTCTATTTTACACAACTTACGATCAGCAATTTCTCAATGATCTGTTCATTCAAAAATGCTTATCCGCTGTTTCAATCTAGCTTTTGAGCTGCTGTTGTTGCAGAAGTAGAGGCTTTATACTATATTTAAGGTTCTGAACATCAGGTCTTCATATCTGGCATGCTGTGTGCAAGCATTTGTAAATAAGACAAGAAATATCCATCATTTTGGTATTGGGTAAGCTTGTATGTAAAGGACATTTTATATACACGGCTGCGTGGTCCCATGGTGTTTATACTTGCATACTATTGTTTGTACAGATGAACGTGGTACCTTCAGGCATTTGGAAATTGCTCCCAAGGATGAACCAGACTTGTGGAGGTCTACAATTTTTTTCTGGGGTCTTGGCTGATTTCTTTTGATTTTCCTATGAGGTCAAGCAAAGAGGCACTGAGTTTGAAGGAAGGACATGAAATCTATCCACAGGTACACCTCCAATTGACTCAAATGATGTCAATTAATCTGTCAGAAGCCTCTAGAGCCATGACATTTTCTGGAATTTTCCAAGCTGTTTAAAGGTACAGTCAATTTAGTGTGGGTAAACTTCTGACCCACTGGAATAGTGATAGTGAATTATAAGTGAAATAATCTGTAAACAATTGTTGGAAAATTACTTGTGTCATGCACAAAGTAGATGTCCTAACTGACTTGCCAAAACTATAGTTTGTTAACAAGAATATTGTTGGAGTGGTTGAAAAAATTTGTTTTAATGACTCCATCCTAAGTGTATGTAAACATCCGACTTCAACTGTACACATGTACGAGCGATGTCAGAGCAGAACAGTCTAAGATACTGTTCTATACATTCGAGATGAGTAATGCAAGATAAGTAAGCATTAAGTGAATGAGATAGCGTAGAATAGTATAGAATACAGTATATACATATGAGATGAGTAATGATAGATATGTAAGCATTATTAAGTGAATGAGATACAGTAGAATAGTATATAATACAGTATATACATATGAGATGAGTAATGATAGATATGTAAGCATTATTAAGTGAATGAGATACTGTAGAATAGTATAGAATACAGTATATACATATGAGATGAGTAATGATAGATATGTAAGCATTATTAAGTGAATGAGATACTGTAGAATAGTATAGAATACAGTATATACATATGAGATGAGTAATGATAGATATGTAAGCATTATTAAGTGAATGAGATACTGTAGAATAGTATAGAATACAGTATATACATATGAGATGAGTAATGATAGATATGTAAGCATTATTAAGGGAATGAGATACTGTAGAATAGTATAGAATACAGTATATACATATGAGATGAGTAATGATAGATATGTAAGCATTATTAAGTGAATGAGATACTGTAGAATAGTATAGAATACAGTATATACATATGAGATGAGTAATGATAGATATGTAAGCATTATTAAGTGAATGAGATACTGTAGAATAGTATAGAATACAGTATATACATATGAGATGAGTAATGATAGATATGTAAGCATTATTAAGTGAATGAGATACTGTAGAATAGTATAGAATACAGTGTATACATATGAGATGAGTAATGATAGATATGTAAACATTAAGTGACTAAGATACAGTAGAATAGTATAGAATACAGTATATACATATGAGATGAGTAATGATAGATATGTAAACATTAAGTGACTAAGATACCATAGAATAGTATAGAATACAGTATATACATATGAGATGAGTAATGATAGATATGTAAACATTAAGTGACTAAGATACCATAGAATAGTATAGAATACAGTATATACATATGAGATGAGTAATGATAGATACAGTGCCTTGCGAAAGTATTCGGCCCCCTTGAACTTTGCGACCTTTTGCCACATTTCAGGCTTCAAACATAAAGATATAAAACTGTATTTTTTTGTGAAGAATCAACAACAAGTGGGACACAATCATGAAGTGGAACGACATTTATTGGATATTTCAAACTTTTTGAACAAATCAAAAACTGAAAAATTGGGCGTGCAAAATTATTCAGCCCCCTTAAGTTAATACTTTGTAGCGCCACCTTTTGCTGCGATTACAGCTGTAAGTCGCTTGGGGGTATGTCTCTATCAGTTTTGCACATCGAGAGACTGACATTTTTTCCCATTCCTCCTTGCAAAACAGCTCGAGCTCAGTGAGGTTGGATGGAGAGCATTTGTGAACAGCAGTTTTCAGTTCTTTCCACAGATTCTCGATTGGATTCAGGTCTGGACTTTGACTTGGCCATTCTAACACCTGGATATGTTTATTATTGAACCATTCCATTGTAGATTTTGCTTTATATTTTGGATCATTGTCTTGTTGGAAGACAAATCTCCGTCCCAGTCTCAGTGACTAATGTTCCATTCCTTAAAGTGGCCAGTGATTTCTAGTCTATTCCTATAGGCAGCAGCCTCTCTGTGCTAGTGATGGCTGTTTAACAGTCTAATGGCCTTGAGATAGAAGCTGTTTTTCAGTCTCTCGGTCCCAGCTTTGATGCACCTGTTCTGACCTCGCCTGGATGATAGTGGGTGAACAGGCAGTGGCTCAGGTGGTTGATGTCCATGATGATAATTTTGGCCTTCCTGTGACATCGGGTGCTGTAGGGGTCCTGGAGGGTGGGTTGTCTACCCCCGGTAATACATTGTATGTAATGAAACCTAAGATGACCCGGGGTACCAATGTAAGAAATAACACGTAAAAAAAACAAAATACTGCATAGTTTCCTAGGAACGCGAAGCGAGGCGGCCATCTCTGTCGGCACCGGGAGTTGATCCTAGATATGTCTCGCTGGTGAGTTTACAGACATATCCAATCTCTCCCTATCCCAGTCTGTTGTTCCCACATGCTTCAAGAGGGTCACCATTGTTCCTGTTCCCAAGAAAGCTAAGGTAACTGAGCTAAACGACTACCGCCCCGTAGAACTCACTTCAGTCATCAAGTGCTTTGAGAGACTAGTCAAGGACCATATCACCTCCACCCTACCTGACACCCTAGACCCACTCCAATTTGCTTACCGCCCCAATAGGTCCACAGACGCAATCGCAACCACACTGCACACTGCCCTAACCCATCTGGACAAGAGGAATGCCTATGTGAGAATGCTGTTCATCGATTACAGCTCAGCATTTAACACCATAGTACCCTCCAAACTCATCATCAAGCTCTGGGTCTCGACCCCACCCTGTGCAACTGGGTACTGGACTTCCTGACGGTCCGCCCCCCAGGTGGTGAGGGTAGCTAACAACATCTCCTCACTGGGGCCCCACACGGGTGCGTTCTGAGCCCTCTCATCTACTCCCTGTTCACCCACGACTGCGTGGCCATGCACGCCTCCAACTCAATCATCAAGTTTGCAGACGACACTACAGTGGTAGGCTTGATTACCAAAAACGACGAGACGGCCTACAGGGAGGAGGTGAGGGCCCTTGGAGTGTGATGTCAGGAAAATAACCTCACACTCAACGTCAACAAAACAAAGGAGATGATCGTGGACTTCAGGTAACAGCAGAGGGAGCACCCCCCTATCCACATCGACGGGACAGTAGTGGAGAGGGTAGTAAGTTTAAGTTCCTCGGCGTACACATCACGGTCAAACTGAATTGGTCCACCCACACAGACAGCATCGTGAAGAAGGCGCAGCAGCGCCTCTTCAACCTCAGGAGGCTGAAGAAATTTGGCTTGTCACCAAAAGCAACTTTTACAGATGCACAATCGAGAGCATCCTGTCGGGCTGTATCACCACCTGGTACGGCAACTGCTCCGCCCACAACCGTAAGGCTCTCCAGAGGGTAGTGAGGTCTGCACAACGCATCACCGGGAGCAAACAACCTGCCCTCCAGGACACCTACACCACCCGATGTCACAGGAAGGCCAAAAAGATCATCAAGGACAACAACCACCCGAGCCACTGCCTGTTCACCCCGCTATCATCCAGAAGGCGAGGTCGGTACAGGTGCATCATTGCAGGGACCGAGACTGAAAAACAGCTTCTATCTCAAGGCCATCACTGTTAAACAGCCACCACTAGCATTGAGTGGCTGCTGCCAACATACCGACTCAACTCCAGCCACTTTAATAATGGAAAAATTGATGGAAAAATGCATCACTAGCCACTTTAAACAATTCCACTTAATATAATGTTTACATACCCTACATTACTCATCTCATATGTATATACTGTACTCTATACCATCTACTGCATCTTGCCTATGCCGTTCTGTACCATCACCCATTCATATATTTTTTATATACATATTCTTCATCCCTTTACACGTGTGTATAAGGTAGTTGTTGTGAAATTGTTAGGTTACATTGTTAGGTTAAATTGTTAGGTTAGATTGTTAGGTTAAATTGTTAGGATAGATTGTTAGGTTAAAAATTGTTAGGTTAGATTGTTAGGTTAGATTTGTCCATGAAAACCTTGACGTTTATACCATGTGTTTGAACAATGCTCATTTATTTGAGTGACAAAGATTTTATAAAAACTGACCACATGTTTTTATTGGAACATTTATAAACAGTAATGACATCAAACTAAATACATTTGCTAAACTTAAAGATGCACTATGCAGAAATCGCACCGCCATTTCCTGGTTGCTAAAATTCAAACAGTTCCCCCTAATTTCAGTTTGTGACAGAATCATTGTGACCAGGTTTTTCCAAAGTGGTTCATGGCAATTATGAAAAGACACGTTACAGTGAAGTCCTTGTGGCTATAGTATTGTACGTACAACTCAATGGTTGTTCGCCAACCAAGACGTTTTAGAAAATACACACTCAATGTAATAACATGTGTATTACCAGTTATTTACACAAAACTCTAGGGGGTGTGGTATACGGCCAATATACCACAGGTAAGGGTAGTACCTGGACTCAGATCTTAACTGCGGTATAGTGGCCATTTATAACAAACCCCTAAGGAGCCTTATGGCTATTATAAACTGGTTACCAATGTAATTAGAGCAGTTAAATGAATGTATGTCATACCTATTGTATAAGGTCTGATTTACCATGGCTTTCAGCCAATCAGAATTCAGGGCTCAAACCATCCAGTTTATATGGTATAAGGTCTGTGTATTGTAAAGTGGGACTGACACATATGGTATAAGGTCTGTGTATTGTAAAGTGGGACTGACACATATGGTATAATGTCTGTGTATTGTAAAGTGGGACTGACACATATGGTATAATGTCTGTGTATTGTGAAGTGGGACTGACACATATGGTATAATGTCTGTGTATTGTAAAGTGGGACTGACACATATGGTATAGTCTGTGTATTGTAAAGTGGGACTGACACATATGGTATAATGTCTGTGTATTGTAAAGTGGGACTGACACATGGTATAATGTCTGTGTATTGTAAAGTGGGACTGACACATATAAGGTCTGTGTATTGTAAAGTGGGACTGACACATATGGTATAAGGTCTGTGTATTGTAAAGTGGGACTGACACATATGGTATAGTCTGTGTATTGTAAAGTGGGACTGACACATATGGTATAATGTCTGTGTATTGTAAAGTGGGACTGACACATATGGTATAATGTCTGTGTATTGTAAAGTGGGACTGACACATATGGTATAAAGTCTGTGTATTGTAAAGTGGGACTGACACAGACTTGACAAACTTTAATACAGTGCCAGAACAGGCTCCAAAGACCTGGGTGTTTGTCTGTGCTAAACTCAAGACTAGGGAAGAACCTCAATTGCATACTCCTTGCATCCTCTCTCCTCACCTCCTTCTCAAAACCCATTGGAGGTGGTCAGAGAAGATCCTCCCCTCACTCAAATCTCTCCTCACCTCCTTCTCATAACCCATTGAAGGTGGTCAGAGAAGATCCTCCCCTCACTCAAATCTCTCCTCACCTCATTCTCAAAACCCATTGGAGGTGGTCAGAGAAGATCCTCCCCTCACTCAAATCTCTCCTCACCTCCTTCTCATAACCCATTGAAGGTGGTCAGAGAAGATCCTCCCCTCACTCAAATCTTACCTCACCTCCTACCCAGATCACACTGATCTGGGTCGTCTTCTCCAGCTAATTCCACCCCATGCCAGTTCTCTTGACATTTGCCTCCACCTTCCACCCCTGTGGCCTTTTCATTCATTTTATGTAACCTTTAACTAGGCAAGTCAGTTAAGAACAAGTTCTTACTTACAATGACGACCTACACCGGCCAAACCTGGACCAATTGTGCGCCAACTCCCTATGGGACTCCCAATCACGGCCGGTTGTGACGCAGCCCAGGATCAAACCAGAGTGTCTGTAGTGACGCCTCAGGCACTGAGCTGCAGTGCCTTAGACCACTGCTCCACTCAGGAGCCCTTGTGGGTTTTATTTATATTTACAGAGGCAAGTCAATTAAGAGCAAATTCTTATTCACAATGAAGACCTGTGGGTTCCAGGATAGAGCTTGTATGGTGATGTTGGAAGTTGTGGCCGATCCATCACCATCTATAACATTCAAATCACTAACACAAAAACACTGCAGAAATGCAGGTTCAAATTAGATTGTAGAACTTGACATTCAGCAGTTTTGTAAAATAAAAAAAGGCAACACCAGGCAAATTTCTTAGCAAAACACTGACTGGTAATCAGCATTCATAGAGCATGTCATTCTTTGTATTCAAAAAATAAAATAAAAAATATGAATTTGTAGGGCTTCTCAAAATAAACATTACATTCCAAATAGGAAAGTCCTCTTCAAAATGTCCATGTCATGATGTAAGTAAAATACTGTACACTCTTAGCCACTTCTCCCAATATAGATTCAACAAAATGTCCAAAAGCCACCAATTAATTGATGGAACATTTGACAAGTTTGATCATACATAATACTATGTATTCATTCTCAAAATTGTGACAAATAATACTGTTTTAGGTGAATTCAGCGCTGGTAACTCCCTCAATCGGTGATCAGCTCTCTTCACACCTCAACTGAGAGGGTTACTAAAGTGTTCACACAAGCCTCTGATCACGTCATACTGGGGGGGGGGGGGGGGGGGGGGGCAGCTTTAACACTGAATGGATACAATATAAATGTTTATACACACACACACATTTATATAGGGCTTTTTCTCATACATACCAAAACTATTTGGTACCTGACAAAGACAACTTTGGAGCGTCGCTATAAATGACAGTGCAGATGGCTCCATTACATATCATGTAAATAAAGTTCCCACGGCTGTCGGACGGTGACTGCGTTCAAGCCTAAGTGTGCATAAAGCGCCATATGGGTCTGTTTTCTTCAGTATGAATTCATTTAATCGAAACACACACACACACACAGGGAGCATTGGTGTCTTCCACCTACACACCAGCCTGCCCTGTCCCTGGTAACATTCAGGTTGTGTAACAGATTGTCAGGCCCAACCAGGGCAGGCCAGGGGGGGGGGGTGCTAACGTTAGTAACCTACAGAGGATCATATTCCTTGATATAATTAACACTTGATTCAAGACCAGTGAAATACAGCTCAATTGGAAAATATTGGATATTGAATGAGCGTTAATGAAACTACAAAATGCTGTGGCTGAGTTGTCTGCTGTTTAATGGATGTACAGTAGAATGCAACTCAACTTCAAAGCTGCATTTTGTTGTTAAACTCAGTGGCCTTGTGTTTATAGAGTTTCCACCCCGAAATCGTTAGGTTGTGAGTTCAATCCCGGCCCAGTCCTACCAGAGACTGAAGAAATGGGACTCAATTTGCATCTACTTGGGACTCCGTGTTAAAGAGAGAGATTGGAGGTAAGGCCCCCAGATAGACTAGTGGAGGGGGGAGGCAACCCTGTTTCTGAAATGTGCATGTACCGTAGTGTGTTGTTCCAACTAGGCACCACACCTGACCAACTGAGCTAACGGATCACTTCAGTAATTGACTAAATTTAACACACCTGGTCTTCCAGGTCGGTTAAACCAACAACATGACGTGCCTGCGGCCCTCCAGGACCAGGGTTGCCGACCCCTGGACTAGAGTCCCGTCCAGGGTTGCCGACCCCAGGACTAGAGTCCCGTCCAGGGTTGCCGACCCCAGGACTAGAGTCCCGTCCAGGGTTGCCGACCCCAGGACTAGAGTCCCGTCCAGGGTTGCCGACCCCAGGACTAGAGTCCCGTCCAGGGTTGCCGACCCCAGGACTAGAGTCCCGTCCAGGGTTGCCGACCCCAGGACTAGAGTCCCGTCCAGGGTTGCCGACCCCAGGACTAGAGTCCCGTCCAGGGTTGCCGACCCCAGGACTAGAGTCCCGTCCAGGGTTGCCGACCCCAGGACTAGAGTCCCGTCCAGGGCCAGGGTTGCCGACCCCTGGACTAGAGTCCCGTCCAGGGCCAGGGTTGCCGACCCCTGGACTAGTCCCGTCCAGGGCCAGGGTTGCCGACCCCTGGACTAAAGTCCCGTCCAGGGCGTGCACGCGTACATCAACCTGCCTCATGCTACAGAGACAGAGATCTGCTGCCATGAGTGGAGGTGATATGGTCTGTGGTGGTTCTGGCTCACACAAGGCTACTTACATATTTTGTCATCAAGTGGGAGAAGTCGATGCATATTTCTCAACAGTGAAATGTAATGATGTTCAGCATGGCATCTCAGAATCAAACATTACTAAAGTCTGCATCATATTTCATACAATCCTATAGGATTAATAACCATGAAATGTTAATGAGTTTAAAATCAAAATCTAAGAAACAAGCAAACAAATAGATGAGTTCATTAATGGGGAGGTGTTGGATAGTGACAATAGGAAGTCAGTCCAACAGTTAACCAGCAACCTCCATCTTGGTTACTTAGTCTTTAGCTGTGTGTGAGGTGGTAGTATGCAGGAGTGAGGTTCAGCTCCACATGCTGTGGATGTTGCTGCTGCAGGTGAAGAGGCAGACTGCTGGGGCTGGCGATGCCGGAGACATGACTCCCCCGAGCCCTGTGACAGACCAGCCACCTGGCCCTCCAAATACACACTGTCCACTGTGTCAGCCTGCTGGGGGCCCAGGGCATTCTCCTCTGCCTTGCCCTCAAGCTCTAGGTTAGGGTTAGCAGAGGTGGTAGAGGGGCTGGCTTGGCTCCCTTCAACAGGAACATCGTTCTGAGTAACGGTTTTGTCCCCCTCAGCCGCAACAGCCACTGGCTCTCCTTGCCCAGCCTCTGCTGGGTTGGGATTGGCTGGTAGAATGTCCTGGGCGGGTGCTGCGGTGGCACTGGCAGGCTGTGATTGGCTCTTCAGCTGTTTGTGACAGAGGGGGCAGGTCTCCTGTACATAAAGCCACTTCTTGAGACAGCCAGCGTGGAAGAAGTGGCTGCAAGGGGTGATGACAGCAGACTTCATGTCCTACAGGAAGGGACAAGACACTGGTTATCTACTGAACTGGAAAAGCCTACTACAATGCCAGATTCAACATGGACCCTTTTCTGATGAGTTGAAGTATCAGTTACATATCCTTATTCAAACTAAAAACTTTCCTTCTATGAATAGTATAATATATATTTATTTTATGTTGAGGCAGAACCTACTTCATATCCCCTCTAGCTGTATTGTCGTCCTCTTCAAATCAGAAGGCTTTTAAAACACTTATCAGACCAATAACATTGGTCTCAAACACTCACTTTTCTCTTCAAGCATGCACACTTCTTCCACACACACACACACACACACCTGATAGCAGATGGCACAGATGTCGTTGTACTTCTTCAGCTGCAGGTCAGAGGCGGTGGGAAGGCTCTTGATCTTGTTGACGGCTTCTCTGCGCAGCAGGAAGCTCTGCCAGCCCAGCTGGGCGCGCAGCCAGACGTTGTAGTAGGAGTGAATGAAGATGATGGTGGAGCCCATCACTGTCCACTCCCCGAACACAGTCTCTGACACGCCGTAGGCCACCACCACGAGCGCCACCAGGAACTCCAGCAGCCGGTAGGTTCCGTTCACGTAGTAGATGACGTCGTCCATGTTCTGTACGGGCTCCTTACGTACCTCCTCCACCATGAACAAGATGTAGATGAGCAGGGTACCCAGCACCTAGGGGACAGGGAGGGTTAGGATCACAGGTCATATACAAACTAAATCAGTAAGATCTACTCCGTTCTGTTAAAGAACACTTCAGGTCAACGTACCAGAATGTTCTAAAAAAAAAAAGACAATGATGTTTTGGATCTGAAATCCATAGAAAGGTCATTTGGGGGGAAGGATGTTTGACATACCTTCTGCATCCAGAATAATGATAGAGAAATAAGTAATTGAAGTTGAGAAAGCTGTGACATCTTGGTCTTACCCAGGCCTATCCATAAACATTAAGACCCCCCAGGGGACTTCACTTATCATTTAAATTGGCTTATCAAAGTCATTCGCTTAAATCAACTTCTGTTAGGCCAAATCGCATTGCGATAGTTCCGTCTGACAGACCCCTTGCTTCAATCCAGTTGGCCTCGAACGAGGCCTCTGGGGCATCAGATGAAATATCCACAGCCATTGGAGGCTCAGGGGTCCAGCCGTAACACGAATCCCCTGATCAGACCGTCCATCAATCTGTTTCGGAGCTTTCTAAAAGAATAAGACATGACTAGGTAATGTTCATGGCCCTCTCATGAAGAGATATTATACCCAGGCATCCAGATAACATTAAGACATTACAACCATTAGTGTGTAGATGCATCAAAGCCAGTCTTGGTGTCACCTGAAACATGTTTAGATTAAAATATTTATTTTATTCTCCAAGTACCCTTTTTGGTTTAGTTCATATTGGTTTGAAAACATTCTCTACATGGACATAACATTCCCAGAGTGGGATCTCTGCTACTGAAGTAATCATTTTGGATACAGACTTGAAGAAGGTATGCCATCCTTTACGGACCTTTCTATGGCTCTTATTTCAGGGAGATCCAAAACATCAAAGGGCCAATCACGTGTTGACTCCACCTCTCGGAGCGCGCAGGGTTTTCCGTACTTCAGATGTAACGTACACTTACAGGTGGCCAGGGAATAGCATGGGGGAGCTTACAGCTTAATGGTCCTTACCACGCCCGTCCTGTCACCATGCGTGTCTCTCTCTCCACAGCAACAGAGCTTGGTGTGTGTGTGTGTGTGTACCTGCAGTGAGGTGAGGATGCTAGAGGAGATGATGATGAGAAGCCAGAAGTCCATGAGGAAGAACTGGCAGATCATGTAGGCCATATAGGCTGGGAAGATCAGCAGGAACAAGCAGAGACTCACGGCCCGGAAGTGCTTCCACAGGCTCCTGAACAGAGCAACCACCAACACACCTATTAGTAGGGAACCGCCTCGGAGGGGGTCGATAAAGTTGTCGAATTCAATCATATAGTTGGGTTTACATTTTAAGTGACTCTGTATAAAGGTTAAATACATCTCTCTCTGTGTGTGGATGACCCTATGGGCCCTAGTCAAAAGCAGAGCAAAAATAAAGTCACATTTCAAAATCAGCCTTGAACATCTTACTTGTCCCGGGAGGCCCCTAGAGCCAGTACAATGGGGTCAGCTATCTCCAGCATGGACTGTAGGATGGAGGCCACCACGATGAAGAGGATGATACTCAGGAGGAAGGCTCG
Organism: Oncorhynchus mykiss; assembly: GCF_013265735.2. Classification (NCBI taxonomy): domain Eukaryota; kingdom Metazoa; phylum Chordata; class Actinopteri; order Salmoniformes; family Salmonidae; genus Oncorhynchus; species Oncorhynchus mykiss. The sequence goes on along the minus strand of NC_048574.1, from coordinate 10,179,514 downwards.
GTGGATGACCTGCAGTTCGATCAGACCTGTCTGGACAGCCAGGATCAGTAACGTGATGCCCTCTGTCATCCCCCTGAGATAGGAGGTAGGGAAGTAGGGGAAGAGAGATTCATAAATATTCTGTCTTTTTAAAATGATGTCAGAAAGGAAAAAGGTTCCCCCAGTGTTCAAACCTGTGGTCCACAGAACACACTTAACAGACATGAACACACAGCATCACATGGGCTGAATGAGAAGGCAGTTGGGCGGGTAGCGGACTGACCGGTGCATGGTGTTGTCATTCATGAAGGCTCGGTAACCCTGCAGGTAGAACTTGCAGAGGGTGAGGACGCCCAACGCCACGAAGGAAACAGTGAAGACCAGGCCCAGCAGGGAGTAGGGGGTGCTGCAGCACTCTGCAATACTGGGGGGGACAAGGAGAATGAATAACTCAAAGGTCATACATGTATTTGTAATAGATGGACCACATCCCATTTTCTAGGATTTAAAACAAGACACGTGAGTGAAACTGTAGAACTTGAGACTCAATAACGTTGGAGGAAAAAGTTCCAGCGTAACAGGACGACTTGGGTTTCAAACCTCTCGCATACCACACAGGATAAAGCCTTCCATGACCGAAACTGCAATAACACGAAAGTGTTAGTAGTGCTGGTCCTACCTGGTGAGGAACAGGAAGAGCAGCCTCTCCCTGGAGGTGGGCTGGTCCCGGCTACTGAAGTAGCTGTAGATCTGCAGGGCGAACAGAACCAACCAGAAGCACATGAAGAGGACGGGCAGAACCAGCTGGTTCCACAGGGACATCCCCAGAGCCAGCAGCCCGTACACCTCCACCACCTGGGCACAAAGAGGATGGTTAGCTACTAGAAATAAAAAAAACACATCCAGACGGCTGGTAGATTTACAGTCTCCTGAGAGGAGAAAAACCACTGAGGATCAGGTAAGGATGGACTGACAATCTCCTCCAGTTTTACCTGCACCAGCTCCCTGTAGGCAGTCTTGGCCAGGTTGTAGGGCACCAGCAGGTTGGAGGCCAGGAAGTAGATGACCTCGAGGCCCGTGAAGATCATGACGAAGCGGTTGATGAACACGATGGTCTCCAGGGGGACCAGACAGAGACGGGCCACCAGGGGGAGCAGGTGAGCAGAGAACAGCCAGATCCTCTTGGTCTGCATGACGCAGGAGCACAGGGTGCACACCACCAGCTGAGCTGGAGAGAGAGAGAGGCAGGGACACAGGAGGGACGGGGTTAATACACACAGGGTGTATAGGTGAACGTCCACCATTCACTCTGTAGGGGCAGCCGCGGTGTAGGGACACAGAACAGCTGAATATTTTAGAGAAAGTAAAGATCTGAGAAAACAATTAAAGCATTGATGATTTTGCAAGTCATATTTACAATGCCCTCGAGGGCAAAATGCACCTGAAAGAGAGTACACCGAGGCAGGCAGGACTGGCATCTTTACTGCTATGTGCCCCAAGTTGACTGGGATGACAGTGCTAACATGCTACTGCACTAGAAAGAACAGAATCTGCTCATCACAGGAGACTAGAGAGATGGATTGAGACACAGTGAAGACCGTGTCAGATCCAGTCTCTCTCGCTCTCTAGGAGCTGATGTGACTTCACCAAGGCTGGTGACGACAGCACGGTGACGGCATGTTCTACAACACACTAGTGACTGGGCCAAGAGGTCCCTGCCTACAGCTGCGCTCATAGACTGTTCTCTCTGCTACCTCACGGTAAGCGGTACCGGAGCGCCAAGTCTAGGTCCAGAAGACTTAACAGCTTCTACCCCAAAGTCATTAGACTGCTGAACAGTTAATCAAATGGCCACCCGGATTATTTGCATTGACCCCCCCCCCCCCCACCCTAGTTATTTTTTGCTGCTGCTACTCACTGTTTATGATCAATTCACCCCTACCTACATGTACAAATGACCTCGACTAACCTGTACCTCCGCACATTGACTCGGTGCCCTAACCCCCTGTATATATAGCTTCGATATTATTATTATGTTACTAAATAAATATTTCCTAAACTATAATTTTTCTTAATGGCATTGTTGGTTAAGGGCTTGTAAGTAAACATTTCACGGTAAGGTCTACCTATATCTGTTGTATTCGGTGCATGTGACAATGTCAAGCATCATTTCATTTAAACAAAGCTTTTTCATTGTTGAAACCTACAATTTCTCCAAAAAGGAACTATTCCACCAGTATTTTAGAGAAATGGGAGTACTTCAGTGATTGACTCTAAAAAGGTCAAAGTTCAACGACTGTCCCCAATTCAAGACCGCAAAACTCAAAGCCAAGGAATCAATCAGTCCCTCCCCTTGTCAGGGAAAGGGTTCCCATCGTTAAAAGTCAAAGTAGCAGTGGGTTACCAAACAGAAGGACAATCCGCTCATCATCAGGTCATTACATAAAGGCATTTCACAGGCAGGCCTCCTATTCATGAAGACATAAGACACTGGTTGCTTGCTTTCAGCCTTTTACTGAGCTCTGAATACAACAATATTATGGCCAGTCGTATTTTTAGAAGAGGCGGAGCCCACACCCCAGTAAGCTAAAAGCCTGCAGATACTGCAGAACCACAACAAGCTTCCCTCTTATGAAAGAAGCAGCGCGACAAAGAAATACATCAATGAGTTAGCAAGAGAGAGCGAGCGTGGGAGAAAAGGAAGAGATTAAACAAGAGATATTGAGAGGCCTGTCAAAGTTGTGTGTGTCCCCGTTGTTACTGGAATGCTGTGGCTGCATTCAGAAGCTCCATCTCGCTGTGTTCGAGCCCATTAGAGAGCTGAGGAGCTCTGCAGCAAACGGCAGCTCAGAGCAGATTCAATCGCTCCCACCGCCAACCCCCTGAACACCCTACCTACTGCCAATGATGAAGCAAGGGAACACCTTCCATGTGCCTAAAGGTTGTAGGGCGAACCTGGTTTAGTTAGTTACCTAGGAGGCTGGTGGTGAAAGGTGGGACTGTGTTTAGTTAGTTACCTATGAGGCTGGTAGTGAAAGGTGGGACTGTGTTTAGTTAGTTACCTAGGAGGCTGGTAGTGAAAGGTGGGACTGTGTTTAGTTAGTTAGTTACCTATGAGGCTGGTAGTGAAAGGTGGGACTGTGTTTAGTTAGTTACCTAGGAGGCTGGTGGTGAAAGGTGGGACTGTGTTTAGTTAGTTAGTTACCTAGGAGGCTGGTGATGAAAGGTGGGACTGTGTTTAGTTAGTTACCTAGGAGGCTGGTGGTGAAAGGTGGGACTGTGTTTAGTTAGTTACCTAGGAGGCTGGTGGTGAAAGGTGGGACTGTGTTTAGTTAGTTAGTTACCTAGGAGGCTGGTGGTGAAAGGTGGGACTGTGTTTAGTTAGTTACCTAGGAGGCTGGTGGTGAAAGGTGGGACTGTGTTTAGTTAGTTAGTTACCTAGGAGGCTGGTGGTGAAAGGTGGGACTGTGTTTAGTTAGTTACCTATGAGGCTGGTGGTGAAAGGTGGGACTGTGTTTAGTTAGTTACCTATGAGGCTGGTAGTGAAAGGTGGGACTGTGTTTAGTTAGTTAGTTACCTAGGAGGCTGGTAGTGAAAGGTGGGACTGTGTTTAGTTAGTTAGTTACCTAGGAGGCTGGTAGTGAAAGGTGGGACTGTGTTTAGTTAGTTAGTTACCTATGAGGCTGGTAGTGAAAGGTGGGACTGTGTTTAGTTAGTTAGTTACCTATGAGGCTGGTAGTGAAAGGTGGGACTGTGTTTAGTTAGTTAGTTACCTATGAAGCTGGTAGTGAAAGGTGGGACTGTGTTTAGTTAGTTAGTTACCTATGAGGCTGGTAGTGAAAGGTGGGACTGTGTTTAGTTAGTTACCTAGGAGGCTGGTAGTGAAAGGTGGGACTGTGTTTAGTTAGTTACCTATGAGGCTGGTAGTGAAAGGTGGGACTGTGTTTAGTTAGTTAGTTACCTATGAGGCTGGTGGTGAAAGGTGGGACTGTGTTTAGTTAGTTAGTTACCTATGAGGCTGGTGGTGAAAGGTGGGGCTGTGTTTAGTTAGTTACCTAGGAGGCTGGTAGTGAAAGGTGGGACTGTGTTTAGTTAGTTACCTAGGAGGCTGGTAGTGAAAGGTGGGACTGTGTTTAGTTAGTTAGTTACCTATGAGGCTGGTAGTGAAAGGTGGGACTGTGTTTAGTTAGTTACCTATGAAGCTGGTAGTGAAAGGTGGGACTGTGTTTAGTTAGTTAGTTACCTAGGAGGCTGGTAGTGAAAGGTGGGACTGTGTTTAGTTAGTTAGTTACCTATGAGGCTGGTAGTGAAAGGTGGGACTGTGTTTAGTTAGTTAGTTACCTAGGAGGCTGGTGGTGAAAGGTGGGACTGTGTTTAGTTAGTTACCTATGAGGCTGGTGGTGAAAGGTGGGACTGTGTTTAGTTAGTTACCTAGGAGGCTGGTGGTGAAAGGTGGGACTGTGTTTAGTTAGTTACCTAGGAGGCTGGTAGTGAAAGGTGGGACTGTGTTTAGTTAGTTAGTTACCTATGAGGCTGGTAGTGAAAGGTGGGACTGTGTTTAGTTAGTTAGTTACCTAGGAGGCTGGTGGTGAAAGGTGGGACTGTGTTTAGTTAGTTACCTAGGAGGCTGGTAGTGAAAGGTGGGACTGTGTTTAGTTAGTTAGTTACCTAGGAGGCTGGTAGTGAAAGGTGGGACTGTGTTTAGTTAGTTAGTTACCTAGGAGGCTGGTAGTGAAAGGTGGGACTGTGTTTAGTTAGTTAGTTACCTAGGAGGCTGGTAGTGAAAGGTGGGACTGTGTTTAGTTAGTTACCTAGGAGGCTGGTAGTGAAAGGTGGGACTGTGTTTAGTCAGTTAGTTACCTAGGAGGCTGGTAGTGAAAGGTGGGACTGTGTTTAGTTAGTTACCTATGAGGCTGGTAGTGAAAGGTGGGACTGTGTTTAGTTAGTTACCTATGAAGCTGGTAGTGAAAGGTGGGACTGTGTTTAGTTAGTTAGTTACCTATGAGGCTGGTAGTGAAAGGTGGGACTGTGTTTAGTTAGTTAGTTACCTAGGAGGCTGGTAGTGAAAGGTGGGACTGTGTTTAGTTAGTTAGTTACCTAGGAGGCTGGTGGTGAAAGGTGGGACTGTGTTTAGTTAGTTACCTATGAGGCTGGTGGTGAAAGGTGGGACTGTGTTTAGTTAGTTACCTAGGAGGCTGGTGGTGAAAGGTGGGACTGTGTTTAGTTAGTTACCTAGGAGGCTGGTAGTGAAAGGTGGGACTGTGTTTAGTTAGTTACCTAGGAGGCTGGTGGTGAAAGGTGGGACTGTGTTTAGTTAGTTAGTTACCTAGGAGGCTGGTGGTGAAAGGTGGGACTGTGTTTAGTTAGTTACCTAGGAGGCTGGTAGTGAAAGGTGGGACTGTGTTTAGTTAGTTACCTAGGAGGCTGGTAGTGAAAGGTGGGACTGTGTTTAGTTAGTTAGTTACCTATGAGGCTGGTAGTGAAAGGTGGGACTGTGTTTAGTTAGTTAGTTACCTAGGAGGCTGGTGGTGAAAGGTGGGACTGTGTTTAGTTAGTTACCTAGGAGGCTGGTAGTGAAAGGTGGGACTGTGTTTAGTTAGTTAGTTACCTATGAGGCTGGTAGTGAAAGGTGGGACTGTGTTTAGTTAGTTAGTTACCTAGGAGGCTGGTAGTGAAAGGTGGGACTGTGTTTAGTTAGTTAGTTACCTAGGAGGCTGGTAGTGAAAGGTGGGACTGTGTTTAGTTAGTTACCTAGGAGGCTGGTAGTGAAAGGTGGGACTGTGTTTAGTCAGTTAGTTACCTAGGAGGCTGGTAGTGAAAGGTGGGACTGTGTTTAGTTAGTTACCTATGAGGCTGGTAGTGAAAGGTGGGACTGTGTTTAGTTAGTTACCTAGGAGGCTGGTGGTGAAAGGTGGGACTGTGTTTAGTTAGTTACCTAGGAGGCTGGTGGTGAAAGGTGGGACTGTGTTTAGTTAGTTAGTTACCTAGGAGGCTGGTAGTGAAAGGTGGGACTGTGTTTAGTTAGTTAGTTACCTAGGAGGCTGGTAGTGAAAGGTGGGACTGTGTTTAGTTAGTTACCTAGGAGGCTGGTGGTGAAAGGTGGGACTGTGTTTAGTTAGTTAGTTACCTAGGAGGCTGGTAGTGAAAGGTGGGACTGTTTAGTTAGTTACCTATGAGGCTGGTAGTGAAAGGTGGGACTGTGTTTAGTTAGTTACCTAGGAGGCTGGTAGTGAAAGGTGGGACTGTGTTTAGTTAGTTACCTATGAGGCTGGTGGTGAAAGGTGGGACTGTGTTTAGTTAGTTACCTAGGAGGCTGGTAGTGAAAGGTGGGACTGTGTTTAGTTAGTTACCTAGGAGGCTGGTAGTGAAAGGTGGGACTGTGTTTAGTTAGTTACCTAGGAGGCTGGTAGTGAAAGGTGGGACTGTGTTTAGTTAGTTAGTTACCTAGGAGGCTGGTAGTGAAAGGTGGGACTGTGTTTAGTTAGTTAGTTACCTAAGAGGCTGGTAGTGAAAGGTGGGACTGTGTTTAGTTAGTTACCTATGAGGCTGGTAGTGAAAGGTGGGACTGTGTTTAGTTAGTTACCTATGAGGCTGGTGGTGAAAGGTGGGGCTGTGTTTAGTTAGTTAGTTACCTATGAGGCTGGTAGTGAAAGGTGGGACTGTGTTTAGTTAGTTAGTTACCTAGGAGGCTGGTAGTGAAAGGTGGGACTGTGTTTAGTTAGTTACCTAGGAGGCTGGTAGTGAAAGGTGGGACTGTGTTTAGTTAGTTACCTAGGAGGCTGGTAGTGAAAGGTGGGACTGTGTTTAGTTAGTTACCTAGGAGGCTGGTGGTGAAAGGTGGGACTGTGTTTAGTTAGTTAGTTACCTAGGAGGCTGGTAGTGAAAGGTGGGACTGTGTTTAGTTAGTTACCTAGGAGGATGGTGGTGAAAGGTGGGACTGTGTTAAATCAGTTACCTAGGAGGCTGGTGGTGAAAGGTGGGACTGTGTTTAATCAGTTACCTAGGAGGCTGGTAGTGAAAGGTGGGACTGTGTTTAGTTAGTTACCTAGGAGGCTGGTAGTGAAAGGTGGGACTGTGTTTAGTTAGTTAGTTACCTAGGAGGCTGGTAGTGAAAGGTGGGACTGTGTTTAGTTATCTAGTTACCTATGAGGCTGGTAGTGAAAGGTGGGACTGTGTTTAGTTAGTTACCTAGGAGGCTGGTAGTGAAAGGTGGGACTGTGTTTAGTTAGTTAGTTACCTATGAGGCTGGTGGTGAAAGGTGGGACTGTGTTTAGTTAGTTACCTAGGAGGCTGGTAGTGAAAGGTGGGACTGTGTTTAGTTAGTTAGTTACCTATGAGGCTGGTAGTGAAAGGTGGGACTGTGTTTAGTTAGTTAGTTACCTATGAGGCTGGTAGTGAAAGGTGGGACTGTGTTTAGTTAGTTACCTAGGAGGCTGGTAGTGAAAGGTGGGACTGTGTTTAGTTAGTTAGTTACCTATGAGGCTGGTAGTGAAAGGTGGGACTGTGTTTAGTTAGTTACCTAGGAGGCTGGTGGTGAAAGGTGGGACTGTGTTTAATCAGTTACCTATGAGGCTGGTGGTGAAAGGTGGGACTGTGTTTAGTTAGTTAGTTACCTATGAGGCTGGTGGTGAAAGGTGGGACTGTGTTTAGTTAGTTACCTATGAGGCTGGTAGTGAAAGGTGGGACTGTGTTTAGTTAGTTAGTTACCTAGGAGGCTGGTAGTGAAAGGTGGGACTGTGTTTAGTTAGTTACCTAGGAGGCTGGTAGTGAAAGGTGGGACTGTGTTTAATCAGTTACCTAGGAGGCTGGTAGTGAAAGGTGGGACTGTGTTTAGTTAGTTACCTAGGAGGCTGGTAGTGAAAGGTGGGACTGTGTTTAGTTAGTTACCTAGGAGGCTGGTGGTGAAAGGTGGGACTGTGTTTAGTTAGTTACCTAGGAGGCTGGTAGTGAAAGGTGGGACTGTGTTTAGTCAGTTACCTATGAGGGCGGTGGAGAAGCGGTTCATGGACAGTGGCTCCAGGTAGAGCGGTTCCTCGTACCCAGAGTCCAGCTCACTGCGGACATAATCCCTAAAAACAATAAGACAAACAAGAGATCAGTTCACCTCCTGCAGTCACACCTGTGGTCCTCTGTCCTCACTGGCTAGATACAGAAATATCCTTCAGATAATTCAACAAGTTACACACACCCAGGGCCTGTAGAAGCTTGAGTCACTCAATACTATTACCAACCTGTTTTATAGAGCAATATGATAATAGTTAACAATCACAGCACGCAATAGCTTTTTAAAATGACCTTCCAAACACATTTCACTCCTTGCTAACAATATAAAGTCTGTGTGTATGCACGTCTCGCTCTCTCACCTGGACACCTGGTGTCCAGCGAAGAGCAGCAGGGCAGTTAGCACGTACAGGTAGAGCTTCACCAGGTGTTGACGAGGCAGAGTCAGGAGCACCAGGCTGAGGATGTAACCTGTCACACAGCAGAACAGAGACATTCAGTCAGGAGAACCAGGCTGAGGATGTAACCTGTCACACAGCAGAACAGAGACAGTCAGGAGAACCAGGCTGAGGATGTGACCTGTCACAAGGGAGGGAGACACAGTGAATCACAGAGGGGACTGTACAGTACCATGAAGTAGAATACATATTCATTTCAAATTAGACATGATAGCCCACTCAGTAACACTAAAGCAGAAACGCTAGCTAGCTGTCCTGTGGGTAAGTCCAGCTTGTCACACAGTAGTGGTCCAGCAAACTACACTGTTTTAGTGGGTGGGTGAGCCAATAGGTGGGGATCCCATTGTTCATAGTGTTTAGCTGCTAATCTAGTCCCCAGAGGATGGGTGGAAACTGTTGACCAGGTCTGACACATAAAGTAGGCAGTTTGTGTTGCCTTGAAAGCAGTCACCAGGGTAGTGTAGTGAATCATGTCCAGTGTTTTAACTGTCTGTGTGTTCCCTTCGTGTATGACCGGTCCTGATAGGAGCAGCCCTGTTGATGAGTCGCTGGAGCTGGTTAAGACCGGTCTGAATGCTCTGATGTTGGGTGGGAAGCTGGAGCTGGTTAAGACCGGTCTGAATGCTCTGATGTTGGGTGGGAAGCTGGAGCTGGTTAACACCGGTCTGAATGCTCTGATGTTGGGTGGGAACCTGGAGCTGGTTAAGACCGGTCTGAATGCTCTGATGTTGGGTGGGAAGCTGGAGCTGGTTAACACTGGTCTGAATGCTCTGATGTTGGGTGGGAAGCTGGAGCTGGTTAACACCGGTCTGAATGCTCTGATGTTGGGTGGGAACCTGGAGCTGGTTAAGACCGGTCTGAATGCTCTGATGTTGGGTGGGAAGCTGGAGCTGGTTAAGACCGGTCTGAATGCTCTGATGTTGGGTGGGAAGCTGGAGCTGGTTAAGACCGGTCTGAATGCTCTGATGTTGGGTGGGGAGCCGTACTGTGGAACAGTAGTACAGGAGAGTTATCATGGTTTGGTAAATGGTGTGGAAGATGTCTGAAGATAAAGTCCCTTCCCCCATTTCAGAGCACCAAGCCCAGCCAGCAGTTTCCCTGTGACCAGTCTGGTGTGTTCCGACCAGTGTGGGTCAAACTCCCCCCTCTGATACTTTATGGTGTTTCCTTGATCATAAAAAGTTTGGTCCGACGGTTATTGAGTTAATTTTACCTCACACACACGTTTTATTGACTCTGTTTATCCCATGTGTAACTGTTGTTTTAGTCGAACTGCTTGCTTTATCTTGGTCAGGTCACAGTTGTAAATGAGAAGTTGTTCTCAACTGGCCTACCTGGTTAAATAAAGGCAAAATACTTTCTTTTTTTTAAAGCAGATTTATTTTTTATAGACACAAAGATCATGTCAATTGCTGTGTAACATATAAGGGACAGATTTAACACAGGCGTCCACTACTGTCTGACTGGCCTTCACCACATGTAGAATCCTGCAACTGTCATTCCAATCCTCTCAGTAATACAGAGTAGTAGTGAGGACAGTGAAAGCAATAATCCTGCCTTCCCTCCATCTTGGTTGAGCGCCCGGTGTAGGAGGCAGCAGGAACAGTCCGAGACAAAAATCACCAGGCACTAATACACCCGGGACTCACTGGCCGACTTGGATCCAGCAATAGATCTGGCAATTCACCCGGGGATTCTATTAGCAAACAGCTAACACACCACAGCTCTCTGTATCATCCGCTGTGAGGGAGTGCGCATGCGTGAGTGGAAGTCAAACGGGCAGCTACACCTGATCAAACTTTCATTAGAGATCAGGAAGCATGACAAAAACAGTTAGCCATCAAGGCTTGAAGAATGGTCAGTGGAGGGAGTCATTCTGGAGAAACAAAAACTAGACAAAGACAAACATACCCACCCACAAAAACTGCAACCCTCCCATTATTGTTATGGTGAGAGGTTAGCATGTCTTGGGGGCTATGATATTTGTGCTTTAAAAACTCACAGATCGTTATTCATTCAGGATGATCTGTAATCATGTTAGCATCCACATTAATGTAGAAGTGTTCAGAAACATTCTATTCACAATAAAAGTGACTCCAAAATGACACATGATTTACCAATCAGTTATTGGGCACAAAATCTGAAAAAAAAAACTGCATCCAACATGTTTGTAGAGACACAAGCTTGATGTAACCACTGCCCAGTATGAACGGGACAAAACGCTGAACTTTTCACTACATTAATACAAGTGAATTGGTCCTAATATTTTTTGTTCCCTAAAATGGAGAGACTGTGTACAAAAAGTGAAATGTTTCCCAATATGGATGAAAATACCCTTAAACGTAAGCTGACAGTCTGCACTTTAACCTCAGTCATTGTATCAAGTGCTGGAGTACAGAGACAAAACAACAATGCTGTCACTGTTCCAATACTTTGAGCTCACCGTTCATGATTCTACCTCCCATGAGAACCAAAATGTTTGTGATCCTCTCTCGGATCGCCACAGGCGCTGACTGGAGTCAATGTTTGTTGGTGAACCCAGCCACTAGTGTGCACGTGCGAGTGGCCCGGTCAGAATGAGCCAGCCTCACTGTGAAAGCCAGGGTGATGGGGACGGGAGATTAGAGAGGGGCAGCTTAACCCTCCCTCCCTTCTCCCCCCTCAGACTGTGAGCGGATCCCGCTTATATAATCCTGAAAGTTAGAGCTATATTCTGCCAGCCAGCCCAACCAGACAAGTCACTGCTGTCAATAGGCTCATCTGGCTGCTCAGTCAAAACCGTCACAGAGCAGGAAACAGAGACTGCTGACGTAATGCCGTGAACGAATCCATAACCAAAATAAAACCTTCTTTGGAAGTCGATGTGGTAACAGAACAAGCTCTGGCTTTACAGAGCCCATGTTCAGTTAGTGGTGCCTTCCTTCAGCGCTGAATATGAGTCAGTGTTTAACATTGTGTGGGGGCTTTGGTTGGAGAGGCTCCTGCTCTGGACTCAGAGTTGCAGTAGTAGGGCTGGGAATTGCTGGGAATTGCCAGGGACCTCACGATATGATCACAATACTATGGTGCCGATACGATATGTGATTCTGTATGTATAGTGTGATTCTGTGTGTATAGTGTGTGATTCTATATGTAGTGTGATTCTATATTTATATAGTGTGCGATTCCGTATGCATAGTGCGCGATTCCGTATGCATAGTGCGCGTATGCATAGTGCGATTCCATATGCATAGTGCGATTCCATATGCATAGTGCGATTCCATATGTATAGTGATTCCATATGCATAGTGCGATTCCATATGCATAGTGCGATTCCATATGCAGTGCGATTCCATATGCATAGTGCGATTCCATATGTAGTGCGATTCCATATGCATAGTGCGATTCCATATGCATAGTGCGATTCCATATGCATAGTGCGATTCCATATGCATAGTGCGATTCCATATGCATAGTGCGATTCCATATGCATAGTGCGATTCCATATGCATAGTGCGATTCCATATGCATAGTGCGATTCCATATGCATAGTGCGATTCCATATGCATAGTGCGATTCCATATGCATAGTGCGAGTCCATATGCATAGTGCGAGTCCATATGCATAGTGCGATTCCATATGCATAGTGCGATTCCATATGCATAGTGCGATTCCATATGCATAGTGCGAGTCCATATGCATAGTGCGAGTCCATATGCATAGTGCGAGTCCATATGCATAGTGCGAGTCCATATGCATAGTGCGAGTCCATATGCATAGTGCGAGTCCATATGCATAGTGCGAGTCCATATGCATAGTGCGATTCCATATGCATAGTGCGATTCCATATGTATAGTGCGATTCCATATGTATAGTGATTCCATATGTATAGTGATTCCATATGTATAGTGTGATTCCATATGTAGTGTGATTCCATATGTAGTGTGATTCCATATGTATAGTGTGATTCCATATGTAGTGTGATTCTATATGTAGTGTGATTCTATATGTAGTGTGATTCTATATGTATAGTGCGATTCCATATGTAGTGTGATTCCATATGTAGTGTGATTCCATATGTAGTGTGATTCCATATGTAGTGTGATTCTATATGTAGTGTGATTCTATATGTAGTGTGATTCTAAATGTATAGTGCGATTCCATATGTAGTGTGATTCTATATGTAGTGTGATTCCATATGTAGTGTGATTCCATATGTAGTGTGATTCCATATGTAGTGTGATTCCATATGTAGTGTGATTCCATATGTATAGTGTGATTCCATATGTAGTGTGATTCCATATGTAGTGTGATTCTATATGTAGTGTGATTCCATATGTAGTGTGATTCTATATGTAGTGTGATTCCATATGTAGTGTGATTCTATATGTAGTGTGATTCCATATGTAGTGTGATTCTATATGTAGTGTGATTCCATATGTATAGTGATTCCATATGTATAGTGTGATTCCATATGTATAGTGTGATTCCATATGTAGTGTGATTCCATATGTAGTGTGATTCCATATGTATAGTGTGATTCCATATGTATAGTGTGATTCCATATGTATAGTGTGATTCCATATGTAGTGTGATTCTATATGTAGTGTGATTCTATATGTAGTGTGATTCCATATGTAGTGTGATTCCATATGTAGTGTGATTCCATATGTAGTGTGATTCCATATGTAGTGTGATTCCATATGTAGTGTGATTCCATATGTAGTGTGATTCCATATGTAGTGTGATTCCATATGTATAGTGTGATTCCATATGTATAGTGTGATTCCATATGTAGTGTGATTCCATATGTAGTGTGATTCCATATGTATAGTGTGATTCCATATGTATAGTGTGATTCCATATGTAGTGTGATTCCATATGTATAGTGTGATTCCATATGTAGTGTGATTCCATATGTAGTGTGATTCCATATGTATAGTGTGATTCCATATGTAGTGTGATTCTATATGTAGTGTGATTCTATATGTAGTGTGATTCTATATGTAGTGTGATTCCATATGTATAGTGTGATTCCATATGTAGTGTGATTCCATATGTATAGTGTGATTCTATATGTAGTGTGATTCCATATGTAGTGTGATTCCATATGTATAGTGTGATTCCATATGTAGTGTGATTCTATATGTAGTGTGATTCCATATGTAGTGTGATTCTATATGTAGTGTGATTCTATATGTATAGTGTGATTCTATATGTAGTGTGATTCTATATGTAGTGTGATTCTATATGTAGTGTGATTCTATATGTAGTGTGATTCTATATGTAGTGTGATTCTATATGTAGTGTGATTTGATACTGTCATTTTATTGTGTTTCGATGTTCCAAACATATTGCTCACTATACGTCTGCTGCAGAGGGACCAGAGAGACACATGAGAAAACAGGTTTAGATCAGTCATGGTCCTTAAAACACATTGGCTCCCTATTTAAAGACGGAGAACAAGCTACAGAAGGAAAAATACTGGAGAGTTGGTGCAGGTACAGCCAACTAGCGTAAAAATAATATTGCGATATTGAAAAATATGTATACACATACACAGCGCATTCAGACCCGTCGGCTTTCTCCACATTTTGTTACGTTACAGCATTATTCTAAAATGTGTTAAAATTGTCCCCCCTAATCTACACACAATAAATACCAAATACTGACAAAGCAACAGGTTTAGACATGTTTGCAAATGTAAAAAAAAATGTACGTAAGTATTCAGACCCTTTGCTGGATCGACGTGTACGACAGCGTGTTCCAGTTCCCGCCAATATCCAGCAACTTCACACAGCCACTGAAGAGGAGTGGGACAACATTCCACGGGCCACATCCAACCGCCTGAGTAACTCTATGCGAAGGAGTGTCACACCAGAGCCGGACTTTGTCCACACTCCCTTTTTATGTTAAAAGGTATCGGTGACCTACAGATGCATATCTGCATTTCCAGTCATGTGAAATCCATAGATTAGGGCCTAATGAACTGTAACTCAGTAAAATCTTTGAAATCGTTGCGTTTATATTTTTGATCAGTATAATATAACGTTACACCCTCTTCTGCTAAAATGTAAATATATAAGAGTTGCACAGACAAATGATAAACTGACTGTAAAAGGTAATTTCCTATCCTGTGCCTGGGGATATGTCACATTATTTCATATAAAACTAGTAGAACGGTCCTCGTGATGTAGCTCGGCCCGTGACGGGTGGGGACGGGCTCGAGTATCTGAATTGTGCACAGAGAAGAAGCCTTCCGGCCATTAGTCAGGAGCAGCCATGTATGTTAGAGAGCACATCCTATTCCTATGTCTGCATTACATTAGGCAAGCCAACACGGGCTAGAGTTTGTTTTCGTTTCTATGTCAAAAAGGGGTTTAGGTGGTGGGCGTGACCAGGGGTGTGGCAGGGGGCACGGTTGGCTTGTAGGTGCAGCAAAGTTCTAGAGACAATTTTTAGAGGTCCCTTATCTTCGCGGTGTAGAGAATCTTTTGCATTTACGCCAACTTCCTGCAATAAAAAAACATTTATCCATTTAAAAAATCTATTTTAAAAAGGTTGAGGTTTTAAAGCAAATTTCCTGCAGCTATTTCATATTTTGGCTAACGTGTTTTTTAAAACTTAAACATACAATCTATACTGCTTAATGGTTTGGAGATGTTCTATTCCCCCACCGTCCAGCTTTTATTTTGATGATTGTTAGTTCAAATATATTAGGTCCATTATCTTCTCAGCAAACTTTATACCTGGTTTCAGTTTACACAAAGCGTTTTTCCATCCCGATTGCATTTTTTGTATTATCTTTGTTTTTTTTAAGTTTTTTTTTTACACAGTTTGGACTTATTCTTGTGCGGGCCGCTAAGCATATCAATGGCAGAAAAATCCTTGCGTTTAACGAGACGTTAATCCACAGCAATTTGCTATGCAAAGTCATGCAGACAGGACAAAGAGTTGACCGATGTGATAGAACCATCTGTGGGGGCAGTACAAATACGCAGTCCCTGATACGCGCTCCCTGCCCACAAGCTAAAGGGTTGTAGACAGGCTGCTACAGTGCCAAAAGTCCTCAGATTCAAAATATTAGGTGAAACCTAAAAACACAGAAGAATATATTTTCTCCCTTCCTCTCTCCCCAAGACAAACACACACACACACACACACACACACACACACACAGAGGTTCAGTTCAGTCAACTGGTGCTCTGCTGCCAAGTGTGTTCATCAGCAAATACCAAGCTCATCGTCTCATCCACCATCTTCAGCCAAGACCACCAAGACCCCAAACACACCCCTGGCGAGGTCATAGAAAGTGTGTGCTTACAAAGTACAAAGGTAAGGAAAAAGTCATTCTCATTGATGATTAGCGTATCTATCTAGTGACTGCAGTACATGGTGTTAATGGTCTGTAAGCTGGTTATCATGGCCTGTACCTCCTCCACGCTCCTCCCCTGGGAAGAAAACAGCTTCTCAGTCCTACTCCCTGCATGGTGCTAGGCCCACACACACACAGAGAACATGGCACTAGGCCCACACACACACAGAGAACATGGCGCTAGGCCCACACACACACAGAGAACATGGCGCTAGGCCCACACACACACACAGAGAACATGGTGCTAGGCCAGCAAAGTGAGTCAACAGCCTTTAGCCTGCCTAAACAAGTCAGTCACACACCCAACCCTGCTGCCAGCTTCTCCCCATAGCTCACACTGTCCACCTACTACACAATTACCCAGCAGCCTGACGTGCTGATAATGGGATCCTCCATGCCTTGTACAGTACAGATCACTATGCCAAACCACAAAACAGTATCATTGGTTAAGTCCTCTTCGCACATTAAGGTAAAAATATACCAACTGGAATAGCAGAGGTGCTGTGACCAGATTGACTTATTTCTCTCCGAGCATCACGGAAAGTCCCTTTAAAATACTTGTCTTGGATGGTGGAAAAAAGGCTCTAAGGCAGAAGGAAGGAGAGGAACATGTGACCGAGGCGTTTCACCATGATGACAAAGTACACACACACACACACACACAAAAAAAAAGTGGCTGTAGACAATTGCAGATGTTTAAGGTCAGGCCATGCTTTAATTATGGCATCATTTCACTGTTTAATTCATTATCATCTTAATGACCTCAGGCCTTTCTGTTCTGGTCTGAAACACAAGCATCAGCCAAGTATGACTGATTTTGTTTGTCTGAAAGCTCAAGTAACTTGTCTCAACCACAAAGTCTAACATCATGCATGGACCAAAAGGGTGACTGGAAAATGGGTTGTATGATGCAAGGAACCACTTCAATTAATTATCGTATATTAAGAACAGATTTTAAAAAAAACACAAGCTACCCTCTGCCTATTGGCTTTCAGGCATATTCAAGCCTGTCTCAAAATACAACACTGCCCATTTAAGTCTCATGGAGAATGGTTGGCCTATAAAATTACAACCAAATACTTGTCTGTAGGCCAATAGAATAAAGTTCATCATTGAATAAATCAGGGATCAAAATGGCTGAAGTAATCTACTTCAAAGTGTCGAGGAAAACTGGTTTGAGGAATCAGGCAGAATGAATTTATCAGCAATAAGAGGTTTATTCGAGCAATTGAAGGATTCAAGGAAGACCATGCTCGGGACAGAGAGCCCTCGGGACATAGCGGGACAGGGAGCCCTCGGGACATAGCGGCACAGGGAGCCCTCGGGACATAGCGGCACAGGGAGCCCTCGGGACATAGCGGCACAGGGAGCCCTCGGGACATAGCGGCACAGGGAGCCCTCGGGACAGGGAGCCCTCGGGACAGGGAGCCCTCGGGACAGGGAGCCCTCGGGACATAGCGGGACAGGGAGCCCTCGGGACATAGCGGGACAGGGAGCCCTCGGGACATAGCGGGACAGGGAGCCCTCGGGACATAGCGGGACAGGGAGCCCTCGGGACATAGCGGGACAGGGAGCCCTCGGGACATAGCGGGACAGGGAGCCCTCGGGACATAGCGGGACAGGGAGCCCTCGGGACATAGCGGGACAGGGAGCCCTCGGGACATAGCGGATCTTGATTATTTACAAGTTAATCTCTATATATACACACACACACACAATCTACACAAAGAGCTACTTACCCCTCAGAGGGAAGTAAGCCTACATGAGAAATAAGGGGTAATTAGTTTTATGCTACAGGGGGGGGTAGAGCTAACAAAAACATGTTCTAGCCTGTTCCGCACAGCCTATTCATCTAGCTTTAGACAGACAGACAGGAGGACAGACAGGAGAAGAATTAAAGCTGTCTGGCTTCGTGCCCAGAGATAAGGACGAATAACAAACCACTCCTTTGTGTGGCGTATGAAGAGGTTACTGGAGAGCTTTGGAAAATGACAAGTGACTGGTAATTTTCAACTCAAGCATTTACACCGCATTAGATTAACAAAACCATTTCACACCCACAAAAAGGCAACTAAGACAAGTTAATCTACAAACTTCAGTCAAGTTTCTGGGGAGCTCTATTGACATCATGATAGAAATATTCTGATTGGCTAATGTTGTCAGAATGACATGGCCAATGATGAATTGAAGGGAATCACAGTTTTTCCAACAGTGTCAGATTTTTTCATCAACTGCCAATATGAAGCACTTATTTGGTATTGGTTTATTAATGCTCCTGTTTATCAATTTGCGAGTGCCGGTAGAAAAGTGTAGAACATCGGACAGGACGATGACATTAATAGATGCTGTGAAAACTAGTCAGGGTACACTATATGTTTTGAATTGGCTACGTAGTTAATCTATTAAACAGACTAGTCTAACTGCTGCAGCAAAGTCCATCTCTCAATCTCCTCAGGCCCACCTGCACATACAGTGTCTTCAGAAAGTATTCACACACACACACACACACACACCCCCTGCTACTATTCCCACATTTCATTGTGTTACAGCCTAATTTAAAATGGATTAAACTGACTCACTGGCCTACACACACACACACACACACACACACTACTCCATAATGTAAAAGTAGAATTATGTTCTTAGAACTATTCACAAAGTAATACATTTCAAGATGAAATGTCTAGTACAAAACAACTATTCAACACCTGTTATGGAAAGCCTAAATCAGTTCACTGTGCTTAACAAGTCACAGAATAAGTTGCATGGACTCACTGTGTTCAAAAATCATGTTTAACACTATTATTGAACGACTACCTCATCTCTGTACCCCACATATACAATTATCTGTAAGGTCCCTTAGTAGAGCAGTGAATTTCAAAACACGAAGGCCAGGGAGTTTTTCCAATGCCTCGCAAAGGGCACCAATTGGTAGATGTGTAAAAATGTAATATCCCTTTAAGCATGGGGGAAGTTAATTACACGTACAGCACCCGACGTCACAGGAAGGAAGGACAACAACCACCAGAGCCACTTCCTGTTCACACCGCTATCATCCAAAAGGGGAATAGCTAGTCAGTTGTTTAACTGAATGCCTACAACTGAAAACTGTATTCTGTATTTAACCCAAGCTCTCTGAATCAGAGGTACCGGGGGGGCTGCCATAATTGACATCCACGTAGTCGGGCACCCCCTGGAACAATTGGTTAAGTGTCTTCCTCACAGGCAAAACGACAGATTTGTACCTTGTCAGGCGGGGGATTTGATCAAGCAACCTTTCGGTTACTGGCCCCAACGCTCTAACCACTAGCGAGGTCAGTACAGGTGCATCAAAGCGGGGACCGAGAGACTGAAAAACAGCTTCTATCTCAAGGCCATCAGACTGTTAATTAGCCATTAGAGGCTGCTGCCTATATACACAGACTTGATATCATTGGCCACTTTAATAAATGGAACACTAGTCACTTTAATGTTTACATATATTGGATTACTCATTTCGTGTTTACTGTATCTTAGTCTATGCCACTGACATTGCTCATCCAGATATGTATATTCTTAATTCCAGTTCTTTACTTAGATGTGTTTGTATTAGGTATTTGTTGTGAAATTGTTCGATATTACTTGTTAGAGGTTGCTGCACTGTCGGAACTAGAAACACAAGCATTTCGCTACACTCGCAATAACATGTGCTTAACACATATGTGACCAATAAAATTTGAATTACACTTTGGATGGTGTATCAATACACCAAGTCACTACAAAGATACAGGCGTCCTTCCTAACTCAGTTGCCCGAGAGAAAGAAAACCACTCAGGGATTTCACTATGGGGCCAATGGTGACTTTAAAGTAGTTAGAGTTTAATGGCTGTGAGAAAACTGAAGATAGATCAACATTGTAATTACTCCACAATACGAACCTAAATGACAAGAGTGAAAAGAAGGAAGCATGTATAGAAAAAAATAAAAGGTGGCAAAGAAATTAACATCATGTCCTGAATAAAAATTGTTGTTTGGGACAAATCCAACACAGCACCACTTCATATTTTCAAGCAAGGTGGTGACTGCATCATGTTATGGGTATGCTTGTCATCGGCAAGGACTAGGGAGTTTAGGATAAAAAAGAAACAGAATAGAGCTACGCATGGGCAAAATCCTAGAGGAAAACCTGGTTCAGTCTGCTTTCCAACAGACACAAATTCACCCTTCAGCAGGACAATAACCTAAAAACACATGACCAAATCTACACTGGAGGTGCATACCAAGATGAAATTGAATGTCCGAGTGGCCTAGTTACATATTCAACTTAAACGTACTTGAAAATCTATGGAAAGACTTGAAAATGGCTGTCTCTAGCAATGATCAACCACCAACTTGACAGAGCTTAAAGAATTGTAAAAAGACTGTGCAAATATTGTACAATCCAGGTGTGCAAAGCTCTTAACCCAGAAACACTCACAGCTGCCGTCCTATGGGCCTCCCAAACACAGCCGGTTGTGATACAGCCTCAAATCAAACCAGGGTCTGTAGTGACGCCTCTAGCACTGAAATGCAGTGCCTTAGACCGCCGTGCCACTCGGGAGCCCAAAATTAGCAGTATTGTGTGTCTGTGTTAATATGCCATTATGAATACAAAATTCACCTGTATAAATTGCAGAGGTGATGCTGACATGCATGAATCATAGACATTACAGCCATGATGCAAATTCCGAGTACAAACAATGTCAGTCATCCTTTGTATCATTCATTTTATCACGTCTCAGCTTTGAACCCGAAAACATTTATAAAACACAAAGCAAGACAATTCAAGACTCAGTAGGTTCAAAACTGCTGAACACAAACTATATTAATGTATTCCATAAATGACATTCTATGGATGAGAACCAAGCATGAAAAACAGGGACCTAGTTACAGGCTACGACTGCAGTGTTTTTCCTGGTCAGGGCACACTAGCGATAGATTATTTTGGGTGTAGTGCTGAACTATTGGCTAACACTGCAAGCCTGTTTGATAGTTTGGATATGATCATCGTAGTGTACAGTGTTTGTTATGAATGTGATAGTTTTTATTCTTCACAGTGTCACAGGAGAGTTCATCTACTCTGAGGTGAAAAGCCCCCAAAGCAGTCTTTTTAAAAATCACTGTATGTCTAATAAAATCACTGTTAATTTAATGAAAATAACTTAAAGATATTTTGTATAATTCATTTCCCTGAGCCTTCTTCGACCCTTGAAATGCTCTGTCTGATTGTGTGGCTGTTAGAAGAACAAATTAGGAATTTCCATCCCTGATTGGCTGATAGGATGGTTTAGAGCACACCCCTGAATGGTCATTGGTCTATTATAATAAGATCGGATTGTGACACTATGATCTGGGCCAAAAACTCCATCCCTCCTGAACTGGCTGAAATTCCAGGCATTTCTCTTATTCAAATAGATCATTCCCATTTTGTGTAAGAGCCATCTATTTATCTAGGAAAATCATATTAACGGCACTGCCCCTTTAACAGTTCATGAAAAGTTCATGGCCACTCAAAAAAAGTGCAAACTTCTGTAGTAGCCAAGAAAATTCACAACTAATCTGACATTTACAACACCATTAAATTCATTAGTAAGCATTACATTTACCTTGGGGGGGGGGAAACCAGTTTAAAATATGTTTATCATAAGACGGACCAATAGAAATGTATTGTAAGTGTATGGGTGCATTTGTCAAAATGTGCTGCTTAAAAATGTACAGTTGCTATAAAATGAGAACTTAAAAGGCTGCAGAAAAGGCAGGACCAATTGCAGTAGCACTGAAAAAGGTGAGGGGTGTGTGTGCGCGCGCGAGATACTGACCTACATAGTGCAGGTAGAGAGCCAGGTACTTGTACTGGAAGAGGGGGTTGTTGTTGAGACTGCTCCTCTGGATCTTCTGGAAGAAGGAGCTGACATCCCAGCGGTAGAGTATCTCCAGCAGCATGATGCTGGGGACACGCAGCCCCACGTTCAGCACCGCTTCCAGCTTGTCCTTCAATGCCATGGCCCTGACACAGCACGCTACAACCTACTAAGACTGGACAAGGGGGGGATAAGGAGTAGGGAGAAGAAAGCAAAAGGTGAGAAGTCTCAAGTGCTATAACATGTAGGCTAAATACTTGTTTTTATTAAACAGCAAAATTATTTTCTCAGAGCTCCAATTCCATAGATTCACCGATGTGGTGTTTCATAAACCCATTCCCAGGTAGGCATGCACAAGTTGCTGTAAAGGATAGATAAACACAGTTGTATTTGACCAAGAAGAACTGTTAACACTTCAAGTCTCTGTCTGCATGTTCAGACAAATCGAGTCTAACGAGGCAGGAAGGAACTATATACACTAAAAATGCCTGTACAGAAAGTGTTGTAATTCCACAAGTCAAGCCTGAAGTACAGGCAATGAGACCATATTAGGTAACATGGGGCCAGATGTCACTTTCACAATAAAAACATTTTTGAAAGGAAAAAGACTTATGGGAATATAGATGTAGTAAAAGTAATTTGCTGACAAAAAATAAATGTGAATTTCTGCATTTCATTTATTGTCACCTCTCACTATGAGTCTACATTGTGAGCTATTTTCCCAAGAATCCTACATGCTTGGTTGAGCAGGATCAATGTGAATGAAAATGAAATGTTATCCATTTGCCACACAGCCAAGCATCCCAACTGGTCCCTGCATCCACCTGAACTACTGTAAACATTCCTTCCATAGCCGAAAGTTAGTAAGGCCTATGATCATGATGCTGCTTGCCTTCACCCTTTCACACGATCTGTATTACAGATTGGTTGTTGACCCATCACGTAAAAAACATGATAATAAAGACAAGACACTGATGTTGGGTATATCCCATAGAATTACATATAGAACTGATTCAATAGATCTTCGAGATCCCATCCCCCCTGGCCCTCATTTTCAGATAGTCCACGGTAATAAAATAAAATAATAATAGTTTAAACACAGTATTTGTGAGTAAACTGGCTAGCTAACGTTAGCTACATCACTTTGGAGTTCACATTTATCAGTCATGACTGACTGTCCGGAAACGTCTTATTAGCTAACGTGACCACTTCTAATTATGATTACATGACTGTATTTCACGTCATTTCGGTTATATTACCACCAGTTACCACCAGTTACAGGATCACGTTTTGTTGAAGGTGACGTTATTAAAGCGATTCAAACTTAACTCGGCGTCTAACTACGCTACATGAATGGCTTGTTGTGGCTTGGCTCTGAGCGTCATGACATTAACTTTAGTTACATCGCCTAACGTTAGCCCAAGAAGGGTGATGAATAATCACATCTTTATCATAATCTCATTGTCAATTATGTTATGTAACAATCATGTTCATTTTTGTCGGGTCGTAAAATGAGACAATATGCTAAAAGTGACTGCATCAAATATGTTAGCATAGCGGATGGGCAGAGGTAGGACTCAGAAAACTGCACTGGATGCCATCTAGCTAACGACACGTCAATAGCTAACATTAGCTAGCTGCTAAAAACATCCTAAACTAGCTAGTTAACGTTAGCAATACCATATGTTTGTAATGGAAAGTACCAACATGCATAGTTAGCAAACTAAAAACGTAACATCAACAGCTGCTCACGATAAAAATTAATCTAAGTTAGCAACAGTTGGCTAGAAGCATTGCTAGTCACGCCTTATCACCGCATGTGACGTGTAGCTAGCTAAGTTAGCTTGCTGTCGCGTTATCAACGTTGTCCCCACGGAAAAAGCAAAGAACCTACATTGCGAGAACGACGTTAAACTCAATTTGATGATGTTTCTCCGGTCGAATATCAAACATGTTCTTTAACTAGGCGTCTCCCAAATGAACGGTTTAAACGGTGTCATTTTATCCGTGGGTCGAACCGTCAGCTCTCGTCTCACTTAGCCAGGTAACGGCTTCATAATGAAGACGTGGCTATTGCGCATGCGCCGCAGCTCTTAATTAGAGAACAACCCCTGGCTGGGCTGAGAGAGATGCTGTATTTATTTTATTTTATTGTCAACAGCTTCTAAATTTGTTCGTTACGTTTGCAATGCTCAACAGAAAATACGATTTGAGAGCAAGCTGATTCCAGAGGTCTAGGCGTCTCATCTGGGATACGCCTAGACCTCTGGAATCAGGTAATTACAGATGGAATTGAATCGCTCTGCCATTTAATTGAATGTCGTTCTAATAATTCGCCTACATTTACCAAAAATGTTGTATATTCAGCAGTTTGAAGCCGAAAGTAAAAGACTGTATTCTGTTTTAATGGCTTTATCACAGTTGCAGCCAACATTATTTTTCAGTGACAACACGTTTCTGGCGGCCTTCTTCCATTATGAGCATGCTACACTAAACAAAAATATAAACGCAGCATGTAAAGTGCTGGTCCCATGTTTCATAAACTGAAATAAAAGATCCCATACATTTTCCAGATGCACAAAAAGCTTATTTCCGGTCCGGACCAAAAATCAATGTCCGTGGATGTGGAAATCAAGGCCGTTCTGGACTCCACCAAAACAAAGATGTCCAAAAGACGTCAGCGTCGGTCCATGCTTACTGAGATGCCTAGAGTGTTGCCTGAAATTGAATTGTATGATCACCCATCTATATGGGTATATACCTTTTGTCAAACACCAGAAAAAAGACATCAGCTCGCGCTTACTGGAGTGTAGCCTACCATATCTGCCAGAAATTGATTTTTATGAATGCCCATCCACGTGGTAGGCCCACTGTTGCATTGGTTTATTAGTCCTGATTCTTATAATGAATCAATTTGGCAATTTAATCTCTGAATATCAGCTACCCAACTTTATCAGGAGTTATTATGATTATTTGTGCAGTGTGTTTACACAACGGGAAATGCAGAGGTATATTTTTTTTCACTATGATCAGCTTGTCAAAAATGGATGGATACAAACTTGAAACCACTGATCACAGTTGTGATTGGTCCATTTGAAACCACTGATCACAGTTGTGATTGGTCCATTTCATATTGTCCATTTTACTTCCACCTGTCCAGTTTTTAGGATATGTTTGTTAACATGACTTCGCATGTTTGTTTGATTGAGCGCCGTTTAGGTTAGGCTATTTGATCGAAGAAACCTGCATGATGTAAACAGTGTCCGTCTCATTACATTGTCATCCATTTTTATCTCTAACCTGTAGGCTACAGAAAAGGTCACATACTATTTCTGCCATATCCTATATGTGCTACAGGATTTATGTTAGGTACATTTTTTTGACAAAACGTTGGTGGAGTTGCAGCGATGAGTCTCCAAATTCACCCTAGAGGGGAGCACTGGGAATGGACATGCAAAATATTACCCATTCCTGCTTTTGACAAAGTGGGCCCTGCTTATCACAGGGAGGCATCAGCTCTCACCTAAAAAGCCCATATGCCACTGGTTAAGAGAAATTGTAATAGTTTTTGGACAGTATTATGTGAGGTTGTATGTGTTGTTGGAGGTGCGTCTTGGTCTGTTTAGCTCAGAAAATGCCGCCCTCATAATCCTGTCTAATGAGCGGCCGGCCGTGAGAAGACGCCTTCTGTCCAATGACTCTTATGTGTAATGTAATGGAACTGAGAAACATGATTGAAGGGCTCTAAAATACTTCGATAGAGTTGAAAATAAATGTCACTTTTTAGACAAAATAAAATTACATACTACAGCACAAAGCCTACATTTCGGTGAATCTATATAACTTCAAGTCTATTATTCGGTGACTGTGTAGTTAAAAATGGGATAAATCAATGCATTTGCAAGCGCTGGCTATTGAACCTTGCTATTTGTCTCCATCTGTCGGTATTTTAGTAGTACACCACCCACAGGAAGTTATAAACGAAGCGCGCTTGGTAACAAACCGGGCGACAGAAACGACTGCTGATTATTAAACAACACTGAATGAAACTGAGTTTTAAGAAAGCACTTACTTTACACAGTTATTATACTTCGTAGCACGTGTTCCTGCGCACCACAGAAACGAAGGGAATTGTGGCACACCGCAATTTTTTAGGTATGAATGCGCATCTGATTGTCTTGACTCTTGTATAAATAACAGTCCATGGCTGGCAGGCCATCGATTTAGCTTGCTAGCTAGCTCGATCTGGATGAATCAAGTCATTTTTTTTCTTAGTAATGCCAGATATGATGTACATTTTTTTCAATCATCATTTGATCAGATTGCATCTGAGTGATTTGATAAATTGCGGATAATAACTAGCTTGCTAACGTTTGCTAGCTAGCTAATTTACTGAATGGCGTGAGCTGAATCTATCTACGAAGATAATACTAGGCCAACCCTAACCTAGGTAGCTAACTAACAAACTATATGGTAGCCATATTCAACTTAATTTATAACTTGTTTTCATTGCAAAGTACTGGAAGCAATGAATCTCCAATAAGATTGCTTTGCTGTTATGTTTTCCGGATGTGTAGCTAGCTGGGAGTTATTATTCTGATCTCGTACAAGTGTTGCAGGAGGTTCGCGCCA
This sequence comes from Oncorhynchus mykiss, assembly GCF_013265735.2. Classification (NCBI taxonomy): domain Eukaryota; kingdom Metazoa; phylum Chordata; class Actinopteri; order Salmoniformes; family Salmonidae; genus Oncorhynchus; species Oncorhynchus mykiss. Next base: position 10,153,211 of record NC_048574.1, on the reverse strand, counting down.
GCATGTCTGTGTCTGTGATCATTAAATGGGGAGGGCAGGAGTACTCTATCAGGACACTCTCCGAAGAGGACACTGTGCTGGACCTCAAGCAGTCCATCAAGTCCCTGACAGGGGTTCTCCCAGAGAGGCAGAAACTCCTAGGATTAAAGGTCAAAGGTAAAAACCCATCTGTAAAAGCCAATAACTGTTTTACTGCATTTGAGAGTTAATTGGCACGTGCAGCACATATTGTATGGAAGTATTTCCCTCTCAGCTTCACACCGTTGTGGATTTCTGACCCTTTCTGGGTTGTCTGGATATCTGATTCATCAGTCTTAATGGTTCTGTCTCTCTCCCAGGCAAACCAGCAGAGGACCAAGTGAAGCTTGGTTCACTAAAGCTGAAACCCAATACCAAGATCATGATGATGGGCAGCAGGGAGGAGAGTCTGGTGGGTTCCTCTTTCTTCTGCTCTTGTACTAAACAGTATGGTGAACCATTCCACATCTAGGACTGTGATTGGTGAAGCCTGCTTCCAGCTGTTTACCAGAAGCAATGTCACAACAAGCACGGACTTGTATAGTGTTGATGTTTCTAACTTTAGCATGTCAAAGACCTAGGCCTCATAACACCCAATTGTTTTGTTTTGTGAAGGAAGACGTTTTAGCACCTCCCCCGGAGAATGATGACGTTGTCAATGACTTTGACATTGAAGAAGAGGTGATTGAAGTACAGAACAGGTGCAGTAGGACTTTGCGGATCCAAATCATTTATACCGTAGTTTCAGTCACACAAGTAATGAATTGATTCGGCTCCAACTTCGCTTGGCACTCTACGATATGTTTTCTAAGATCACATAGTCAGTCCAATGTCTTGTTTTAACTTAAAATGCCCTTTTTTGTTTTCTTTAGAGAGGAGAACTTGGCCAAGATAGCCCGCCGTGTGAAAGACTACAAAGTGGAGGGGATGAACCCACCCAGGGAAGGAAAGAGTCTGTTGGTACTAGATGTGGACTACACGTTGTTTGGTGAGTAAGAAGACTATTAAAACTACACTGGGCACTGCTGTTTGCCTAGTTAAGTGATTTAATCATTTCACCATTTTCTAAATATGAAACATATTTTCGATTTTTAAGAATGTAGAATATTATTGAAAGATGTTATACTCTTGTCCTTATGCTGTGCTTTTTTCCACACGTTTGAGCATGTTTCTCTGTGATTTGTTTCATTCCAGATCACAAGTCATGTGCCGAGACGGGACAGGAGCTCATGAGGCCTTTTCTCCATGAGTTCCTGACCTCGGCGTATGAGGACTATGACATCGTCATCTGGTGTAAGTACCAAACTGCTTGTTTTGATGTACAGTTGAAGTTAACTGGCCCTAATTTGTGTTTAATTTGTTCTAGCTGCCACGAGTATGAAGTGGATTGATGCTAAAATGAAAGTAAGTATTCCCTTCTGATAAGTTTATTATTCTTTTTTTTATCAGTCTCAATTTGTTGACTCTTCATGGCCAGAAAGAGGCAGTGTTTCCCCAAAAATATTTTTCACAACATGTAAACTTCCATTGAGAGCACTATACACATGCATATTGAGCAGCAATGATTTAATATGTGGTATTGACCTGTAGTATAGAATGTCAGATCAGATGTTGCCTTCCTGTTGTGGTGTATGTGACTGTCTCACCGTGCCCTCTGGTTTCTCAGGAGCTGGGAGTGACAGACAACCCTAACTACAAGATCACCTTCATGCTGGACAGTGCAGCCATGATCACCGTGCACACGCCTAAGAGGGGTGTAGTGGAGGTGAGTGGGCCTACACTGGAGCAGACAACCTCCTCAATCCCACTGATTCATGTCCCAGTTGCCTGAACAAACTGTCTCCAGACAGTGTTGTGATGGATGTGTTACAGGTGAAGCCTCTTGGGGTGATATGGGGAAAGTACAGTGAGTTCTACAGCAAGAGGAACACTATCATGTTTGACGACATTGGTAGAAATTTCCTAATGAACCCACAGAACGGCCTGAAGGTATGTTCTGCTAGAACTTACATTACATAGGTATGTTCTGCTAGAACTTACATTACATAGATATGTTCTGCTAGAACTTACATTACATAGATATGTTCTGCTAGAACTTACATTACATAGATATGTTCTGCTAGAACTTGCATTACATAGATATGTTCTGCTAGAACTTACATTACATGGGTATGTTCTGCTAGAACTTACATTACACGGGTATGTTCTGCTAGAACTTACATTACATAGATATGTTCTGCTAGAACTTACATTACATAGATATGTTCTGCTAGAACTTACATTACATAGATATGTTCTGCTAGAACTTACATTACATAGATATGTTCTGCTAGAACTTACATTACATAGATATGTTCTGCTAGAACTTACATTACATAGATATGTTCTGCTAGAACTTACATTACATAGATATGTTCTGCTAGAACTTACATTACATAGATATGTTCTGCTAGAACTTACATTACATAGATGTGTTCTGCTAGAACTTACATTACATAGATGTGTTCTGCTAGAACTTACATTACATAGATGTGTTCTGCTAGAACTTACATTACATAGATGTGTTCTGCTAGAACTTACATTACATAGATATGTTCTGCTAGAACTTACATTACATAGATATGTTCTGCTAGAACTTACATTACATAGATATGTTCTGCTAGAACTTACATTACATAGATATGTTCTGCTAGAACTTACATTACATAGATATGTTCTGCTAGAACTTACATTACATAGATATGTTCTGCTAGAACTTACATTACATAGATGTGTTCTGCTAGAACTTACATTACATAGATGTGTTCATACATGGTGTTTCTTTGCTTCACTTGCGGTTGTTTGACACGGCATTTATTACCATTGGAGGTGTGCATTTAAAAATATATTTAACTAGGCAAGTCAGTTAAGAAAAACATCTTATTTACAATGACGTCCTACCAAAAGACCTCCTGTGGGGACGGGGGCTGGGATTTAAAATAAATATTGTGTGTGTGTGTGTGTGTGTGTGTGTGTGTGACAACCTACATCACGACAAGAGAGACAACACTACATAAAGAGAGAACTAAGACAACAACAGCACGGCAGCAACAGATGACAACTCAGCATGGTAGCAACACAACATGACAGTAACATGGTAGCAACATGACAGTAACATGGTAGCAACACAACATGACAGTAACATGGTAGCAACACAACATGACAGTCACATGGTAGCAACACAACATGACAATAACATGGTAGCAACACAACATGGTAATAACATGGTAGCAACACAACATAGTAGCAGCACAACATGGTAGCAACACAACATGGTAATAACATGGTAGCAACACAACATGGTAGCAGCACAACATGGTAGCAACACAACATGGTAGCAGAACAAAACATGGCACAAACATTATTGGGCACAGACAACAGCACAAAGGGCAAGAAGGTAGCGACAACAATACATCACGCGAAGCAGCCACAGCTGTCAGTCAGAGTGTCCTTGATTGAGTCTTTGAATGAAGAGACTGAGATAAAACTGTCCCTTTTGAGTGTTTGTTGCAGCTCGTTCCAGTCGCCAGCTACTTTCAATAGTCTTGAGTAAAATGTGCTCCGTTTCTGAGGTCGTGGTACTTTCTGGATGGAGGATAAAAAGGGAGGGCGAGAGACCAGCTCACCCCGTTATGATGAGGGTTTTTTACTCTACTGGTTGATAACCACATTGTCGTCCATCAGTTCAGTTTGATACTTAGAACACATATTGCATTTATGAACGCGTTGCAAAAATGTCACTAAAGGAGAGAACTAGTCAGCTCTCCTCACTGGTTACATGGACAGACGTGTGTATTGACCGAGGTGCTGTGGAATCCACTGGAGCAGGCCAGTATAATGTCCACACGTGTAATTACACTTCTATGGACCCTGACACTAATTAGAGACTGGCGTAATATTTGCTCAAATGTGATGGCCGGCCATTCTAAGAGACCAGCGTTTGTTTGAGAGTCTGGGCTATTTTAACAAACCTAACGTAACGCTATCGTAGCGCTGTAAGTCCAGCCATCGTTACCACTAAGACCACATTTTGGTTGGGTTTTAAATATCAGCACCAGCGCTGCCTGAATTTGGCGTATGATTTTAAGAACACACCTCAGATATTACCACCCCTCCCACCACCTCAGATATTACCACCCCTCCCTCCACCTCAGATATTACCACCCCTCCCTCCACCTCAGATATTACCACCCCTCCCTCCTCCTCAGATATTACCACCCCTCCCTCCACCTCAGATATTACCACCCCTCCCACCACCTCAGATATTACCACCCCTCCCTCCACCTCAGATATTACCACCCCTCCCACCTCAGATATTACCACCCCTCCCTCCACCTCAGATATTACCACCCCTCCCTCCACCTCAGATATTACCACCCCTCCCACCACCTCAGATATTACCACCCCTCCCACCACCTCAGATATTACCACCCCTCCCACCACCTCAGATATTACCACCCCTCCCACCACCTCAGATATTACCACCCCTCCCACCTCCTCAGATATTACCACCCCTCCCACCTCCTCAGATATTACCACCCCTCCCTCCACCTCAGATATTACCACCCCTCCCACCACCTCAGATATTACCACCCCTCCCACCACCTCAGATATTACCACCCCTCCCTCCACCTCAGATATTACCACCCCTCCCACCTCCTCAGATATTACCACCCCTCCCTCCACCTCAGATATTACCACCCCTCCCTCCACCTCAGATATTACCACCCCTCCCTCCACCTCAGATATTACCACCCCTCCCTCCACCTCAGATATTACCACCCCTCCCTCCACCTCAGATATTACCACCCCTCCCTCCCTCCACCTCAGATATTACCACCCCTCCCTCCCTCCACCTCAGATATTACCACCCCTTCCTCCTCCTCAGATATTACCACCCCTCCCTCCACCTCAGATATTACCACCCCTCCCACCACCTCAGATATTACCACCCCTCCCACCACCTCAGATATTACCACCCCTCCCACCACCTCAGATATTACCACCCCTCCCACCACCTCAGATATTACCACCCCTCCCTCCACCTCAGATATTACCACCCCTCCCTCCACCTCAGATATTACCACCCCTCCCACCTCAGATATTACCACCCCTCCCACCTCAGATATTACCACCCCTCCCACCACCTCAGATATTACCACCCCTCCCACCACCTCAGATATTACCACCCCTCCCACCTCAGATATTACCACCCCTCCCACCACCTCAGATATTACCACCCCTCCCACCTCAGATATTACCACCCCTCCCACCTCAGATATTACCACCCCTCCCACCACCTCAGATATTACCACCCCTCCCACCTCAGATATTACCACCCCTCCCACCACCTCAGATATTACCACCCCTCCCACCACCTCAGATATTACCACCCCTCCCACCTCAGATATTACCACCCCTCCCACCACCTCAGATATTACCACCCCTCCCACCTCAGATATTACCACCCCTCCCACCACCTCAGATATTACCACCCCTCCCACCTCAGATATTACCACCCCTCCCTCCACCTCAGATATTACCACCCCTCCCACCTCAGCGCAAGAGTTCCTATAAGAGAGGTACATTACCAATCCTGGGCTAGGGTTGGAAAACAGACGTGTGAAGGCTTTAACAGGTCGATTGCAAATTAGCATGTGTTTTGACAATAGTGATGGCTTAAGGCCAGATGAAAATAGAGCCCTCTGCGTTTTAATGTCAGTTTTCAATAAGTAACCTTACCAAAGCCTCCTTGAGTCTTCGAGTTGTCAGCTGTCATTATGGTGTTAATTTTGACACAACCCATTTTCAATGTCCCCCCCTTTAGATTCGTCCATTCATGAAAGCGCACTTAAACCGTGAGAAAGACAAAGAGCTCTTCAAACTCTCTCAGTATCTTAAAGAGATTGCCAAACTGGAGGACTTCTCAGGTCTCAACCATAAGCACTGGGAGAGGTAAGGTGACTGATTCTGCAACTAACTTCATCTTAACGTACGTTTCTGTTGTTTTTCTGCTTCAGTCCTGACCTTTTTCTACTGGATGATCATAACTTTGTGACCATTGGTGTGTTGTGGTGTATGTCTGTAGGTATCGTGCAAAGAAACAAAGCCAGTGAGAGCAATGTTGTGGATGTGTGAAGGGATGGTCATTCCTCAACCAGGAACAGTGCTGGACACTCAAGCCCTCACAAAAATACTACTGCCTGTTTCTGACTGGGAGCTGTTTCCTATTGTTTGGCTTTTTTAAAAACTTCTGTTCTTCCCTCATCCTATGTCTTTCTCTGTTGACTTCAGTCTGGGAGACAGTAAATACTATACACCCATCAGTACTCAGTTTACATGCAATGGTTTTTATGTTAGGTTTCACCCAATCGTTCTTTCAGATTAGTGACTGTCATCTGTTGCTATGACACTTAACCTCAGAGTTATACGAACATGAGTTTGTTCTGTACTGATAGTGTTCTGTATTCTCTTTCTCTCCTCTTCCCCCTGCGGCGCTCTCCTCTCCCCCTGTCGCTCTCCTCTCCCCCTGTCGCTCTCCTCTCCCCCTGTCTCTCCCCCTGTCGCTCCCCTCTCCCCCTGGCTCTCGCTCCTGGCTCTCTCCTCTCCCCCTGGCTCTCTCTCCTGGCTCTCTCCTCTTCCCCTGGCTCTCTCTCCTGGCTCTCTCCTCTTCCCCTGGCTCTCTCTCCTGGCTCTCTCCTCTTCCCCTGGCTCTCTCTCCTGGCTCTCTCCTCTTCCCCTGGCTCTCTCTCCTGGCTCTCTCCTCTTCCCCTGGCTCTCTCTCCTGGCTCTCTCCTCTTCCCCTGGCTCTCTCTCCTGGCTCTCTCCTCTTCCCCTGGCTCTCTCTCCTGGCTCTCTCCTCTTCTCCTGGCTCTCTCTCCTGGCTCTCTCCTCTCCCCCTGGCTTGCAGCTCTCTCCTCTATGACACCACCATACCAAGTAGATGTAGTGAAGCTGGCACAGTCACTGAGTGAAGCTGGCACAGTCACTGAGTGTTACCGAGTGCAGGGTTTGACACTGAGGTGTATTAGGCCTTTGTTAGGAGTGTGACGTCCATATGCTGCTGCTGGTCACAGGTCATTTCAGAAGGAGACCGGTGACGACGTCCATCAGGCTGTCTTTAGTTTTTCCACATTGTCCGTTGACATCAGCTATGCCTGGAAACCAAATATATCTCTGCACCTGGTTACACTGTGTTTTTATATTATTAATTTGACACAACTTTGATTTGAACTGAACATTTCCTTCATATTCTCAGGCAATTGTTAGGTCCACTGAACCAAACAATAGTTGTTGTAGTGGAGTGACTGAAAATAAATAGGGAAAAGGCACTTCGTTTTTTTTTTTTGTGGGGGGGGGGGGGGGGGGCAATTAAAGGCATTGTTTGGCAGACTCAGCCCAAGCGCTAGACACTAAAGTCAGATCAGAGTTCTCCGGTGTTATGAGGTTTATTTGTAAATAGAATTGTATATTTTCAGTTGGAAGAAGGGATATGGTTCAGAGCATCGAGTCAGACAGCTTTTTATCCCTTACTAGTTTTCTCTTTTGAAAGGAACAGCAATTCAATATTTGCTTCCATTTGCTTTATCCATTTGGCAGTAACACTAGAGCGTTCATTCTCTCACGCCATCTTGCAGAGTTATGCAATAAGCTGAAGATCAACTGCTATCAGAGGAAACCAATACATGTCGGGGTTTACATAATATTTTAAACTATCTGTTTTGGATTGTCAAATATTTATTTTACACAGACTTCCTTACAACTTTGTTTTCTTGTAAACAATGTTTTGTTACCTTCTTGTTGGGTATCAAAGGTGAATGTATAAATATGCTTTCAGTTGTTAAATGAAGGTACTATCATTTATTCAACCTTTATTTAACTAGACATGTCAGTTAAGAACAAATTGTTATTTACAATGACATTTAACAAGCTGTGTATATCTACCCTTGCATCCCAGACACTGAAATACACACGTGGATGACTGACAATACTAAATCATGTCTGTTGTTTAAGCATCAGCACTTAAAACATGTTTTTATTGTTTCTATATGTTATATTTGAATGTTAAAACGTACAACCCACCTGCAGTGAAGCCGCTCTACATTTACATTACATTGTCATCTAACAGACTCAACCTATTATTGGTTTAGTTGTCGGTTTTGTCATATTGTTACCTCAGTTTTCTTCACAATAACGTGGCTTCCTCATCTTTTACAAATAACGTGGCTTCCTCATCTTTTACACAACAGGACACAACTAATGTGATGTTCATGTTGTCTGACATAAATCATGTTTTAACAAGTGGACACTGCTGTGAACATATCCCCAACTGTAAATTAAAATGTTTTCTACAAAAGCTCCTTTTACCAGTCTGATTATTATACAGTCAGTTACATTAGTGTAACCATTATAAAAAATAAACTAATTCTAGTGCCTTAAAGTGATCATTTAAAAAAAATATACAAATGACGATTTGCAGATTCAGATGTATGGCTAACAAATGAGCAGGGGCATGTATCTGAGTGATGGGCTTTTATTTTTTTTGTATCTATTTCATTATTTAGACAAATATTCACGCTACAGTAATGAAACATACAAGATAAATAACATAAATCATGGTTACATTTCAGAACTATTGCAAATTAATAAATAACTTTCCTTACATTCGAATTACAACAATCATAATATACTACATTGCATTTTATACTCTTCGGTATAATGTAAAACAAAATCTCTGTTCAGTGACGAGACGTATTTGGATGTGATGGTTGAAGCTGAGTGATGGTATGTTGTCTGTCATCTGGGTGGGTTTTCCTTTTTACTATAAAGAGAAAGAAATCTGAATTTTCTAGAAACGTCACATTAACTGAAAAATTATGATGAAATAACATGCTATTCAAATGTTATAGATTGAGCCATCATACCTGTCAATGTTTCTTATGGTGATGCTTTACCCTGTTGTACAAACACAGTCACAAACCTTTCGTCTATGCACAGTTTAGCACACTCCTAAACTTCTCACAAAGCTGTGTATTAGAGCTAATCAAATGTTATTTGTCCAATGCGCTGAATACAACAGGTTTAGACCTTACAGTGAACTTCTTCCTTACAAGCCCTTAACCAACAAGGCAGTTTTAAGAAGAAAACTAAACGTTGTAAGAAAGTATTTACTAAAACAAACTGAAGAAAGAAATAAAGCAAATGAAAAAGCTAGAGAGCTGGTGAAAAAGCTAGAGCTGGTGAAAAAGCTAGAGAGCTAGAGGAAAAAGCTAGAGAGCTAGAGAGCTGGTGAAAAAGCTAGAGAGCTGGTGAAAAAGCTAGAGAGCTAGAGAGCTGGTGAAAAAGCTAGAGAGCTGGTGAAAAAGCTAGAGAGCTAGTGAAAAATCTAGAGAGCTGGTGAAAAAGCTAGAGAGCTGGTGAAAAAGCTAGAGAGCTGGTGAAAAAGCTAGAGAGCTGGTGAAAAAGCTAGAGAGCTAGTGAAAAAGCTAGAGAGCTGGTGAAAAAGCTAGAGAGCTGGTGAAAAAGCTAGAGAGCTGGTGAAAAAGCTAGAGAGCTGGTGAAAAAGCTAGAGAGCTAGTGAAAAAGCTAGAGAGCTGGTGAAAAAGCTAGAGAGCTAGAGAAAAAGCTAGAGAGCTGGTGAAAAAGCTAGAGAGCTGGTGAAAAAGCTAGAGAGCTAGTGGAAAAAGCTAGAGAGCTAGAGAGCTGGTGAAAAAGCTAGTGAGCTAGAGAGCTGGTGAAAAAGCTAGAGAGCTAGAGAGCTGGTGAAAAAGCTAGAGAGCTAGAGAAAAAGCTAGAGAGCTGGTGAAAAAGCTAGAGAGCTGGTGAAAAAGCTAGAGAGCTGGTGAAAAAGCTAGAGCTAGTGAAAACGCTAGAGAGCTAGTGAAAAAGCTAGAGAGCTGGTGAATAAGCTAGAGAGCTGGTGAAAAAGCTAGAGCTAGTGAAAACGCTAGAGAGCTAGTGAAAAAGCTAGAGAGCTGGTGAAAAAGACGACTCACTCGTAATCGGTCCACTGACACCAGGGACGGTCAACCAGTTCATCCTTCGCCCGCAGGCAGAAACGATACCTCTTGGAGCTGTGAACGACGGTTAACTTCGTTTCTTTGGTTTCCTTTAGAAGGAGCTATATATCAAGTGAGGAGAGAGGGTACCCTCATCTTAGAATTTCATCCCTGGTGACAATGTTCTTCTACACATTAATACATGTATGAAGTCACAATTACAGAGTACCATGTTGTAAAAGTAATGATTGTAAAGATTGACATAGTATCACAGACTAGATGAAATGGTTAATCAAGACTTCATCACAATTCGCGATATTGATGATTTCAAGAACAAAATTGTTGTATAAAAATGGGCTTATACCTGTTTTTCAGAGTCACAGCTTTCCCTGGCGTGCACCACTTTGACCTGGAATGTGAGGGGGTAGTAAGAGCATGGGAGGCTCCACGTGGCAGGGTACCCCCATTGAAAGGTGTTCCCCTCCACCTTGGTGATGTGGATCTTGTCTGTCTCCACTGACGAGGGAGAGAAGGAGACCAGACAGAACCAATATTACTGAAGGTTCAAATTGGATGAAGCGGTGGCCATATGAATCCCATGATGTACTGCACAACAGAAAGCATGTCTACATGAAACAAGGATGGAATGAGATGTAGGGTATATTAACCTGAATGATGTGACGATGCTAATTCCAGTGAATGAGTGTGGAGGACATGTTTTCCTTGGCCTTACTGTACCTATTTCTCGTATGTAGAACGGTGTAACGGTGTAGTCCTCTAGGAGGTAGTTGCTCCTGAAGTAGACGGTCAGGTCGATACGAGACACCTCCTCAGCAAAGGAACAGCTGTCCAGGTCCTCACAGGTCAAACCTGCACCATCACTGTGAACGGAGCAGGAGAAGTTTCTGCCAGAGAACCTGGATGAGGGACACAAATCTCCTGGTTAGCCTTGGGACTTCTCACTCTCTGAAAGAAGACTCATTTTCAAACATAACAACAAATCAAAAGCTCTTCACAGAGAGTCAAGGGAGAGTCCGTGGAGACTCAACGGAGAGTCAGTGGAGAGTCAACGGAGAGTCAGTGGAGAGTCAATGGATAGTCATTGGAGAGTCATTAGAGAGTCAGTGGAGAGTCAACGGAGAGTCAACGGAGAGTCAGTGGAGAGAGCGTTTGCACTGTTGTAGTATTAACTTCGACTAGCATCACTCCTGCGACAAGATCAAATAATGTAACCATCAGTACATGAGATCAGCCCATTGGTCATACGTATTTAATCTGCTGTATGTTTGATGACTTACTGTCCTACTTGGACCAGAGCAACAACAGCTGACGTCCGATAGGTGGTCTTCTTCCAAAAGCAATGAAATGTTCCATTGTAATTTTTTGCCAAACATCTTATGTACTCTGGGTAAAAAGAGAAACAGAATGAGAGAGGGTGGAAACTCTCTCTCTCTCTCACGCACACACACACACACACGCACACGCACACGCACACACACACACACACACACACACACAAACACACACGCGCACACACACACACCAAACATCTTATGTACTCTGGGTAAAAAGAGAAACAGAATGAGAGAGGGTGGAAACTCTCTCTCTCTCTCGCGCACACACACACACACACACACACACCATTCTCATCTGCATCATGTGACTTCTCCAGGATGCGTCTCGTTCTGTTGGGCGATGGTATGTCCTGCACCAGCACCAGAGTGTGGTTGAGGTAGTCTCCAGCAGCATTGTGGCAGCTGTAGTTCGCTCCCATCATCTCCTCAACTTTCACCTGGATCTGGTTCCCTTGTCCTTCACGCTCACTGTCCTTCATCCAGATCACCTCTGTGTCCTGATAGGAGTCCCCACAGAGCAGAGGGACCTGCGTCTCAGTGAAGATCCTCAGATCCACCTTCACCACCTTCACTGGGAACCACATGGCCACCACTCTTTTTAGTACATCGTTCATGTCGAACATTTGTTTTACACAAATGTTTGAATTTCATTAATCTCCCGACATAGAAATATTATGACAGCGTAAGTTATTCAACCAGAAGTAGATAGTGTATATGTCAAGAGGAGAAGATGGGTAAAGATAAGATTATATGTAGCCTGAAACATTCACCATTTGGCATGAGAGTCTCGATGGTCTCTGTCCCATACTGGCTGCTTGATACCACGTGAAGGATGAGACACAGGACATGGTGTAGTAACATGTTCATCTGGCAGACAGACAAAACAACAACAGTACTTTAAAAGTTCATGTCTATGTATTGTATCTAAATGTTAATGACCGTTCTCCCTAACCAGACAAAGTTAAATAGACTTTAATCAACCAGGTTATACTGTAGAAGTATGTCATATCTTACCTTGATAATGAGATGTGAACAGAGTGTTTCTCCTGGCTGTAGTATTGTCAGGTGGACCCAGGCAGTATTTATAGATCAGTGGAACAGAAGTGAATCCTGACAAGGAAGAGGAACTGATCACCTATCAGTCTCATATTTTTTTTGATGATCGGTGTGTTTGAGAATGTATAGTCAGTTAAGGTAAGCACTAGACTGCTGAATGGAAGGCCCTGTTTTCTGTGGAATGGTGACTGATGTCACTACCAATGTAGTGGTGACGCAATCCAGAAATCAGCTAATGACCTGGTCACAAGTCCCGTGACATCAGCAGTGGTATGGGGGAACTCATTCCCACTTTGGTCTAAGATGGACAGGAGAGCATTGTGATGTGTGGTTAGGGTTCCACGTGGTTCAGTATAAAATATGTGTGCACACTTAAATCCCCTAAATACATTTCACTAGAGCAGGATTCAGGAAGCATGTGCTTTTTCTTTTTAATTTCTGCATGAGCTGTCCTTCCTTATAATGAGAATATGAATGAAAGTCAGTTCTTTCCTGAGGGAAATGTGCTTTGTCAGCACATACAAAACCTCTATTGACCTCTGCTCTGCAATACAGTACTGAAGCGTGAATACATCATCCCAATATCCCACACTAGTTTCTCTTTCTGAAGGGGCATGACTTGGTTCTTACTGTGGGCTACATCCATAGGCTACATTAACCAGGTAGGCCAGTTGAGAACAAGTTCTCATTTACAATTGCGACCTGGCCAAGATAAAGCAAAGCAGTTTGACACAAACAACGACACAGAGTTACACATGGAGTAAAACAAACACACAGTCAATAACACAATTTTAAAAAGTCTATATACGATGTGTGCAAATGGAGTAAGGAGGTAAGGCAATAAAAAGGCCAATAGTAGCGAAGTAATTACAATTTAGCAAATTAACACTGGAGTGATAGATGTGCAGATGAGGATGTGCATGTAGAAATACTGGTGTGCAAAAGAGCAACAAAAAAAGTAAATGAAAACAATATGGTGATGAGGTATGTAGTTGCCTAGCTGTGCCATATAACACGACAGGTTTACACCCAGACTTTAGAGAACATTTGTGTGAATTGAGGTTAGGATAGCAACCCAGGAAGTAGAACACTGAGACCAAACAATAGAAAGAGACTAAAGGGAACTGGAAATGGGTGGGTTGAAGTGAGAATCATGTGCCTACCTAGTATCTACCAACACTTGAGTCGTGTAGTCTGCATTAGGGAACTTTGTCTTTGTGGAGGGGGTTCCTAGATGTGTAGCTAATAGCTGTATATAGTACATTTGTAACTATACATGCGAGTGAGAATTCATAGATTGTGAGGAAAAAGTGGAAGTAGGTAAAGAGTGTGAAAGTTGATTTGGGAAAGCGGATTGCCATTCAGGGGTTTACTGTACCACAGGTGGAAAACCTCAGTCTAAATGTCCAATTTCTGAAAGACTATTTTCAGGGATTTCCACAAGATGAATTGTCCTTTAATATATTTAACACATGTTTGATGGAGAATGAATCAAATCTACATTACCACACAGTTCCCCTTCAGTTCCCCCTCATCTAATCAAACTCTTTAGTCACATAGCTCTCACATGGGTTACATCAGCAAGGGATACTGGTTACAAAGATTCCACATCCACACTGATAATATCACAAATATGTTCATTTTAGTTTTCTTCACTTAAACACGCTTTTGTGTGATTTATTTTTGAATATCTTATCCAGTGACATTCACCCATTTGGAGTCGAATGAACTTAATCCGAGTTTGTGTTTTTACAGTAAAGACCCCTGACAAATAAAATCGTAATTGTTTCATAAAACAAGCTGGGGAATTAATCTCACTCTGTGCTTCCTTTGACTCTTCCATTATGGCTCTATGTTGGAACCATTATGGCTCTATGTTGGAACCATTATGGCTCTATGTTGGAACCATTTTGGCTCTATGTTGGAACCATTATGGCTGTATGTTGGAACCATTATGGCTCTATGTTGGAACCATTATGGCTCTATGTTGGAACCATTATGGCTCTATGTTGGAACCATTATGGCTCTATGTTGGAACCATTTTGGCTGTATGTTGGAACCATTATGGCTGTATGTTGGAACCATTATGGCTCTATGTTGGAACCATTATGGCTCTATGTTGGAACCATTATGGCTCTATGTTGGAACCATTTTGGCTCTATGTTGGAACCATTATGGCTCTATGTTGGAACCATTATGGCTCTATGTTGGAACCATTATGGCTCTATGTTGGAACCATTATGGCTCTATGTTGGAACCATTTTGGCTCTATGTTGGAACCATTATGGCTCTATGTTGGAACCATTATGGCTCTATGTTGGAACCATTTTGGCTGTTGGAACCGTTTTGGCTCTATGTTGGAACCATTTTGGCTGTATGTTGGAACCATTATGGCTGTATGTTGGAACCATTATGGCTCTATGTTGGAACCATTATGGCTGTATGTTGGAACCATTATGGCTCTATGCTGGAACCGTTTTGGCTCTATGTTGGAACCATTTTGGCTGTATGTTGGAACCATTTTGGCTGTATGTTGGAACCATTATGGCTCTGTGTTAGAACCATTTTGGCTGTATGTTGGAACCATTATGTCTCTATGTTGGAACCATTTTGGCTCTATGTTGGAACCATTTTGGCTCTATGTTGGAACCATTTTGGCTCTATGTTGGAACCATTTTGGCTCTATGTTGGAACCATTATAGCTCTATGTTAGAACCATTTTGGCTCTATGTTGGAACCGTTTTGTCTCTATGTTGGAACCGTTTTGGCTCTATGTTGGAACCATTTTGGCTCTATGTTGGAACCATTTTGGCTCTATGTTGGAACCATTTTGGCTCTATGTTAGAACCATTAGGATGCAGGGTAGAGATCAGTAGCAGCAGTAGAATCCTCCCCCAGATGAGATGGCCTACTAATTAGCCTAGCGTTGGAATGTTGATTAGATATGGCATCCGTTTACAGAGGAGTGGATTACACCATCAGACTAATTGCAAGGGAGAGGCGAGCTGAGAGCATTATAATCTTTCCCAATGATTTCCTCTGAGGTGTCCCTGTAGCTGTCATAGGGCCTCTCTCAATGTCATACAATCCAATTAATGTCACATTTGATAAATTCATAATAACAGACTACATTGTTCGGCTTCATATAGCCATATTCAGGGACATGATTGTTATGTATTTGACCTGCCGCCCCATTGTTGCAGAGGTGTCATATGGGGTGAATGTGTTGTGGCACGTGTTGTTTTGGGTCTCCTGAGAAATATAAAATAGTTTTAATTGTGAGCTCAACACCCCTGACTGTACACTGAGTGTGCAAAACATTAGGAATGCGTTCGTAATATTGAGTTGTAACCCCTTTGCCCTCAGAACAGCCTCAATTTGTCGGGCCACGGACTTTACAACGTGTAGAAAGCGTTCCACAGGGGATGCTGGCCCATGTTGACTTCAATGCTTCCCACAGTTGTGTCAAATTGGTTGGATGTGGATCTTGATACACGAGGGAAACTGTTGAGCATGAAAAACCCAGCAGCGTTGCAGTTCTTGACACACTCAAACCAGTGTCCCTGGCACCTATTACCATACCAGTAGACATAAATAACAGGTGTGGAGCCAGTGGAGGCTGCTGAGAGGAGGACGGCTCGTATTGGAACGAAGTTCCAACATACAGCCAAAATGGTTCTAACATAGAGCCATAATGGTTCCAACATACAATGTGTTTGATGTATTTAATACCATTCCACCTATTCCGCTCCAGATATTACCACGAGCCTGTCCTCCCCAATTAAGAAGCCACCAACCTCCTGTGTACCATACTCTGTTCAAAGACACTTAAATCTTTTGTCTTGCCCATTCACCCTCTGGATGGCACACATACAAAATCCTTCTTTAACCTGTCACTTTCCCTTTATCTACACTGATTGAAGTGGATTTAACCGGTGACATCTATAAGGAATCATAGTTTTCACCTGGTCAGGCTATGTCATGGAAGGAGCAGGTGTTCCTAATGTTTTGTGCACAGTGTAAGTATGTACAGATATTTCTATATACACTAGATGGATACCAGGGGGCGCTGTTTTGAAGCCACTGCACCTCCATCTTGGCACTCCCCCACCGTTGTGAAAAAATATTCTGGAAGCTCTATAAATGCGTTTTTGCCACGTTTAATCTATCACAGACAACTGAACTTTAAAACTATATTATGTGAGCTAAATTGAAAGTTCTGATGTTTCTGTCCCCACTACAAAAAATACATGTAATTTTGTCCTTGAAACATTTACTTGAAATACTGTAGAATTCCATTCATTCCTATGGAGCACTGCTCCTAATGGGGAGTACCAATATGGCCGACCGTTGGCTTCAAAGCCTCTTAATGGCCAATACATAGCATCTGCAATCCAGGGCTTATTTATTGTACATCATTGGTATGTGCCAGTACAACGTGAAAAAAACCCATAATCATTGACGAGAACAAACTTCCAACAATATTGCTTAATAAAAAAAAAGTTTTTTTTTTTTTTACATCCTTGCATTTTGTGAACTAACACTCACACTTTCTTTCCCCGCTAGCACTGACTTTGCTGATAGCTACTTTACTTACTATGTCCCATCTAGCTCTCTTAAGATGAATGCCCTCAGTCGCTCTGGATACGAGTTAAATGACTGAAATGTAAATGTAATATCAGATCATGTTCTCTGGTTTTCCCTCCACCAATACATCCTATCAGTCTTTCACATGGGCAGGGGAAATTCCTGAATGCATTTCATCTGACAAATAATAGGATGTATTTATAAAGTATGAAAATATTATGAGGGCAGGGGTTCACAAGCTAAACAACTGATAATTTATAGCTGACAGCTGAGTTCCTCTTGCAGGAAATTACCTGACCTTATTACTGTAAACGATCAAACATACAGTGCCTTGCGAAAGTATTCGGCCCCCTTGAACTTTGCGACCTTTTGCCACATTTCAGGCTTCAAACATAAAGATATAAAACTGTATTTTTTTGTGAAGAATCAACAACAAGTGGGACACAATCATGAAGTGGAACGACATTTATTGGATATTTCAAACTTTTTTAACAAATCAAAAACAGAAAAATTGGGCGTGCAAGATTATTCAGCCCCCTTAAGTTAATACTTTGTAGCGCCACCTTTTGCTGCGATTACAGCTGTAAGTCGCTTGGGGTATGTCTCTATCAGTTTTGCACATCGAGAGACATTTTTTTCCCATTCCTCCTTGCAAAACAGCTCGAGCTCAGTGAGGTTGGATGGAGAGCATTTGTGAACAGCAGTTTTCAGTTCTTTCCACAGATTCTCGATTGGATTCAGGTCTGGACTTTGACTTGGCCATTCTAACACCTGGATATGTTTATTTTTGAACCATTCCATTGTAGATTTTGCTTTATGTTTTGGATCATTGTCTTGTTGGAAGACAAATCTCCGTCCCAGTCTCAGGTCTTTTGCAGACTCCATCAGGTTTTCTTCCAGAATGGTCCTGTATTTGGCTCCATCCATCTTCCTATCAATTTTAACCATCTTCCCTGTCCCTGCTGAAGAAAAGCAGGCCCAAACCATGATGCTGCCACCACCATGTTTGACAGTGGGGATGGTGTGTTCAGGGTGATGAGCTGTGTTGCTTTTACGCCAAACATAACGTTTTGCATTGTTGCCAAAAAGTTCAATTTTGGTTTCATCTGACCAGAGCACCTTCTTCCACATGTTTGGTGTGTCTCCCAGGTGGCTTGTGGCAAACTTTAAACAACACTTTTTATGGATATCTTTAAGAAATGGCTTTCTTCTTGCCACTCTTCCATAAAGGCCAGATTTGTGCAATATACGACTGATTGTTGTCCTATGGACAGAGTCTCCCACCTCAGCTGTAGATCTCTGCAGTTCATCCAGAGTGATCATGGGCCTCTTGGCTGCATCTCTGATCAGTCTTCTCCTTGTATGAGCTGAAAGGTTAGAGGGACGGCCAGGTCTTGGTAGATTTGCAGTGGTCTGATACTCCTTCCATTTCAATATTATCGCTTGCACAGTGCTCCTTGGGATGTTTAAAGCTTGGGAAATCTTTTTGTATCCAAATCCGGCTTTAAACTTCTTCACAACAGTATCTCGGACCTGCCTGGTGTGTTCCTTGTTCTTCATGATGCTCTCTGCGCTTTTAACGGACCTCTGAGACTATCACAGTGCAGGTGCATTTATACGGAGACTTGATTACACACAGGTGGATTGTATTTATCATCATTAGTCATTTAGGTCAACATTGGATCATTCAGAGATCCTCACTGAACTTCTGGAGAGAGTTTGCTGCACTGAAAGTAAAGGGGCTGAATAATTTTGCACGCCCAATTTTTCCGTTTTTGATTTGTTAAAAAAGTTTGAAATATCCAATAAATGTCGTTCTACTTCATGATTGTGTCCCACTTGTTGTTGATTCTTCACAAAAAAATACAGTTTTATATCTTTATGTTTGAAGCCTGAAATGTCGCAAAAGGTCGCAAAGTTCAAGGGGGCCGAATACTTTCGCAAGGCACTGTAAGCCAGTTAGATTTGTAAACAGTTTGGTATAGTTTAAACCTTTTTTTAATATCCAGAATTACAGTGCTTTCAGAAAGTATTCCGACCCCTTGAGTTTTTCCACATTTTGTTACGTTACAGCCTTATTCTAAAATGGATTATATAGTTTTTTTCCCCCTCATCAATCTACACACAATACCCCATAATGACAAAGCAAACAGGTTGTAGAAATGTTTGACCAAATAACATTTAAAATAAACTGAAATATCACATTTACATTAGTATTCAGACCCATTGTTGAAGCAACTTTGGCAGATATCTGCAGATCATCTCAAGCTCTGTCAGGTTGGATGGGGAGCGTCGCTGCACAGCTATTTTCAGGTCTCTCCAGAGATGTTTGATCGGGTTCAAGTCCGGATCTCTGGCTGGGCCACTCAAGGACATTCAGACTTGTCCCGAAGCCACTCTTGTGTTGTCTTGGCTGTGTGCTTAGGGTCATTGTTCTGTTGGAAGATGAACCTTCGCCCCAGTCTGAGGTGCTGAGTGCTCTGGAGCAGGTTTTCATCAAGGATCTCTGTACTTCGTTCCTTTCCTCTTTCCCTCGATCCTGACTAGTCTTCCAGTCCCTGCAGCTGAAAAACATTCCCACAGCATGATGCTGCCACCACCATGTTTCACCGTAGGGATGGTGCCAGGTTGTCTTTCCGGAAGGTTTTCCCATCTCCACAGAGGAACTCTGGAGCTTTGTCAGGCTGACCATCGGGTTCTTGGTCACATCCCTGACCAAGGCCCTTCTCCCATGATTTTTCAGTTTAGCCGGGCGGCCAGCTCTAGGAAGAGTCTTGGTGTTTCCAAACTTCTTCCATTTAAGAATTATGGAGGCCACTGTGTTCTTGGGAACCTTAAATGCTGCAGACATTTTTTGGTACCCTTCCCCAGATCTGTGCCTCAACCCAATCCTGTCTCGGAGCTCTACAGACAATTCCTTCGACCTCATGGCTTGTTTTTTGCTCTGACATTCACTGTCAACTGTGGGACATTATATAGACAGGTGTGTGCCTTTCCAAATCATGTCCAATCAATTTAATTTACCACAGGTGGACTCCAATCAAGTTGTAGAAACATGGAAATTGGATGCACCGGAGCTCAATTTCGAGTCTCATAGCAAAGGGTCTGAATACTTATGTAAATATATTTAAATTAGGATTATTTTTTTAAATACATTTGTGTATTGTGTAAACATGCAGACTATTTAGTCTTCCCAACATGGACAAAAGGTCCATCTCTCTCTACAGTGATGCAAAAAAAGGATGTATTCTGTCAGCAGATGAGAGGAAATATGGAACTACGCTCACAAAGCTGCTTCCCTGTTTTTCATTGTCTTTCCAAAGGGTGGAAACCCCACGAAGGAAGTGTAGAGCTCGTCTTCCTCCTCTGCTGCAGACTAGGGTCAACATCCTGTAAAGCCACAACAACACAATGCCAGTGTGCTTTGACTCTGAACCCCAAATAGGGGTCATGGTCAGTAGGTACGAAACAGGAGAAAAATATATGTTTTGTTCCTTCTGAACATGACTGTTGTTTTTATTTAACCTTTATTTAACTAGGCAAGTCAGTTAAGAACAAATTCTTATTTTCAATGACAGCCTAGGAACAGTGGTGTTAACTGCCTGTTCAGGAGCAGAACAACAGACTTGTACCTTGTCAGCTTGGGGATTTGAACTTGCAACCTTTCGGTTACTAGTCCAACACTCTAACCACTAGGCTACCCTGCCGCCCCTACCCTGATGTTCTTCACATCTGTGTTGGTATAGAATCTATAGATAGATTCATAGCCGAGGGAAGTAGGGGTACTGACACCCTCTGAAAAATCACAATTAAAAAATATATAGTATATAATTATTTTTACAAAAGTAGTGCACTGTAATAGTCCTATATCAGCAGATATATCCATCTACAGCACCAGCACGGGCAAAAAATATATGTCCCCCCATTGGCGAAATAAATGACAGCACCCCCACCCCCAATACTACTTCCCTACTTCTATGGTAATCAACGTGTTTTTAAATGTACAGTAACCTCTGTATGGGACAGGTTATACTACTGCTAGTTCACTTTGCCATTCCATTTATTCTGCTTTTCCTTCCTGACTGAAACCCCAGCGCCACTTCTATTCCCATCAACTGGTCCAATGAAATGAGAGAGACACAGAAATTGTGGCGTACAAATGTTGGTCAATTTAATTAAAAACATTCTATTTCATCAAAATATGCAACTGGGTTTCTGAAATTCATTGTTTGTTCCTCATGAATACGTCTCAATGTACCTTAAAAACACACACTCAAACACACCGCGAGAGATGCAGAGGAAGTCAGTGTGAACAGCTGCTGGAGTAAAGGTCAAGACGACTGGTGTGACTTAGTCTGTCCACGGTACAACCCCTAGAGTCCTGCTAAGGTTGTGACCCCTTCTATGTTATAAGGTCTGACTCTTGTCACCAGAACATATTGAACACTCTTTCTCTCAACACCCTCTCAAACATGCAGTACACTCTCTCTGTCTCTCTCTCGGTTTCTGTCTCTGTCTCTCTCTCTCTCTTACACACACACAAATGATTACGCAATGCTAAATACATTGCTCTGATAAGTATCTTAAAGTACAGTGAAGCAGAATTTCTAAACATTAATGTCATTAAAAACTTTGCAATGGACACTTCATCCCAGCACATTCAGTTTGTACAACATTACAGTTTTTTAAGTTCTGCGGAAACCTCCGGTAGTTCATCTTAAGATAATATCAGGTATGAACAGAAAACAGGAGGGTGAAAGTGTCACGTTTACATAATGGGATGTTTACTGGGGAATGAGAAGGGAACTAATCTGACGCAGTGACGGTCTACTAACTTCACTAACCAAGATCACAACTAAAAGGTAGGCTCCCGGGGGAGGAAGGCTCCCGGGGGAGAAAGGCTCCCGGGGGAGGATGGCTCCCGGGGGAGGAAGGCTCCCGGGGGAGGATGGCTCTCGGGGGAGGATGGCTCCCGGGGGAGAAAAGCTCCCGAGGGAGGAAGGCTCCCGGGGGAGGAAGGCTCCCGAGGGAGGACGAGTTGACTGGCAGAGCTACATGTAACGTCTGCAGAAAGAGGCTACAGGTCAGGTCAAGGCTACTACTACGGGGGGGGGGGTTAATAGAAGGACTGACAGCTGGCTGACTAGAAGCTACAGTGGAGATGGAGAACAGGCAGGGGGTTCTGGAACATGGTTTGTAACAACATGGGCTGTTACTGTATATTCCTATAGTTTCCTCAGATCTTATTTTTTGGTTGTTCAGTTTCCACTAAAAACAAGACAAGTTTTTTTTAAAGAGTTTTTGTAAAAGGTAGATTTTTGAAATGCCAGGTTAGCAGGTGTTCCTGTCCTGTGGTGGAGTCTCTTGCTGCTCCTGGTTGGTTGTCTTCGGTCACGGAGGCGGAGTCCTCCTGCTCTGGCTGAGGCACAGAGACACCCCTGCTGCTATCCCAGCATGCCTTGCAGAAACACCTCCCTGTCTCGTGGAGGAGCGAGGAGAAGAGAGAGGGAGGGCACACAGCTTAACAAACCCTCACACAACTCTAAACAAACACTTTACATGACCACCTAGCTCGGCTCGGTTCTCCAGAACTGTTCCTTCATCTGCTCAGACACGTGTCTGCCTCACAACCGCACCCAAATCTCCACTTGTCAAAAGCTGGTCTTCCCTTGGTGGTCTGTCTTTTCCTGCATGCGTGCCCTCTCCAGGTGCCAGGCACTAGTTCTCTACGGGCGTGGGGTCCTGGGGCAGTGTGGCGGGCATGGACGTGGGTGTGGTTGGTGTGGGGGCGGGAGGTGCCTGGGTGGGCAGGGGGGCGGGCGGCTGGCTGATGATCACCTGCACCACGTAGTCCCTGGAGATCTTCAGCTCCTCCAGCTTCATCTTGTCTGTGAGCGGCCGGCCTGAGAAGAACCAGCGCTGGGTGGCCGCCGCCACGCCCTCCACCGCCTGCAGCTGCCGCTTCATGTGCTGCACCGTGTCCGTGGTCCTCACCGCCAGGCGCAGGTCCCGGCCCGTGGACAGACGCAGGCGTAGCTGGCACTCCTGGCCCTCGCTGGGGGGGGGCTCGCTGACCTCAAGGCTCTCAAGGTCACTCTTCTCCTCGATCATGTTGACGGGTGGGGACAGGCAGTAGACTGGCAGCTGGTAGCGATTCCCCAGCTCATCATAGCACTCCGTCAGCGCGCCTGCAGGGACACACACAGAGGGACAGAGGAACAAAGTCAATCACTAAACAGGACAGACCAATGACATCTGGTTAATTACTCAGTCTGACCGTCTAGTCATTTCAATAGAATTCCACTATATTCAGGTCTGTCTACTACCTCTGCTCTGACTCTCAATCTCTCTCTCTCTGCTCTTATTTCTACACATATCATGCCATTACTCTTTTATATGTTCATCTTGATGGAATGTTGACTAGATGGATAGAATAGAGAGAGAATAGACAGAGAGAGAGAGAGAGAGAGGGGGGGGAGAGAGAGAGGGGGGAGAGAATCGACAGAGAGAGAGAATAGACAGAGAGAATAGAGAGAATAGACAGCGAGAATAGACAGAGAATAGACAGAGAGAATAGACAGAGAGAATAGATAGAATAGACAGAGAGAATAGACAGAGAGAGAGGAGAGAGAGAGAGGGGAGAGAATAGACAGAGAGAGGAGAGAGAGAGAGATAGAGGGGAGAGAATAGACAGAGAGAGAGAGAATAGACAGAGAGAATAGCGAGAATAGACAGAATAGACAGAGAATAGACAGAGAGAATAGAGAGAAGAGAGAGAGAATACAGAGAGAGAATAGAGAAAATAGACAGAGAGAATATATAGAATAGACAGAGATATTGACAGAGAGAATAGAGAGAATAGAGAGAGAGAATAGAGAGAATACATAGAGAGGAGAGAGAATAGAGAGGAGAGAGGAAGAATATAGAGAGAAGGAGAGATAATAGAGAGAAAGAATAGAGAGGAGAGAATAGAGAGAAAGAATAGAGAGGAGAGAATATAGAGAAAGAATAGAGAGAAGAGAGAGAATAGAGAGAAGAGAGAGAATAGAGAGAGAATATAGAGAGAATATAGAGAAAGAAGAGAGAAGAGAGAATATAGAGAAAGAATAGAGAGAAGAGAGAGAATAGAGAGAATAGAGAGATAATATAGAGAATGAATAGAGAAGAGAGAGAATAGAGAGAAGAGAGAGAATAGAGAGAAAGAATAGAGAGGAGAGAGAGAATAGAGAGAAGAGAGAATAGCGAGAGAATATAGAGAAAGAATAGAGAAGAGAGAGAATAGAGAGAATAGAGAGAATAGAGAAATAATAGAGAGAAGAGAGAGAAGAGAGAGAAGAGAGAGAGAATAGAGAGTAATAATAGAGAGGAGAGAATAGAGAGAAGAGAGAGAATAGAGAGAGAATATAGAGAAAGAATAGAGAAGAGAGATAATAGAGAGAATAGAGAGAAAGAATAGAGAGGAGAGAGAGAATAGAGAGAAGAGAGAGAATAGAGAGAGAATAGAGAGAAAGAATAGAGAAGAGAGAGAATAGAGAGAAGAGAGAGAGAATAGAGAGAAAGAATAGAGAGAAGAGAGAGAATAGAGAAAGAATAGAGAGAAGAGAGAGAATAGAGAGAGAATATAGAGAAAGAAGAGAGAGAGAATATAGAGAAAGAATAGAGAAGAGAGAATATAGAGAAAGAATAGAGAGAAGAGAGAGAATAGAGAGAAGAGAGAGAATAGAGAGAGAATATAGAGAAAGAATAGAGAAGAGAGAGAATAGAGAGAATAGAGAGAGAGAATAGAGAGAAAGAATAGAGAGGAGAGAGAGAATAGAGAGAAGAGAGAGAATAGAGAGAGAATATAGAGAAAGAATAGAGAAGAGAGAGAATAGAGAGAAGAGAGAGAATAGAGAGAAAGAATAGAGAGAAGAGAGAGAATAGAGAAAGAATAGAGAGAAGAGAGAATAGAGAGAGATAGAGGAAGAATAGAGAGAGAAGGAGAGATAATAGAGAGAGGAGGGAGAATAGAGATAAGGAGAGGGAGAACAGAGAGGAGATAGGGAGAATAGAGAGAGATGGAGGGAGAAAAGAGAAGGAGAAAGGGAGAATAGAGGAGAGAATAGAGAGAGATGGAGGGAGAATAGAGAAAAGAAAGGGAGAATAGAGGAGAGAGAATAGAGAGAGAGATGGAGGGAGAATAGAGGGAAGGAGAGAGAATAGAGAGAGAGAACAGAGAGGAGGGAGAAGAGAGGAGAGAGAATAAAGAGAGGAGGGAGAATAGAAAGGAGGATGTTTCACTGACCTATGACACGGGAACACACTTGTCATTGACTCATCTCTACTCTCTATTTGTGTGGAATTCAGGAAGGATGAGGGAGTAGCGGTTTCATGCTGTCTGTTCGTCACACTACACCTGTTACACCACAACACGACGACTCTGTGGTTTCACTGTCTGTCTGTGCCCCCCCCCCCCCCCACACACCTTTTATTAGCAGATGCAGGGACACACACACGCAATCTACTTCAGCGCAGAGGAACAATGACAGAATTGTGGTAATAAAATGTGTGTTGGTGATGTGATATGGATTGACAGATGTCTTTTAGAGAATAGGCCAGTCCTGTACGTGTCCCAGCCATAATGGCCAGCCCTGTACGTGTCCCAGCCATAAAGCCCAGTCCTGTACGTGTCCCAGCCATAAAGGCCAGTCCTGTACGTGTCCCAGCCATAAAGGCCAGTCCTGTATGTGTCCCAGCCATAAAGGCCAGTCCTGTACGTGTCCCAGCCATAAAGGCCAGTCCTGTATGTGTCCCAGTCATAAAGGCCAGTCCTGTACGTGTCCCAGCCATAAAGGCCAGTCCTGTACGTGTCCCAGCCATAAAGGCCAGTCCTGTATGTGTCCCAGCCATAAAGGCCAGTCCTGTACGTGTCCCAGCCATAAAGGCCAGTCCTGTATGTGTCCCAGTCATAAAGGCCAGTCCTGTACGTGTCCCAGCCATAAAGGCCAGTCCTGTACGTGTCCCAGCCATAAAGGCCAGTCCTGTACGTGTCCCAGCCATAAAGACCAGTCCTGTACGTGGCCATAAAGGCCAGTCCTGTACGTGTCCCAGCCATAAAGGCCAGTCCTGTACGTGTCCCAGCCATAAAGGCCAGTCCTGTACGTGTCCCAGCCATAAAGGCCAGTCCTGTACGTGTCCCAGCCATAAAGGCCAGTCCTGTACGTGTCCCAGCCATAAAGGCCAGTCCTGTACGTGTCCCAGTCATAAAGGCCAGTCCTGTACGTGTCCCAGCCATAAAGGCCAGTCCTGTACGTGTCCCAGTCATAAAGGCCAGTCCTGTATGTGTCCCAGCCATAAAGGCCAGTCCTGTACGTGTCCCAGTCATAAAGGCCAGTCCTGTACGTGTCCCAGCCATAAAGGCCAGTCCTGTACGTGTCCCAGCCATAAAGGCCAGTCCTGTACGTGTCCCAGCCATAAAGACCAGTCCTGTACGTGGCCATAAAGGCCAGTCCTGTACGTGTCCCAGCCATAAAGGCCAGTCCTGTACGTGTCCCAGCCATGAAGGCCAGTCCTGTACGTGTCCCAGCCATAAAGGCCAGTCCTGTACGTGTCCCAGCCATAAAGGCCAGTCCTGAACGTGTCCCAGCCATAAAGGCCAGTCCTGTACGTGTCCCAGTCATAAAGGCCAGTCCTGTACGTGTCCCAGCCATAAAGGCCAGTCCTGTACGTGTCACAGTCATAAAGGCCAGTCCTGTATGTGTCCCAGCCATAAAGGCCAGTCCTGTACGTGTCCCAGCCATAAAGGCCAGTCCTGTACGTGTCCCAGCCATAAAGGCCAGTCCTGTACGTGTCCCAGTCATAAAGGCCAGTCCTGTACGTGTCCCAGCCATAAAGGCCAGTCCTGTACGTGTCCCAGTCATAAAGGCCAGTCCTGTATGTGTCCCAGCCATAAAGGCCAGTCCTGTATGTGTCCCAGCCATAAAGGCCAGTCCTGTACGTGGCCATAAAGGCCAGTCCTGTACGTGTCCCAGTCCTAAAGGCCAGTCCTGTACGTGTCCCAGCCATAAAGGCCAGTCCTGTATGTGTTCCAGCCATAAAGGCCAGTCCTGTACGTGTCCCAGCCATAAAGGCCAGTCCTGTACGTGTCCCAGCCATAAAGGCCAGTCCTGTACGTGTCCCAGTCATAAAGGCCAGTCCTGTACGTGTCCCAGCCATAAAGGCCAGTCCTGTACGTGTCCCAGCCATAAAGGCCAGTCCTGTACGTGTCCCAGCCATAAAGGCCAGTCCTGTACGTGTCCCAGCCATAAAGGCCAGTCCTGTACGTGTCCCAGTCATAAAGGCCAGTCCTGTACGTGGCCATAAAGGCCAGTCCTGTACGTGTCCCAGTCATAAAGGCCAGTCCTGTACGTGTCCCAGCCATAAAGGCCAGTCCTGTACGTGTCCCAGTCATAAAGGCCAGTCCTGTACGTGGCCATAAAGGCCAGTCCTGTACGTGTCCCAGTCATAAAGGCCAGTCCTGTACGTGTCCCAGCCATAAAGGCCAGTCCTGTATGTGTTCCAGCCATAAAGGCCAGTCCTGTACGTGTCCCAGCCATAAAGGAATGTCCTGTACGTGTCCCAGCCATAAAGGCCAGTCCTGTATGTGTCCCAGCCATAAAGGCCAGTCCTGTACGTGTCCCAGCCATAAAGGCCAGTCCTGTACGTGTCCCAGCCATAAAGGCCAGTCCTGTACGTGTCCCAGTCATAAAGGCCAGTCCTGTACGTGTCCCAGCCATAAAGGCCAGTCCTGTACGTGTCCCAGTCATAAAGGCCAGTCCTGTACGTGTCCCAGCCATAAAGGCCAGTCCTGTACGTGTCCCAGCCATAAAGGCCAGTCCTGTATGTGTCCCAGCCATAAAGGCCAGTCCTGTATGTGTCCCAGCCATAAAGGACTGTCCTGTACGTGTCCCAGCCATAAAGGAATGTCCTGAACGTGTCCCAGCCATAAAGGCCAGTCCTGTACGTGGCCATAAAGGCCAGTCCTTTACCTGTCCCGGCCATAAAGGCCAGTCCTGTACGTGTCCCAGTCATAAAGGAATGTCCTGTACGTGTCCCAGCCATAAAGGCCAGTCCTGTACGTGTCCCAGTCATTAAGGCCAGTCCTGTACGTGTCCCAGTCATAAAGGAATGTCCTGTACGTGTCCCAGCCATAAAGGCCAGTCCTGTACGTGTCCCAGTCATAAAGGTCAGTCCTGTACGTGTCCCAGCCATAAAGGAATGTCCTGTACGTGTGCCAGCCATAAAGGCCAGTCCTGTACGTGTCTCAGCCATAAAGGCCAGTCCTGTACGTGTCCCAGCCATAAAGGCCAGTCCTGTACGTGGCCATAAAGGCCAGTCCTGTACCTGTCCCAGCCATAAAGGCCAGTCCTGTACGTGTCCCAGTCATAAAGGAATGTCCTGTACGTGTCCCAGCCATAAAGGCCAGTCCTGTACGTGTCCCAGTCATTAAGACCAGTCCTGTACGTGTCCCAGCCATAAAGGAATGTCCTGTACGTGTCCCAGCCATAAAGGCCAGTCCTGTACGTGTCCCAGTCATAAAGGCCAGTCCTGTATGTGTTCCAGCCATAAAGGCCAGTCCTGTACGTGTCCCAGTCATAAAGGCCAGTCCTGTACGTGTCCCAGCCATAAAGGCCAGTCCTGTACGTGTCCCAGTCATAAAGGCCAGTCCTGTACGTGTCCCAGCCATAAAGGCCAGTCCTGTACGTGTCCCAGCCATAAAGGCCAGTCCTGTATGTGTCCCAGCCATAAAGGCCAGTCCTGTATGTGTCCCAGCCATAAAGGACTGTCCTGTACGTGTCCCAGCCATAAAGGAATGTCCTGAACGTGTCCCAGCCATAAAGGCCAGTCCTGTACGTGGCCATAAAGGCCAGTCCTGTACCTGTCCCAGCCATAAAGGCCAGTCCTGTACGTGTCCCAGTCATAAAGGAATGTCCTGTACGTGTCCCAGCCATAAAGGCCAGTCCTGTACGTGTCCCAGTCATTAAGGCCAGTCCTGTACGTGTCCCAGTCATAAAGGAATGTCCTGTACGTGTCCCAGCCATAAAGGCCAGTCCTGTACGTGTCCCAGTCATAAAGGTCAGTCCTGTACGTGTCCCAGCCATAAAGGAATGTCCTGTACGTGTCCCAGCCATAAAGGCCAGTCCTGTACGTGTCCCAGCCATAAAGGCCAGTCCTGTACGTGTCCCAGCCATAAAGGCCAGTCCTGTACGTGGCCATAAAGGCCAGTCCTGTACCTGTCCCAGCCATAAAGGCCAGTCCTGTACGTGTCCCAGTCATAAAGGAATGTCCTGTACGTGTCCCAGCCATAAAGGCCAGTCCTGTACGTGTCCCAGTCATTAAGACCAGTCCTGTACGTGTCCCAGCCATAAAGGAATGTCCTGTACGTGTCCCAGCCATAAAGGCCAGTCCTGTACGTGTCCCAGTCATAAAGGCCAGTCCTGTACGTGTCCCAGCCATAAAGGAATGTCCTGTACGTGTCCCAGCCATAAAGGCCAGTCCTGTACGTGTCCCAGCCATAAAGGCCAGTCCTGTACGTGTCCCAGCCATAAAGGCCAGTCCTGTACATGGCCATAAAGGCCAGTCCTGTACGTGTCCCAGCCATAAAGGCCAGTCTTGTACGTGTCCCAGCCATAAAGGCCAGTCCTGTACGTGTCCCAGCCATGAAGGCCAGTCCTGTACGTGTCCCAGCCATAAAGGCCAGTCCTGTACGTGTCCCAGCCATAAAGGCCAGTCCTGTATGTGTCCCAGCCATAAAGGAATGTCCTGTACGTGTCCCAGCCATAAAGGCCAGTCCTGTATGTGTCCCAGCCATAAAGGCCAGTCCTGTACGTGTCCCAGCCATAAAGGCCAGTCCTGTACGTGTCCCAGCCATAAAGGCCAGTCCTGTACGTGGCCATAAAGGCCAGTCCTGTACGTGTCCCAGCCATAAAGGCCAGTCTTGTACGTGCCCCAGCCATAAAGGCCAGTCCTGTACGTGTCCCAGCCATGAAGGCCAGTCCTGTACGTGTCCCAGTCATAAAGGACAGTCCTGTACGTGTCCCAGCCATAACGGAATGTCCTGAACGTGTCCCAGCCATAAAGGCCAGTCCTGTACGTGTCCCAGTCATAAAGGCCAGTCCTGTATGTGTCCCAGCCATAAAGGCCAGTCCTGTACGTGTCCCAGCCATAAAGGCCAGTCCTGTACGTGGCCATAAAGGCCAGTCCTGTACGTGTCCCAGCCATAAAGGCCAGTCCTGTACGTGTCCCAGCCATAAAGGCCAGTCCTGTACGTGTCCCAGCCATAAAGGCCAGTCCTGTACGTGTCCCAGCCATAAAGGCCAGTCCTGTACGTGTCCCAGCCATAAAGGCCAGTCCTGTACGTGTTCCAGCCATAAAGGAATGTCCTGTACGTGTCCCAGCCATAAAGGCCAGTCCTGTACGTGTCCCAGCCATAAAGGCCAGTCCTGTACGTGTCCCAGCCATAAAG
>NC_048574.1:10105175-10117675 GCF_013265735.2 Oncorhynchus mykiss | reverse complement strand
ACTGGATGTGCTACCTTGTCCCAGACCTGCTGTTTTGGACTCTCTCTCTACCGCATCTGCTGTCTCGATCTCTGAATGCTCAGCTATGAAAAGCCAACTGACATTTACTCCTGAGGTGCTGACCTGTTGCAACATCTACAACCACTGTGATTATTATTATCTGACCCTGCTGGTCATCTATGAACGTATGGACATCTTGAAGAACAATCTGGCATTAAATGGCCATGTTCTGTTATAATCTCTACCTGGCAATGCCAGAAGAGGACTGTCCACCTCTCAGAGCCTTCTCTGTCCACCTCTCAGAGCCTTCTCTGTCCACCTCTCAGAGCCTTCTCTGTCCACCCCTCAGAGCCTTCTCTGTCCACCCCTCAGAGCCTTCTCTGTCCACCTCTCAGAGCCTTCTCTGTCCACCTCTCAGAGCCTTCTCTGTCCACCTCTCAGAGCCTTCTCTGCCCACCTCTCAGAGCCTTCTCTGTCCACCTCTCAGAGCCTTCTCTGCCCACCTCTCAGAGCCTTCTCTGTAGACCCGGCACAGCCAGAAGAGGACTGTCCACCTCTCAGAGCCTTCTCTGTCCACCTCTCAGAGCCTTCTCTGTCCACCTCTCAGAGCCTTCTCTGTCCACCTCTCAGAGCCTTCTCTGTCCACCTCTCAGAGCCTTCTCTGTCCACCTCTCAGGGCCTTCTCTGTCCACCTCTCAGATCCTTCTCTGTCCACCCCTCAGAGCCTTCTCTGTCCACCTCTCAGAGCCTTCTCTGTCCACCTCTCAGAGCCTTCTCTGTCCACCTCTCAGAGCCTTCTCTGTCCACCTCTCAGAGCCTTCTCTGTCCACCTCTCAGAGCCTTCTCTGTCCACCCCTCAGAGCCTTCTCTGCCCACCTCTCAGAGCCTTCTCTGTCCACCCCTCAGAGCCTTCTCTGCCCACCTCTCAGAGCCTTCTCTGTCCACCTCTCAGAGCCTTCTCTGTCCACCACTCAGAGCCTTCTCTGTCCACCTCTCAGAGTCTTCTCTGTAGACCCGGCACAGCCAGAAGAGGACTGTCCACCTCTCAGAGCCTTCTCTGTCCACCTCTCAGAGCCTTCTCTGTCCACCTCTCAGAGCCTTCTCTGTCCACCTCTCAGAGCCTTCTCTGTCCACCTCTCAGAGCCTTCTCTGTCCACCTCTCAGAGCCTTCTCTGTCCACCCTCAGAGCCTTCTCTGTCCACCCTCAGAGCCTTCTCTGTCCACCTCTCAGAGCCTTCTCTGTCCACCTCTCAGAGCCTTCTCTGTCCACCTCTCAGAGCCTTCTCTGTCCACCCTCAGAGCCTTCTCTGTCCACCTCTCAGAGCCTTCTCTGTCCACCTCTCAGAGCCTTCTCTGTCCACCTCTCAGAGCCTTCTCTGTCCACCTCTCAGAGCCTTCTTTGCCCACCTCTCAGAGCCTTCTCTGTCCACCCAGCACAGCCAACAGAGGACTGGCCACCCCTCCGAGCCTGGTTCCTCTCTAGGTTTCTACCTAGGTTCCTGCCTTTCTAGGGAGTGTTTCCTTAGCCACTGAGTTTCTACATCTGCATTGCTTGATGTTTGGGGTTTTAGGCTGGGTTTCTGTATAGCACTTTGTGACATCGGCTGATGTAAAAATGGCTTAATAAGTTACATTTGATTGATTGATTGCAGTGTTCTGTGAAGGGACTGTTTCTGGTGCTGTAGTGAGGGGACTGTTTCTGGTGCTGTAGTGAGGGAACTGTTTCTGTGAATACAGGGAACAGGAGGGTTCTACTACAGTGTGAATACAGGGAACAGGAGGGTTCTACTACTGTGTGAATACAGGGAACAGGAGGGTTCTACTACAGTGTGAATACAGGGAACAGGAGGGTTCTACTACAGTGTGAATACGGGGAACAGGAGGGTTCTGCTACAGTGTGAATACAGGGAACAGGAGGGTTCTACTACAGTGTGAATACAGGGAACAGGAGGGTTCTACTACTGTGTGAATACAGGGAACAGGAGGGTTCTACTACAGTGTGAATACAGGGAACATGAGGGTTCTACTACAGTGTGAATACAGGGAACCGGAGGGTTCTACTACAGTGTGAATACAGGGAACAGGAGGGTTCTACTACAGTGTGAATACAGGGAACAGGAGGGTTCTACTACAGTGTGAATACAGGGAACATGAGGGTTCTGCTACAGTGTGAATACAGGGAACAGGAGGGTTCTACTACAGTGTGAATACAGGGAACAGGAGGGTTCTACTACAGTGTGAATACAGGGAACAGGAGGGTTCTACTACAGTGTGAATACAGGGAACAGGAGGGTTATACTACTGTGTGAATACAGGGAACAGGAGGGTTCTACTACAGTGTGAATACAGGGAACAGGAGGGTTCTACTACAGTGTGAATACAGGGAACAGGAGGGTTCTACTACAGTGTGAATACAGGGAACAGGAGGGTTCTACTACAGTGTGAATACAGGGAACAGGAGGGTTCTGATACTGTGTGAATACAGGGAACAGGAGGGTTCTGATACTGTGTGAATACAGGGAACAGGAGGGTTCTGATACTGTGTGAATACAGGGAACAGGAGGGTTCTGATACTGTGTGAATACAGGGAACAGGAGGGTTCTGATACTGTGTGAATACAGGGAACAGGAGGGTTCTGAAACTGTGTGAATACAGGGAACAGGAGGGTTCTGCTACAGTGTGAATACAGGGAACAGGAGGGTTCTGATACTGTGTGAATACAGGGAACAGGAGGAATCTGCTACTGTGTGAATACAGGGAACAGGAGGAATCTGCTACTGTGTGAATACAGGGAACAGGAGGGTTCTGATACTGTGTGAATACAGGGAACAGGAGGGTTCTGATACTGTGTGAATACAGGGGACAGGAGGAATCTGCTACAGTGTGAATACAGGGAACAGGAGGGTTCTACTACTGTGTGAATACAGGGAACAGGAGGGTTCTGATACTGTGTGAATAAAGGGAACAGGAGGAATCTGATACTGTGTGAATACAGGGAACAGGAGGGTTCTGATACAGTGTGAATACAGGGAACAGGAGGAATCTGCTACTGTGTGAATACAGGGGACAGGAGGGTTCTGATACAGTGTGAATACAGGGAACAGGAGGAATCTGCTACTGTGTGAATACAGGGGACAGGAGGGTTCTGAAACTGTGTGAATACAGGGAACAGGAGGGTTCTACTACTGTGTGAATACAGGGAACAGGAGGGTTCTGCTACAGTGTGAATACAGGGAACAGGAGGGTTCTGATACTGTGTGAATAAAGGGAACAGGAGGAATCTGATACTGTGTGAATACAGGGAACAGGAGGAATCTGCTACTGTGTGAATACAGGGAACAGGAGGGTTCTGCTACTGTGTGAATACAGGGAACAGGAGGAATCTGCTACTGTGTGAATACAGGGAACAGGAGGGTTCTACTACAGTGTGAATACAGGGAACAGGAGGGTTCTACTACAGTGTGAATACAGGGAACAGGAGGGTTCTGATACTGTGTGAATACAGGGAACAGGAGGAATCTGCTACTGTGTGAATACAGGGAACAGGAGGGTTCTGATACTGTGTGAATACAGGGAACAGGAGGGTTCTACTACAGTGTGAATACAGGGAACAGGAGGGTTCTACTACAGTGTGAATACAGGGAACAGGAGGGTTCTACTACAGTGTGAATACAGGGAACAGGAGGGTTCTGATACTGTGTGAATACAGGGAACAGGAGGAATCTGCTACTGTGTGAATACAGGGAACAGGAGGGTTCTGATACTGTGTGAATACAGGGAACAGGAGGGTTCTACTACAGTGTGAATACAGGGAACAGGAGGGTTCTACTACAGTGTGAATACGGGGAACAGGAGGGTTCTGCTACAGTGTGAATACAGGGAACAGGAGGGTTCTACTACAGTGTGAATACAGGGAACAGGAGGGTTCTACTACTGTGTGAATACAGGGAACAGGAGGGTTCTACTACAGTGTGAATACAGGGAACATGAGGGTTCTACTACAGTGTGAATACAGGGAACCGGAGGGTTCTACTACAGTGTGAATACAGGGAACAGGAGGGTTCTACTACAGTGTGAATACAGGGAACAGGAGGGTTCTACTACAGTGTGAATACAGGGAACAGGAGGGTTCTACTACAGTGTGAATACAGGGAACAGGAGGGTTCTACTACAGTGTGAATACAGGGAACAGGAGGGTTCTACTACAGTGTGAATACAGGGAACAGGAGGGTTCTACTACTGTGTGAATACAGGGAACAGGAGGGTTCTACTACAGTGTGAATACAGGGAACAGGAGGGTTCTACTACAGTGTGAATACAGGGAACAGGAGGGTTCTACTACAGTGTGAATACAGGGAACAGGAGGGTTCTACTACAGTGTGAATACAGGGAACAGGAGGGTTCTGATACTGTGTGAATACAGGGAACAGGAGGGTTCTGATACTGTGTGAATACAGGGAACAGGAGGGTTCTGATACTGTGTGAATACAGGGAACAGGAGGGTTCTGATACTGTGTGAATACAGGGAACAGGAGGGTTCTGATACTGTGTGAATACAGGGAACAGG
Source organism: Oncorhynchus mykiss (assembly GCF_013265735.2). Lineage (NCBI taxonomy): Eukaryota > Metazoa > Chordata > Actinopteri > Salmoniformes > Salmonidae > Oncorhynchus > Oncorhynchus mykiss. The sequence goes on along the minus strand of NC_048574.1, from coordinate 10,113,108 downwards.
AGGGTTCTGAAACTGTGTGAATACAGGGAACAGGAGGGTTCTGCTACAGTGTGAATACAGGGAACAGGAGGGTTCTGATACTGTGTGAATACAGGGAACAGGAGGAATCTGCTACTGTGTGAATACAGGGAACAGGAGGAATCTGCTACTGTGTGAATACAGGGAACAGGAGGGTTCTGATACTGTGTGAATACAGGGAACAGGAGGGTTCTGCTACAGTGTGAATACAGGGAACAGGAGGGTTCTGATACTGTGTGAATACAGGGAACAGGAGGAATCTGCTACTGTGTGAATACAGGGAACAGGAGGAATCTGCTACTGTGTGAATACAGGGAACAGGAGGGTTCTGATACTGTGTGAATACAGGGAACAGGAGGGTTCTGATACTGTGTGAATACAGGGGACAGGAGGAATCTGCTACAGTGTGAATACAGGGAACAGGAGGGTTCTACTACTGTGTGAATACAGGGAACAGGAGGGTTCTGATACTGTGTGAATAAAGGGAACAGGAGGAATCTGATACTGTGTGAATACAGGGAACAGGAGGGTTCTGATACAGTGTGAATACAGGGAACAGGAGGAATCTGCTACTGTGTGAATACAGGGGACAGGAGGGTTCTGATACAGTGTGACTACAGGGAACAGGAGGAATCTGCTACTGTGTGAATACAGGGGACAGGAGGGTTCTGAAACTGTGTGAATACAGGGAACAGGAGGGTTCTACTACTGTGTGAATACAGGGGACAGGAGGAATCTGCTACAGTGTGAATACAGGGAACAGGAGGGTTCTGATACTGTGTGAATAAAGGGAACAGGAGGAATCTGATACTGTGTGAATACAGGGAACAGGAGGAATCTGCTACTGTGTGAATACAGGGAACAGGAGGGTTCTGCTACTGTGTGAATACAGGGAACAGGAGGAATCTGCTACTGTGTGAATACAGGGAACAGGAGGGTTCTACTACAGTGTGAATACAGGGAACAGGAGGGTTCTACTACAGTGTGAATACAGGGAACAGGAGGGTTCTACTACAGTGTGAATACAGGGAACAGGAGGGTTCTACTACAGTGTGAATACAGGGAACAGGAGGGTTCTACTACAGTGTGAATACAGGGAACAGGAGGGTTCTGATACTGTGTGAATACAGGGAACAGGAGGGTTCTACTACAGTGTGAATACAGGGAACAGGAGGGTTCTACTACAGTGTGAATACAGGGAACAGGAGGGTTCTACTACAGTGTGAATACAGGGAACAGGAGGGTTCTGATACTGTGTGAATACAGGGAACAGGAGGAATCTGCTACTGTGTGAATACAGGGAACAGGAGGGTTCTGATACTGTGTGAATACAGGGAACAGGAGGGTTCTACTACAGTGTGAATACAGGGAACAGGAGGGTTCTACTACAGTGTGAATACAGGGAACAGGAGGGTTCTACTACAGTGTGAATACAGGGAACAGGAGGGTTCTGATACTGTGTGAATACAGGGAACAGGAGGGTTCTGATACTGTGTGAATACAGGGAACAGGAGGGTTCTGATACTGTGTGAATACAGGGAACAGGAGGGTTCTGCTACTGTGTGAATACAGGGATACAGTGGAGGACTGTTTCTAATCGGGCAGTGTTGTGACCTCTCAGCGGGGTCCTATATTTAGCGGAGACGACGAGGTGGTCTTTGATCCACCTGTGCTGCTGACACTTAGAAGTGGAACCCGGGAGAGTACTAACCTTTCAGCTAGCAGTTTGTATCGCTGCTATAAACACACACACACACACACACACACACACACCACCCGCCGGCCACAGGGGCACACATGAAAGAGGAGAGGCTGTCCCCCACGAGGCTGTCTTCCACGAGCCTGCCCTCCACGAGGCTGTCCCCCACGAGGCTGTCCCCCACGAGGCTGTCCCCCCACGAGGCTGTCCTCCACGAGGCTGTCATCAACAGGGGCTGTCCTCCATGAGGCTGTCCCCCACGAGGCTGTCCCCCACGAGGCTCTCATCCAAGAGGCTGTCCCCCACGAGGCTGTCCTCCACGAAGCTGGCTGTGCTCCACGAGGCTGTGCTCCACGAGTGTGCTCCACGAGGCTGTGCTCCACGAGGCTGTCCTCCACGAGGCTATCCTCCACGAGGCTGTGCTCCACGAGGCTGTCCTCCACGAGGCTGTGCTCCACGAGGCTGTGCTCCACGAGGCTGTCCTAAACAGGGGCTGCGCTCTACTCTCACATTCAGCGCCAGACCACCTCACAGCCTCCACCACAACTCTGAATTATTCAGTAAAAGTCACTATTTACACTGGGAATGATTTGATATTAAATGTTACAGGTGAACCATGGTGAATGTGACTCCGTTCCAGGAAGGTGTCATTGTTCTACCTTGTTATGTTTAGTACTACATTGAAATTGATTACCACATTGTTGGGTTTATAGTTTGCAAGGAAGGCATTTCATTGTACTTGTCACATTAAAAGTTGAAAGTCGACTGAGTCAGACTTCAGGCCTGGCCCCAGAGCCCCCACAGATCTGTTGAGATGAAGCGTGGTGCTCTGCTCGTCCATTCCTCCAGGTGGCGTAAGAGAACATGACAGCAGAGCAGAGCAGACAGCTCAAGTGTCCTGGGCTCCTCTTGGTTCACACCAACTGCAGTCATCAGAAAACACTGAGCCACAGCTTGCACCTGGAAACATACATGTCACAAGCTGTCTGTCAGTCCATCTGTCATTCTGTGTGTCTGTCTGTCCTGTTTGCCCGCCTGTCTCCCTGACAGCCTGTCTGTCTCCCTGCCTCCCAGTCTCCCTGACAGCCTGTCTGACTCCCTGACAGCCTGTCTGTCTCCCTGCCTCCCAGTCTCCCTGACAGCCTGTCTGACTCCCTGACAGTCTGTCTGTCTCCCTGCCTCCCAGTCTCCCTGACAGCCTGTCTGACTCCCTGACAGCCTGTCTGTCTCCCTGCCTCCCAGTCTCCCTGCCTCCCAGTCTCCCTGCCAGCCTGTCTGACTCCCTGCCAGCCTGTCTGACTCCCTGCCTGTCTGTCTCCCTGACTGCCTGTCCGACTCCCTGCCTGTCCGACTCCCTGCCTGTCCGACTCCCTGTCTGACTCCCTGTCTGACTCCCTGCCTGCCTGTCTGTCTCCCTGACTGCCTGACTGCCTGTCTGACTCCTTGCCTGTCTGACTCCTTGCCTGTCTGTCTGTCTACCTGCCTGTCTGACCTGCATGTCTCCCTGCCTGACCGCCTGTCTGACTCCCTCCCTGCCTGTCTGACTCATTGCCTGTCTGTCACCCCGCCTGCCTGTATGTCTGTCACCCTACCTGCCTGCCTGTCTGACTCCTTGCCTGTCTCTCCCTGCCTGTCTGTCACCCTACCTGCCTGCCTGTCTGACTCCTTATCTGTCTGTCTCCCTGCCGGTCTGTCACCCAGCCTGCCTGTCTGTCTGTCACCCTACCTGCCTGCCTGTCTGTCTCCCTGCCTGTCTCCCTGCTTGTCTGTCACCCAGCCTGCCTGCCTGTCTGTCACCCTGACTGCCTGTCTGTCTCCCTGCCTGCCTGTCTGTCACCCTGCCTGCCTGTCACCCTGCCTCCCTGTGTCCATGCCTGCCTGCCCTTCAAAACAATCATCTCTCTCTCCCTCCCCACCTCTCTCTCTCTCTACCTCTCCCTGCCCACCTCTCTCTCTCTCCCTCCCCACCTCTCTCTCTCCCTCCCCCACTCTCTCTCTCTCTCTCTCTCTCTCTCTCTCTCTCTCTCTCTCTCTCTCTCTCTCATGAGCATACCCTAAATAGCCAGGCCTCATTTCAGCATCCGTGTCAGACAGCAGTTCTGGAGGGGGGATGATGTGCTGGGTTGTACAGGTGTAACTCATAATCATGTCAGGCCATATTTAACTTTGTAGTTCCAGCCAACTCATTGTAGAACGAGGCCCGTATCCACGAAGCGTCTAATAGTGGGCGTGTTGATCTAGTATCTGTCAATACCTCTGTCCATACAATCTGATTCATTTAAAGGCTAAACTGTTCCTAGATCAGTACTTCTACTCAGAGACAGTTGTGTGGATATGGGTCCAGGACTGGCGTATCTAAAAGAAATGCACCGGAGGGAAAACTGACCCCGGAACAGTGTCAACTGACCCTGTCATAACCAAACAGGTCCTAATATAGTTATGAAATAGATTGTGTGTATTAGGTTTTGTTGTGAAATTGTTAGATATTACCTGTTAGATATTGCTGCACTGTCTAGAAGCACAAGCATTTCACTACACTTACAATTACATACAATTTGATTTGACTTGATTTTGACTAGTCTAGCAGTCAGAAATGTTGACAGCTACTGCAATAAGAAAGTATGTTGACGAGACAAAAGGAAGAGTGGATGTACATGGTAACACACGGGACGGCCTGACAATGTCAGGAGAGGGCTGAGAGGAGGAGATATTCTACATTGATTGAACCCTGGTGATTTGCATTTCCTTTGTGTGTGAGAGACAGAGAGGGAAAGAGAGAGGAGGTAGAGAGGGGGGGAGAGAGAGGAGGTAGAGAGAGAGAGAGAGGAGGTAGAGAGGGGGGGAGAGAGAGGAGTTAGAGAGAGAGAGAGAGAGAGAGACAAACAAAGAGAAAGAAACCTGCTTGTGAGATTCCTGTCTGTCTGTCTGTCTGTCTGTCTGTCTGTCTGTCTGTCTGTCTGTCTGTCTGTCTGTCTGTCTGTCTGTCTGTCTGTCTGTCTGTCTGTCTGTCTGTCTGTCTGTCTGTCTGTCTGGCTGGCACATGGGGTCTCTTGTGGCTCAGTTGGTAGAGCATGGCGCTGCCAATGTCTGGGTTGTGAGTTCAATTCCCACAGGAGACCAGTATATATGCACTCAATACTATAAGTCGCTCTGTCTGCTAAATTACTCACATGTAAATCAAATCATTGAATTGTATTTGTCACATGCTAATACAATACACCTTACAGTGAAATGTTTACTTACAAGCCCTTAACCAAATACAGTTTCAAGAAAAATACCATCAACAACAAATATATGTTTTTATTTAACCAAGTCAGTTAAGAACAAATTCTTACCGGGGAGCAGTGAGTTAACTTCCCTACACTCTAACCACTAGGCTACCAACCACCCCTACACTCTAACCACTAGGCTACCTGCCGCCTCTACACTCTAACCACTAGACTACCTACCACCCCTACGCTCTAACCACTAGGCTACCAACCACCCCTACACTCTAACCACTAGACTACCTACCACCCCTACACTCTAACCACTAGGCTACCAAACACCCCTACGCTCTAACCACTAGGCTACCAACCACCCCTACACTCTAACCACTAGACTACCTACCACCCCTACACTCTAACCACTAGGCTACCAACCACCCCTGCACTCTAACCACTAGGCTACCAACCACCCCTACACTCTAACCACTAGGCTACCAACCACCCCTACACTCTAACCACTAGACTACCTACCACCCCTACACTCTAACCACTAGGCTACCAAACACCCCTACGCTCTAACCACTAGGCTACCAACCACCCCTACACTCTAACCACTAGACTACCTACCACCCCTACACTCTAACCACTAGGCTACCAACCACCCCTACACTCTAACCACTAGACTACCTACCACCCCTACACTCTAACCACTAGTCTACCTACCACCCGTACACTCTAACCACTAGGCTACCAACCACCCCTACGCTCTAACCACTAGGCTACCAACCACCCCTACACTCTAACCACTAGGCTACCAACCACCCCTACGCTCTAACCACTAGGCTACCAACCACCCCTACACTCTAACCACTAGTCTACCGACCACCCCTACACTCTAACCACTAGTCTACCTACCACCCCTACACTCTAACCACTAGACTACCAACCACCCCTACACTCTAACCACTAGGCTACCAACCACCCCTACACTCTAACCACTAGGCTACCAACCACCCCTACGCTCTAACCACTAGGCTACCAACCACCCCTACACTCTAACCACTAGGCTACCAACCACCCCTACACTCTAACCACTAGGCTACCAACCACCACTACACTCTAACCACTAGGCTACCAACCACCCCTACACTCTAACCACTAGGCTAACCAACCACCCCTACACTCTAACCACTAGGCTACCAACCACCCCTACACTCTAACCACTAGGCTACCAACCACCCCTACACTCTAATCACTAGGCTACCAACCACCCCTACACTCTAACCACTAGGCTACCAACCACCCCTACGATCTAACCACTAGGCTACCAACCTCCCCTACACTCTAACCACTAGGCTACCAACCACCCTTACACTCTAACCACTAGGCTACCAACCACCCCTACACTCTAACCACTAGGCTACCAACCACCCCTACACTCTAACCACTAGACTACCTACCACCCCTACACTCTAACCACTAGACTACTTACCACCCCTACACTCTAACCACTAGGCTACCAACCACCCCTACACTCTAACCACTAGACTACCTACCACCCCTACACTCTAACCACTAGGTTACCAACCACCCCTACACTCTAACCACTAGACTACCTACCACCCCTACACTCTAACCACTAGGCTACCAACCACCCCTACACTCTAACCACTAGACTACCTACCACCCCTACACTCTAACCACTAGGCTACCAACCACCCCTGCACTCTAACCACTAGGCTACCAACCACCCCTACACTCTAACCACTAGGCTACCAACCACCCCTACACTCTAACCACTAGACTACCTACCACCCCTACACTCTAACCACTAGTCTACCTACCACCCCTACACTCTAACCACTAGGCTACCAACCACCCCTACGCTCTAACCACTAGGCTACCAACCACCCCTACACTCTAACCACTAGGCTACCAACCACCCCTACGCTCTAACCACTAGGCTACCAACCACCCCTACACTCTAACCACTAGTCTACCGACCACCCCTACACTCTAACCACTAGTCTACCTACCACCCCTACACTCTAACCACTAGACTACCAACCACCCCTACACTCTAACCACTAGGCTACCAACCACCCCTACACTCTAACCACTAGGCTACCAACCACCCCTACACTCTAACCACTAGGCTACCAACCACCCCTACACTCTAACCACTAGGCTACCAACCACCCCTACGCTCTAACCACTAGGCTACCAACCACCCCTACACTCTAACCACTAGGCTACCAACCACCCCTACGCTCTAACCACTAGGCTACCAACCACCCCTACACTCTAACCACTAGGCTACCAACCACCCCTACACTCTAACCACTAGACTACCTACCACCCCTACACTCTAACCACTAGACTACTTACCACCCCTACACTCTAACCACTAGGCTACCAACCACCCCTACACTCTACCCACTAGACTACCTACCACCCCTACACTCTAACCACTAGGTTACCAACCACCCCTACACTCTAACCACTAGACTACCTACCACCCCTACACTCTAACCACTAGGCTACCAACCACCCCTACACTCTAACCACTAGACTACCTACCACCCATACACTCTAACCACTAGGCTACCAACCACCCCTACACTCTAACCACTAGGCTACCTACCACCCCTACACTCTAACCATTAGACTACCTACAACCCATACACTCTAACCACTAGGCTACCAACCACCCCTACACTCTAACCACTAGGCTACCAACCACCCTTACACTCTAACCACTAGGCTACCAACCACCCCTACACTCTAACCACTAGGCTACCAACCACCCCTACACTCTAACCACTAGACTACCTACCACCCCTACACTCTAACCACTAGACTACTTACCACCCCTACACTCTAACCACTAGGCTACCTACCACCCATACACTCTAACCACTAGGCTACCAACCACCCCTACACTCTAACCACTAGGCTACCTACCACCCCTACACTCTAACCATTAGACTACCTACAACCCATACACTCT
>NC_048574.1:10092675-10097675 GCF_013265735.2 Oncorhynchus mykiss | reverse complement strand
CGCCCATTGTGTTGCCGGTCCGTTGTCAATGGGCCACGTGGTGCATTCTGGGTATAATTCCACAAAGAGCACACTCCTTCAAGGAGTCAACAGGAGTCAACAGGGGTAAAACCCCAAATTAGCATGAATAACATGAATAATATTGTTTAGCTTTGAAATCATGACATTACGTACTTTTCGAGGAAAATAGGCAGGTTTCTCAACTCATACCCTGACTTCTAGAAGGGATTAGGGCTGGGCGATAGGGCCAAAATATTTGATGGTATTTTATGTTTTTTGAATAATAAAAGCTCTACATTTCCTTCATGAGTAGTGAGTGATCCTAGGATGCTTTATGAGTAGTGAGTGATCCCAGGGTGCTTTATGAGTAGTGAGTGATCCTAGGGTGCTTTATGAGTAGTGAGTGATCCTAGGGTGCTTTATGAGTAGTGAGTGATCCTAGGGTGCTTTATGCGTAGTGAGTGATCCTAGGGTGCTTTATGAGTAGTGAGTGATCCCAGGGTGCTTTATGAGTAGTGAGTGATCCTAGGGTGCTTTATGGGTAGTGAGTGATCCTAGGGTGCTTTGAGTAGTGAGTGATCCCAGGGTGCTTTATGAGTAGTGAGTGATCCTAGGGTGCTTTGAGTAGTGAGTGATCCCAGGGTGCTTTATGAGTAGTGAGTGATCCTAGGGTGCTTTATGGGTAGTGAGTGATCCCAGGGTGCTTTATGAGTAGTGAGTGATCCTAGGGTGCTTTATGAGTAGTGAGTGATCCTAGGGTGCTTTATGAGTAGTGAGTGATCCTAGGGTGCTTTATGCGTAGTGAGTGATCCTAGGGTGCTTTGAGTAGTGAGTGATCCCAGGGTGCTTTATGAGTAGTGAGTGATCCTAGGGTGCTTTATGAGTAGTGAGTGATCCCAGGGTGCTTTATGAGTAGTGAGTGATCCTAGGGTGCTTTGAGTAGTGAGTGATCCCAGGGTGCTTTATGAGTAGTGAGTGATCCTAGGGTGCTTTATGGGTAGTGAGTGATCCCAGGGTGCATTATGAGTAGTGAGTGATCCTAGGGTGCTTTATGAGTAGTGAGTGATCCCAGGGTGCATTATGAGTAGTGAGTGATCCTAGGGTGCTTTATGGGTAGTGAGTGATCCCAGGGTGCTTTATGAGTAGTGAGTGATCCCAGGGTGCTTTATGAGTAGTGAGTGATCCTAGGGTGCTTTATGAGTAGTGAGTGATCCTAGGGTGCTTTATGAGTAGTGAGTGATCCCAGGGTGCTTTATGAGTAGTGAGTGATCCTAGGGTGCTTTATGAGTAGTGAGTGATCCTAGGGTGCTTTATGAGTAGTGAGTGATCCCAGGGTGGAAACACATATATTCAAAATGATGTCAATGGGTCTTTCTCCATTCTGAATGTTTTATATTGTTCAATTCAACTTCAACTAAAAATTATTTCCTATATTTCCATCAATTTATCAATTTCCTGCACTCATTTGAGATCATTTCCACACACTGCCATGTAGGGCTGCACTATATTTGCAACAAAAAAACAATGCCTTATTTTTTGACTTGCGATTTAGATAAAAACACTTGGATGAACTGTTGGAATCATGGAAATATAATGTTTATTATAATTCTATAGTTAGAATATAAAAAATAGTGGGCACTTTGAATACAGTGTTTGACATGACAGCGAATGAAAATCCCAGAGTTATTGTGACAGGATAGGAACCAAAGTGATGGTCAGTGTTTCCTCGGGGACCCTATATACTTTGGCGACATTAAAATGTTTCTTCATGTAGCCAACATATTCATGCTTCGACTATTCCTCTTTAAATTAGAAGATACTGTTGCACAAACATCATGCTGATTTAGGCTTACACCAGCATTGGTATCAGGCTGTATCAGCTAGCTACGTTTGATCTGACTCAGTACTTTTATTAACTAGCGAGCTAGCCAGCTAACTAGCGATTAGCATTAGTGGCTAACACGATTTAGCTAAAACTTGCTAAGAAAAAACAAACTAGATGTTTGCTGATTTAAGAAACGCATACTAATAGTGTAATTATAGAACGCTAGTGGATTTATATCAAGAAGCGAAGTGGAAACAACATTATTGTCATCAACATTTAATGTACTGCATTGACCATGCAGACTGAATGCACGTGTCAAAGACCCCAGCCACCCCAGTCATAGACTGTTCTCTCTACTACCGCATGTCTTTTTACTGTTTTACTTCTTTACCTACCTATTGTTTACCTAATACCTTTTTTGGACTATTGGTTAGAGCCTGTAAGTCAGCATTTCACTGTAAGGTGACACAAACTTTGATTTGGTCAAGTAACAGCAAATGCACCCCTTGAGTGACAGAGAGCGGGGCTAGGTCTGTGAGGAAAGCCACTTGGAATCAGAGCAGAGAGGGATGACTCAAGTAGAGGTATAAACAATGAAAATGGACTTTAAACACGACACAAACCAAACATTCAAATGCCGCTATAGAAGGTAAAGTAAAAACTCAAACCGGTCCGTGCATCAATACCGGTATATACTAAAATATGGTATACCGACCAGCACTAGATTGGCGATTAGCTTAGCAACTGTGGGCTCCCGAGTGGAGCAGCAGTTTAGGGCACTGCATCTCAATGCAAGAAAAGTCACTACAGTCCCTGGTTTAAATCCAGGCTGTATCACATCCGGCCGTGATTGAGAGTCCCATAGGGCGGCGCACAATTGGCCCAGCGTCGTCCGGGTTTGGCTGGTGTAGGCCGTCATTGTAAATAAGAATGTGTTCTTAACGGACTTGCCTAGTTAAATAAAAAAAATGTAACTAGTGAACGACCGATATTGGCCTTTTCTAGTTTTCTAGTTCATTCTCTAGCGGCTTTGCCAATAGTCCTTCAACATAGCAAAACTACTACTATGCCAGCCAACATTCACCTCCTGAGCCATGAACACTGCACAATGCCATCATTGTAAATAAGAATTTGTTCTTAACTGACTTGCCTAGTTAAATAAAGGTTCAATAAATAAAAACGATATATACTTTATTTTTTTTAAATGAGCACTGCACAATGCTGAGTTATGCATGTAATAAGCAAGCTAACTAGCTAAGCAGATATCTGACACGTTAGCCAAGACTACGGATAACTAACCCTTCATCTGTGGTGTTAGCTAGCTATGTTAGCTACAATGCTAGCTAGCTGGCCAGGTAAACATGGTGCCAAGATATCAGATAGGAGCTAATAGCCAACATAGCAACAAGCCATCTGACTTGCGGTGTAACCACAGTTTCTAAACCTCTTTGGTGTAAATTAGCTATTTACTGGTATGCTGATCTGACCAGTCACAATTGTGTCTGTAAATTGACAGCTGACAGTCGGATTAAATGATTGCCGTAAAAGGGGGAAGAAGGAAGTGTTTTAAAATGCCCAAATAAAGATTGGCAATAGGTTTAGCTAGCTAAGAATCTTCCTGCATGTTTATGGACTAAGAAAGCTGTAGAAGCGTTCTCACTTCTCAAACTATGGGCAGATTTAAGTCATTCAGACTTGCATCGTCGTTAAATCTTTTTTTTTTTGCTACCCTCGCTCTATAGTCAAACTAAAAGCAGTGCCTATATGATGTCCTTCGATACAGGCTTGACATGGAGTGATGCTTCTATGTAAACGTTGTTGACCAGTAGGCTAGTAGAAGTCCCACATGGAAGGAATACAGAATGTCATCTGTAGCACCTTAGACACTGGTCATCCCAAACAAGCTCAAATACTCCCGTTGAATATGCATTCACCTGTATTGTGAGTAAGCCGTTGCCATCTTAATTTACCCAGTTTATCAAAAGATTTACCATTCAAATACAATTATCACCGTTATGTAGTTAGGTTGGTAAAAACAAAGTCAAATGTATTGTTTGATTCAAAAATAGATCCATTAATGCATAAATGGCTGTCTGGAAAATGTTATTGTAATTGTTTTTAAATGTAATGATATTGAATATCTGTCATTGGCCTCCTTGACCCCCCCCCCCCCAAAACTGGTATCAGCCCTAAAACATCCATATCGGTCGTTCTCTAATGACAATGTGAACTTGATTGGTCGTTAGTCTGCTGGTCCGGTACGTTATACATTCCTCATTTCATTGGTCAATGAGTTTCCCCATCTCCTAATTACTTAAACTATTTCTGGTGTGTTCCACAACCGTTGTCATGGATACCCAGCTTCTTGGCAGAGAGAGGCCGCCCGGTTGCTGTCAGTCGATTAATAGGGACTGTGTAGTGTTCTCACACGGAGAACGGTCTACATAGGTTTAGTGGTCACACACACACACTCATGGTTACACCCAATCTTTGTTGTGACTAGGGGAGGGGAATTTGGTAGGTTAAAGTGGGTGGGTAACATGGTTTCCATTAGCTGGTAATAGCCGGCTTTTGTTAGATTAAAAAAATAGAAAAGCTGATAAATAAAATTGTTGCCGGCCAATTGTCCAGGAGGAGAAGAAGAAAAACCTTTTGTGAAGTAATGCCTGTTAGCCTATTCATTAATGGAAATACCACTTGACTGGTCATTCTTATCGGTCTATAGGTGAATTAGCATAACTTAGTAGAATTACATTTGTATTTATTATGGATCCCCATTAGCTGCTAACAAGGCAGCAGCTACTCTTCCTGGGGTTTATTATGGATCCCCATTAGCTGCTAACAAGGCAGCAGTTACTCTTCCTGGGGTCCAGCGAAATGAAGGCAGTTTATACAATTTATAAAAAAACATTACAGTTACATTCATAGATTTCACAACACACTGTGTGCCCTCAGGCACCCTACTCCACCACTACCACATATCTACAGTACTAAATCTATGTGTACGTGTGTGTATAGTGCGTATGTTATCATGTGTGTGTGTACATGTGTCTGCGCCTATGTTTGTGTTGCTTCACAGTCCCCGCTGTTCCATAAGGTCTATTCTGTTCATGTTTTTGAAACCTAATTTTACTGCTTGGCGGGTGTGTACAGTATATTCCGTATCTTATCTATC
>NC_048574.1:9867675-10090175 GCF_013265735.2 Oncorhynchus mykiss | reverse complement strand
CTTGCTATTGAGAAAGGCCGCCGTAGGCAGACATGGCTCTCAAGAGAAGACAGGCTATGTGCACACTGCCCACAAAATTAGGTGGAAACTGAGCTGCACTTCCTAACCTCCTGTCCAATGTATGACCATATTAGAGAGACATATTTCCCTCAGATTACACAGATCCACAAAGAATTCGAAAACAAATCCAATTTTGAAAAACTCCCATATCTACTGGGTGAAATACCACAGTGTGCCATCACAGCAGCAAGATTTGTGACCTGTTGCCACGAGAAAAGGGCAACCAGTGAAGAACACACACCATTGTAAATACACCCATATTTATGCTTATTTATTTTATCTTGTGTCCTTCACCATTTGTACATTGTTAAAACACTGTATATATAATATGACATTTGTAATGTCTTTATTGTTTTGAAACTTCTGTATGTGTAATGTTTACTGTTCATTTTTATTGTTTATTTCACTTTTGTATATTATCTACCTCACTTGCTTTGGCAATGTTAACACATGTTTCCCATGCTAATAAAGCCCCTTGAATTGAATTGAGGGAGGGGGAGAGACAGAGGAATCAGTGTGTCTGACTGATGCATGGACAGTAAAAGGTTGAGATAATAACAGACAGACAGAGGCCGTGCCTGCGTATCACCTGATCTACATTGACCCAGTCTGAGCCTCCCCCCACGCAGCCCACTGTTTATAGGCAGGTCCAATGAACGAGCCATTTCCTCATCTGCGTCACCATCTTCCATTTTCATTTCCTGCCACAGGCAGACCAGTGACGCAGATAGCAAACCTTTGCTTTGACAGACACACACAGCTGCCCCCTTAAGTCTACCTCGTTTTAATGAGAAGCCCTTCCTGTAACTTACAGAGGAGGAGTGGCCGACAGCATTCACCAGTCAGTGTACTGTGTAGTACTGTTCAACAGTGTACTAAACACAACTGATTTCATCCTGAATTCAACAGTGTACTAAACACAACTGATTTCATCCTGAATTCAACAGTGTACTAAACACAACTGATTTCATCCTGAATTCAACAGTGTACTAAACACAACTGATTTCATCCTGAATTCAACAGTGTACTAAACACAACTGATTTTATCCTGAATTCAACAGTGTACTAAACACAACTGATTTCATCCTGAATTCAACAGTGTACTAAACACAACTGATTTCATCCTGAATTCAACAGTGTACTAAACACAACTGATTTTATCCTGAATTCAACAGTGTACTAAACACAGCTGATGGTTAGCAGATGTTATTGCAAGTGTAGTGAAGTGCTTGTGCTTCTAGTACCGACAGTGCAGCAATATCTAACAAGTAATCTAACAATTCCACAACAACGACCTAATACACACAAATCTAAAGGGGTGAATGAGTTGTTGTGAAATTGTTAGGTTAGATTACTTGTTAGATATTACTGCACGGTCGGAACTAGCAGCACAAGCATTTCACTACTCTCACATTAACATCTGCTAACCATGTGTATGTGAAAAATAAGATTTGATTTGAGAATATGTACATATAAGTATATGGATGAGCGATGGCCGAGTGGCATAGGCAAGGTCCAATAGATGGTATAAAATACAGTATATGATATGAGTGATGTAAGATATGTAAACATTATTAAAGTGGCATTGTTTAAAGTGACTAGTGATTCATTGGCACTTTAAATAATACCACTTTAATAATGTTTACATATCTTACATCACTCATATCATATACTGTATTTTATACCATCTATTGGACCTTGCCTATGCCGCTCGGCCATCGCTCATCCATATATTTATAAGTACATATTGTTTAACTACAACTGTTTAAAAGACATAGCCTGAATACATCTACTACCCAAGAATAGTAAAGCCCCCTTTACTGGCTCAAATAGCCAACCAATCAGCCTGTTACCAACCCTTAGTAAACTTCTGGACAAAATGGTGTTTGACCAGATACAATGCTATTATACAGTAAACAAATTGACAACAGACTTTCAGCACCCTTATAGGGGAGGACACTCAACAAGCACAGCACTTACACAAATGACTGATGATTGGCTGAGAGAAACTGATGATAAAATGATTGTGGGGGCTGTCTTGTTAGACTTCAGTGCAGCTTTGGACATTATTGATCATCGTCTGCTGCTGGAAAAACACATGTGTATATGGCTTTACACCCGCTGCTATAATGTGGATAAAGAGTTACTTGTCTAACAGAACACAGCGGGTGTTCTTTAATGGAAGCCTTTCAAATATAATCCAGATAGAATCAGGAATTCCCCAGGGTAGCTGTTTAGGCCCTTTGCTTTTTAAAGTTTTTACTAACGACATGCCACTGACTTTGAGTAAAGCCAGAGTTTCTATGTATGCGAATGACTCAACGCTATACACGTCAGCGACTGAAATGACTGCAACACTCAACAAAGAGCTGCAGTTAGTTTCAGAGTGGGTGGCAAGGAATAAGTTAGTCCTAAATGTTTCAAAAACTAAAAGCATTGTATTTGGAACAAAACACTCACTAAACACTAAACCTCAACTAAATCTTGTAATAAATAATGTGGAAATTGAGCAAGTTGAGAGAACTAAACTGCTTGGAGTAAAACTAGATTGTAAACTGTCATGGTCGAAACTATATAATAAAGCAATGCTCTGCCTTCACACTACAGGCCCTAGTTTCTGCCTTCTTAACACTACTATCAACAAGGCAGGTCCTACAGGCCCTAGTTTCTACCTTCTCAACAACACTATCAACAAGGCAGGTTCTACAGGCCCTAGTTTCTACCTTCTCAACAACACTATCAACAAGGCAGGTTCTACAGGCCCTGGTTTCTACCTTCTTAACACTACTATCAACAAGGCAGGTCTTACAGGCCCTAGTTTCTACCTTCTTAACACTACTATCAACAAGGCAGGTCTTACAGGCCCTAGTTTCTACCTTCTTAACACTACTATCAACAAGGCAGGTCCTACAGGCCCTAGTTTCTACCTTCTTAACACTACTATCAACAAGGCAGGTCCTACAGGCCCTAGTTTCTACCTTCTTAACACTACTATCAACAAGGCAGGTCTTACAGGCCCTAGTTTCTACCTTCTTAACACTACTGTCAGCAAGGCAGGTCCTACAGGCCCTAGTTTTGTCACACCCTGACTACTGTTCAGTCATGTGGTCAAGTGCCACAAAAAAAGGACTTTGCAATTGCAAAAATTGCAATTGGCTCAGAACAGGGCAGCACGGCTAGCACTTGGATGTACACAGACAGCTAATATTAATCATATAAATGTCTATCTCTCCTGGCTGAAAGTGGAGGAGAGATTGACTTCCTCAATAATTTTATTTATGAGAGGTATTGACATGTTGAATGCACCAAGCTGTCTGTCTAAACTACTGGCACACAGCTCAGACACCCATGCATACCCCACAAGACATGCCACAAGAGGTCTCTTCACTGTCCCTAAGTCCAGAACAGACTATGGGAGGCACTCAGTACTACATAGAGCTACACAGATCTACATGGAACTTTATTCCACTGATACAAGCAGTAGAATCAGATTTTAAAAACAGATTAAAAAAACACCTTATGGAACAGTGGGGACTGTGAAGCAACACAAACATTGGCACAGACACACATTTATTAAACTAGGCAAGTCAGTTAAGAACACATTCTTATTTTCAATGACGGCCTAGGAACGGCGGGTTAACTGCCTTGTTCAGGGGCAGAAGGACAGATTTTCACCTTGTCAGCTCAGGGGATAATCTTGCAACCTTACAGTTAACTAGTCCAACGCAATAACGACCTGCCTCTCTCTCGTTGCACTCCACAAGGAGACTGCCTATTACGCGAATGCAGTAAGCCAAGGTAAGTTGCTAGCTAGCATTAAACTTATCCTATAAAAAACAATCAATCATAATCACTAGTTAACTACACATGGTTGATGATATTACTAGATATTATCTAGCGTGTCCTGACTGAGCATACAAGTATCTAAGTATCTGACTGAGCATACAAGTATCTAAGTATCTGACTGAGCGGTGGTAGGCAGAAGCAGGCGCGTAAACATTCATTCAAACAGCACTTTCGTGCGTTTTGCCAGCAGCTCTTCGTTGTGCGTCAAGCATTGCTCTGTTTATGACTTCAAGCCGATCAACTCCCGAGATGAGGCTAGTTAGTGCGCGTTAATAGTGTTTCAAACATCACTCGCTCTGAGCCTTCTAGTAGTTGTTCCCCTTGCTCTGCATGGGGATGGTGGCTGTTGTCGTTGTGTTGCTGGTTTGAGCCCAGGGAGGAGCGAGGAGAGGGACGGAAGCTATACTGTTACACTGGCAATACTAAAGTGCCTATAAGAACATCCAATAGTCAAAGGTTAATGAAATACAAATGGTATAGAGGGAAATAGTCCTATAATTCCTATAATAACTACAACCTAAAACTTCTTACCTGGGAATATTGAAGACTCATGTTAAAAGGAGCCACCAGCTTTCATATGTTCTCATGTTCTGAGCAAGGAATTATTGCACTTCTCCAACACTTTGCTTTTGCATTATTTAAACCAAATTGAACATGTTTCACTATTTACTTGAGGCTAAATTGATTTTTTTTTATGTATTATATTAAGTTAAAATAAGTGTCCATTCAGTATTGTTGCAATTGTCATTATTACAAATAAATAAAAAAATCGTCCGATTAATCGGTATCAGCTTTTTTGGTCCTCCAATAATCGGTATTGGCGTTGAAAAATCATAATCGGTCGACCTCTAATACACACTCATGGATTTAGTACTGTAGATATGTGGTAGTGGTGGAGTAGGGGCCCGAGGGCACACAGAGTGTTGTGAAATGTTTTAAAATTGTATAAACTGTCACGTTCTGACCTTAATTATTTTGTTTTCTGTCTTTGTGTATGTCGTTTCGTGCCATTCTCTTTGTTATTTTTGTTTTAGTGTTCTGTGTTTAATAAATTCATCATGAACACATACCACGCTGCGCATTGGTCCTCCGATCCTTCAGAATCCTCAGACGAGGACGACAAACGTTACATAAACGGATTTCATTTTGCTGGACCTCAGGAAGCGTAACTGCTGCTTTGGAAGCAGCTAATGTGGATCCATAATAAATACAAATCCAAAAATACTGTATGAGCAATATGTGCTACATTAACTCTCAACTCAATCCCTCCTGCAATAGAGCTCGCCAGCTTGTAGTCCTAAAACCCGGAACTGATTCCCCTCTGGTTTGTTCAGCCATCCCTATGGGAAGTAAGGTCTGAGGCTAACACAGGCCTCTGGTTTGTTCAGCCATCCCTATGGGAAGGAAGGTCTGAGGCTAACACAGGCCTCTGGTTTGTTCAGCCATCCCTATGGGAAGGAAGGTCTGAGGCTAACACAGGCCTCTGGTTTGTTCAGCCATCCCTATGGGAAGTAAGGTCTGAGGCTAACACAGGCCTCTGGTTTGTTCAGCCATCCCTATGGGAAGGAAGGTCTGAGGCTTATACGTTTTTCTCTTATCACGTCTACTCCTGCTCCCCCCTCTCCGGCGCACCACGTCACCGGTCTACTAACCACTGGCTGTCAACCATCATTACGCACACCTGGCACCATCATTACGCGCACCTACGCCTCATCATGAGATATACCTGGACTCCCATCACTTCACTGATTACGTCCACTATATCTGTCAGTCCCTTAGTTCCATTCCTCAGGGAGTATTGGTTGTGTTTCATGTCCAGACGCTACTCCTGTTTTGTATCGTTGCATGTTTCTTGTATTATTGAACTTCCCCTTGCACCCGCTTCTCGACTCCCAGTGTCTCCGTTACAGTTCTATGAGATAATAGCAGTCAGTTAACATGACCTTTATGAATTATAAAGCGTTCATGTGTTTTTTTGTTATCACATCAATTCATCAAAATTCACAAGTGGCGTCAACTGATGGAGATGATCTTATAGAACAAAACGTATAAGATCTCCTGAGACTGTGTTTACCACAGACCTCACAGTGAGGGAACAAAGTATTTGATCCCCTGCTGATTTTGTACAGATGCCCACTGACAAAGAAATGATCAGTCTATCATTTTAATGGTAGGTTTATTTGAACAGTGAGAGACAGAATAACAACAACAAAAATCCAGAAAAGCGTATGTCAAAATTGTTATAAATTGATTTGCATTTTAATGAGGGAAATAAGTATTTGACCCCTATGCAAAACATGACTTAGTACTTGGTGGCAAAACCCTTGTTGGCAATCACAGAGGTCAGACGTTTCTTGTAGTTGGCTACCAGGTTTGCACACGATTTTCTATGGGATTAAGGTCTGGAGACTGGCTAGGCCACTCCAGGACCTTAATGTGCTTCTACTTGAGCCACTACTTTGTTGCCTTGGCTGTGTGTTTTGGGTCATTGTCATGCTGGAATACCCATCCACAACCCATTTTCAATGCCCTGGCTGAGGGAAGGAGGTTCTCACCCAAGATTTGACGGTACATGGCCCCGTCCATCGTCCCTTTGATGCGGTGAAGTTGTCCTGTCCCCTTAGCAGGAAAACACCCCCAAAGCATAATGTTTCCACCTCCATGTTTGATGGTGGGGATGGTGATCTTGGGGTCATAGGCAGCATTCCTCCCCCTCCAAACACGGCGAGTTGAGTTGATGCCAAAGAGCTCAATTTTGGTCTCATCTGACCACAACACTTTCACCCAGTTGTCCTCTGAATCATTCAGATGTTCATTGGCAAACTTCAGACAGGCATGTATATGTGCTTTCTTGAGCAGTGAGACCTTGCGGGCGCTGCAGGATTTCAGTCCTTCACGGTGTAGTGTGTTACCAATTGTTTTCTTGGTGACTATGGTCCCAGCTACCTTGAGATCATTGACAAGATCCTCCCGTGTAGTTCTGGGCTGATTCCTCACCGTTCTCATGATCATTGCAACTCCACGAGGTGAGATCTTGCATGGCCGAGGGAGATTCTTTTGTGTTTCTTCCATTTGCGAATAATCGCACCAACTGTTGTCACCTTCTCACCAAGCTGCTTGGCGATGGTCTTGTAGCCCATTCCAGCCTTGTGTAGGTCTACAATCTTGTCCCTGACATCCTTGGAGAGCTCTTTGGTCTTGGCCACCGTGGAGAGTTTGGAATCTGATTGATTGATTGCTTCTGTGGACAGGTGTCTTTTATACAGGTAACAAACTGAGATTAGGAGAACTCCTTTTAAGAGTGTGCTCCTAATCTCAGCTCGTTACCTGTATAAAAGACACCTGGGAGCCAGAAATCTTTCTGATTGAGAGGGGGTCAAATACTTATTTCCCTCAATTTATAACATTTTTGACGTGTTTTTCTGGATTTTTTTGTTGTTATTCTGTCTCACTGTTCAAGTAAACCATTAAAATGATAGACTGATCACTTATTTGTCAGTGGGCAAACGTACAAAATCATCAGGGGATCAAAAGCTTTTTCCCCTCACTGTATGTTCAGCGGTTATCCAAAAACCCTACAAAAACGGCATTCATTTTCCCTATAGACTTTGGTCAAACGAACCATGGCGGAGATAGTGCCTACAAAAAGACGCCATTACTATTTCTCTCTATATAATCCAGAATGACCCTTAAACTGTGGCCTCATCCGTCTGTAGCGCCACTATTTCCTCTCCTTTGGGTCACCTGTTGGCATTTGGATGATCTGAGCTTAAAGTGGACTTTTAGAAGACAACGCCCAACCTAGAAAAGCCCGGAAACTGCCCAGTGAAGTGCGTAGAATCCTCTGTTAACCGTGGGGTTTAAAGAGGAGGAGAAGGAGAAGAAGTCCCAGATAAGGAATGTCCTGCATGCCTCACTACCTCCCTGCTGCCTGCCACGTGGTGGGACCCTGTCCCTGACGACCAGCGTTCCTCTCACAGACACCATCAGTCCCATTTCCTCTATGTGCCTGCCTGCCCCCAGGCTATCTGCTCTCAGCCCATCTCAAGAGCCTCTGATAAGTTTACCACTAACGAGAGAGAGAGAGAGATAGAGAGAGAGAGAGAGAGAGAGAGAGCACTGAGAGTGCGACAGAGCTGCTGTCTGTGCATATCACTGAGAGAGACTTACACCCAGGCAGCTCACTGAGACAGACTAACACCCAGGCAGCTCACTGAGAGAGACTAACACCCAGGCAGCTCACTGAGAGAGACTAACACCCAGGCAGCTCACTGAGACACACTAACACCCAGGCAGCTCACTGAGAGAGACTAACACCCAGGCAGCTCACTGAGACAGACTAACACCCAGGCAGCTTTTGTCTGTAGTCTCTGGACTGACACAGTGTGACACAATGAGATTCCCATTAGAGTGTAGGGAGGGCATGACAAACAGTATACTACTGCGGTACACACACGCATCATGTCATCAGGGTAGTCTTCTGGGGAATTCTGAAGGGCAGTCAGGGAGCTTAAGTAGGTCCCCTTCTCTCACAGAGTCGCATAATTAAGCAATATGTCCCGAGGGGGTGTGGTATATAGCCAATATACCACAGCTAAGGGCTGTTCCTAGGACTAAGTCCTTAGATGTGGTATATTCGCCATATATCACAAATTCCAAGGTGCCTTATTGCTATTATAAACTGCTACCAACGTAATTAGAGCAGTAAAAATAAATGTTTTGAAATACCCATGGTATACGGTCTGATATACCACGGCTTTCAGCCAATCAGTATTCAGGGCTGGAAACACCCAGTTTAGAATATAGAATGCTCTTCTCAATAGACCTCAATAGTTTTCTTCCTACTGCTTTTAGCCCAAAGCTTAGAATGGTTAAGGTTCTATTCCTTCTCTAGTTCTCTCTGGCTAGGCCTCAATGACTTCACTATGCAAAATCCTATGATCTTACAAATAATGATACTATGTTTTTCAGACTGTGTGTCTGGGAATGACAATGCAACGGACCCCTAATAGCACTGTGGGGGATAAATAACTATTTAATAGACATATGAGAATAAATCAATAACATGTTGACAGAGGAAGACCGTTACCAAGAAGTCTCACCGCCGCACTGGCTCCTCCGACACAGTATCAATGCAGCCAGGACACAACACATTTATCTTCTACTAGAACCATTAGGCCTGCTACTACTACTACTAGAACCATTAAGCCTGCTACTTCTACAACTACTACTACAACCATTAGGCCTGCTACTACTACAACCATTAAGCCTGCTACTACTACAACTACTACTACAACCATTAAGCCTGCTACTACTACAACTACTACTACAACCATTAAGCCTGCTACTACTACAACTACTACTACAACCATTAAGCCTGCTACTACTACAACTACTACTACAACCATTAAGCCTGCTACTACTACTACTACTACTACAACCATTAAGCCTGCTACTACTACAACTACTACTACAACCATTAGGCCTGCTACTACTACAACCATTAAGCCTGCTACTACTACTACTACTAGAACCATTAGGCCTGCTACTACTACAACTACTACTACAACCATTAAGCCTGCTACTACTACAACTACTACTACAACCATTAAGCCTGCTACTACTACTACTAGAACCATTAGGCCTGCTACTACTACAACCATTAAGCCTGCTACTACTACTACTAGAACCATTAGGCCTGCTACTACTACAACCATTAAGCCTACTACTACTACTACTACAACCATTAAGCCTACTACTACTACTACTACTACAACCATTAAGCCTACTACTACTACTACTTCAACCATTAAGCCTGCTACTACTACAACTACTACTACAACCATTAAGCCTGCTACTACTACAACTACTACTACAACCATTAAGCCTGCTACTACTACAACTACTACTACAACCATTAAGCCTGCTACTACTACTACTACTACTACAACCATTAAGCCTGCTACTACTACAACTACTACTAGAACCATTAAGCCTGCTACTACTACTACTAGAACCATTAAGCCTGCTACTACTACAACTACTACTACAACCATTAAGCCTGCTACTACTGCTACTACTACTACAACCATTAAGCCTGCTACTACTACTACTACTACTACAACCATTAGGCCTGCTACTACTACAACCATTAAGCCTTCTACTACTACAACTACTACTACAACCATTAGGTCTGCTACTACTACAACTACTACTAAAACCATTAAGCCTGCTACTACTACAACTACTACTACAACCATTAAGCCTGCTACTACTACAACTACTACTACAACCATTAAGCCTGCTACTACTACAACTACTACTACAACCATTAGGCCTGCTACTACTACAACCATTAAGCCTGCTACTACTACTACTGGAACCATTAGGCCTGCTACTACTACAACCATTAAGCCTTCTACTACTACAACTACTACTACAACCATTAAGCCTGCTACTACTACAACTACTACTACAACCATTAAGCCTGCTACTACTAGAACCATTAGGCCTGCTACTACTAGAACCATTAAGCCTGCTACTACTACAACCATTAAGCCTGCTACTACTACTTCTACTACTAGAACCATTAAGCCTGCTACTACTACAACTACTACTAGAATCATTAAGCCTGCTACTACTACAACCATTAAGCCTGCTACTACTACTTCTACTACTAGAACCATTAGGTCTGCTACTACTACAACTACTACTACAACCATTAAGCCTGCTACTACTACTACTACAACCATTAGGCCTGCTACTACTACAACTACTACTACAACCATTAAGCCTGCTACTACTACTACTACAACCATTAGGCCTGCTACTACTACTACTACAACCATTAAGCCTGCTACTACTACAACTACTACTACAACCATTAAGCCTGCTACTACTACTACTACTACTACTACAACCATTAAGCCTGCTACTACTACAACCATTAAGCCTGCTACTACTACAACCATTAAGCCTGCTACTACTACAACCATTAAGCCTGCTACTACTACTACTACAACCATTAGGCCTGCTACTACTACAACTACTACTACAACCATTAAGCCTGCTACTACTACTACTACAACCATTAGGCCTGCTACTACTACAACTACTACTACAACCATTAAGCCTGCTACTACTACTACTAATACTACAACCATTAAGCCTGCTACTACTACAACTACTACTACAACCATTAAGCCTGCTACTACTACAACTACTACTAGAACCATTAAGCCTGCTACTACTACAACTACTACTACAACCATTAAGCCTGCTACTACTACTACTAGAACCATTAGGCCTGCTACTACTACAACCATTAAGCCTGCTACTACTACTACTAGAACCATTAGGCCTGCTACTACTACAACCATTAAGCCGCTACTACTACAACTACTACTACAACCATTAAGCCTGCTACTACTACTACTACAACCATTAAGCCGCTACTACTACAACTACTACTACAACTATTAAGCCTGCTACTACTACAACTACTACTACAACCATTAAGCCTGCTACTACTACAACTACTACTACAACCATTAAGCCTGCTACTACTACTACTACTACTAGAACCATTAAGCCTGCTACTACTACAACTACTACTACAACCATTAGGCCTGCTACTACTACAACCATTAAGCCTGCTACTACTACAACTACTACTACAACCATTAAGCCTGCTACTACTACAACTACTACTAGAACCATTAGGCCTGCTACTACTACAACTACTACTACAACCATTAGGTCTGCTACTACTACAACTACTACTACAACCATTAAGCCTGCTACTACTACAACTACTACTACAACCATTAAGCCTGCTACTACTACAACTACAACCATTAAGCCTGCTACTACTACTACTACTACTACAACCATTAAGCCTGCTACTACTACAACTACTACTACAACCATTAGGCCTGCTACTACTACAACCATTAAGCCTGCTACTACTACTACTACTAGAACCATTAGGCCTGCTACTACTACAACTACTACTACAACCATTAAGCCTGCTACTACTACAACTACTACTACAACCATTAAGCCTGCTACTACTACTACTAGAACCATTAGGCCTGCTACTACTACAACCATTAAGCCTGCTACTACTACTACTAGAACCATTAGGCCTGCTACTACTACAACCATTAAGCCTACTACTACTACTACTACTACTACAACCATTAAGCCTACTACTACTACTACTACTACAACCATTAAGCCTACTACTACTACTACTACAACCATTAAGCCTGCTACTACTACAACTACTACTACAACCATTAAGCCTGCTACTACTACAACTACTACTACAACCATTAAGCCTGCTACTACTACAACTACTACTACAACCATTAAGCCTGCTACTACTACTACTACTACTACAACCATTAAGCCTGCTACTACTACAACTACTACTAGAACCATTAAGCCTGCTACTACTACTACTAGAACCATTAAGCCTGCTACTACTACAACTACTACTAGAACCATTAAGCCTGCTACTACTACTACTACAACCATTAAGCCTGCTACTACTACTACTACTACTACAACCATTAGGCCTGCTACTACTACAACCATTAAGCCTTCTACTACTACAACTACTACTACAACCATTAGGTCTGCTACTACTACAACTACTACTACAACCATTAAGCCTGCTACTACTACAACTACTACTACAACCATTAAGCCTGCTACTACTACAACTACTACTACAACCATTAAGCCTGCTACTACTACAACTACTACTACAACCATTAGGCCTGCTACTACTACAACCATTAAGCCTGCTACTACTACTACTAGAACCATTAGGCCTGCTACTACTACAACCATTAAGCCTTCTACTACTACAACTACTACTACAACCATTAAGCCTGCTACTACTACAACTACTACTACAACCATTAAGCCTGCTACTACTAGAACCATTAGGCCTGCTACTACTAGAACCATTAAGCCTGCTACTACTACAACCATTAAGCCTGCTACTACTACTTCTACTACTAGAACCATTAAGCCTGCTACTACTACAACTACTACTAGAATCATTAAGCCTGCTACTACTACAACCATTAAGCCTGCTACTACTACTTCTACTACTAGAACCATTAGGTCTGCTACTACTACAACTACTACTACAACCATTAAGCCTGCTACTACTACAACTACTACTACAACCATTAAGCCTGCTACTACTACAACTACTACTACAACCATTAAGCCTGCTACTACTACAACTACTACTACAACCATTAGGCCTGCTACTACTACAACCATTAAGCCTGCTACTACTACTACTAGAACCATTAGGCCTGCTACTACTACAACCATTAAGCCTTCTACTACTACAACTACTACTACAACCATTAAGCCTGCTACTACTACAACTACTACTACAACCATTAAGCCTGCTACTACTAGAACCATTAGGCCTGCTACTACTAGAACCATTAAGCCTGCTACTACTACAACCATTAAGCCTGCTACTACTACTTCTACTACTAGAACCATTAAGCCTGCTACTACTACAACTACTACTAGAATCATTAAGCCTGCTACTACTACAACCATTAAGCCTGCTACTACTACTTCTACTACTAGAACCATTAGGTCTGCTACTACTACAACTACTACTACAACCATTAAGCCTGCTACTACTACTACTACAACCATTAGGCTTGCTACTACTACAACTACTACTACAACCATTAAGCCTGCTACTACTACTACTACAACCATTAGGCCTGCTACTACTACTACTACAACCATTAAGCCTGCTACTACTACACTTACTACTACAACCATTAAGCCTGCTACTACTACTACTACTACTACTACAACCATTAAGCCTGCTACTACTACAACCATTAAGCCTGCTACTACTACAACCATTAAGCCTGCTACTACTACTACTACAACCATTAGGCCTGCTACTACTACAACTACTACTACAACCATTAAGCCTGCTACTACTACTACTACAACCATTAGGCCTGCTACTACTACAACTACTACTACAACCATTAAGCCTGCTACTACTACTACTAATACTACAACCATTAAGCCTGCTACTACTACAACTACTACTACAACCATTAAGCCTGCTACTACTACAACTACTACTAGAACCATTAAGCCTGCTACTACTACAACTACTACTACAACCATTAAGCCTGCTACTACTACAACTACTACTACAACCATTAAGCCTGCTACTACTACAACTACTACTACAACCATTAGGCCTGCTACTACTACAACCATTAAGCCTGCTACTACTACTACTAGAACCATTAGGCCTGCTACTACTACAACCATTAAGCCTTCTACTACTACAACTACTACTACAACCATTAAGCCTGCTACTACTACAACTACTACTACAACCATTAAGCCTGCTACTACTAGAACCATTAGGCCTGCTACTACTAGAACCATTAAGCCTGCTACTACTACAACCATTAAGCCTGCTACTACTACTTCTACTACTAGAACCATTAAGCCTGCTACTACTACAACTACTACTAGAATCATTAAGCCTGCTACTACTACAACCATTAAGCCTGCTACTACTACTTCTACTACTAGAACCATTAGGTCTGCTACTACTACAACTACTACTACAACCATTAAGCCTGCTACTACTACAACTACTACTACAACCATTAAGCCTGCTACTACTACAACTACTACTACAACCATTAAGCCTGCTACTACTACAACTACTACTACAACCATTAGGCCTGCTACTACTACAACCATTAAGCCTGCTACTACTACTACTAGAACCATTAGGCCTGCTACTACTACAACCATTAAGCCTTCTACTACTACAACTACTACTACAACCATTAAGCCTGCTACTACTACAACTACTACTACAACCATTAAGCCTGCTACTACTAGAACCATTAGGCCTGCTACTACTAGAACCATTAAGCCTGCTACTACTACAACCATTAAGCCTGCTACTACTACTTCTACTACTAGAACCATTAAGCCTGCTACTACTACAACTACTACTAGAATCATTAAGCCTGCTACTACTACAACCATTAAGCCTGCTACTACTACTTCTACTACTAGAACCATTAGGTCTGCTACTACTACAACTACTACTACAACCATTAAGCCTGCTACTACTACTACTACAACCATTAGGCTTGCTACTACTACAACTACTACTACAACCATTAAGCCTGCTACTACTACTACTACAACCATTAGGCCTGCTACTACTACTACTACAACCATTAAGCCTGCTACTACTACACTTACTACTACAACCATTAAGCCTGCTACTACTACTACTACTACTACTACAACCATTAAGCCTGCTACTACTACAACCATTAAGCCTGCTACTACTACAACCATTAAGCCTGCTACTACTACTACTACAACCATTAGGCCTGCTACTACTACAACTACTACTACAACCATTAAGCCTGCTACTACTACTACTACAACCATTAGGCCTGCTACTACTACAACTACTACTACAACCATTAAGCCTGCTACTACTACTACTAATACTACAACCATTAAGCCTGCTACTACTACAACTACTACTACAACCATTAAGCCTGCTACTACTACAACTACTACTAGAACCATTAAGCCTGCTACTACTACAACTACTACTACAACCATTAAGCCTGCTACTACTACTACTAGAACCATTAGGCCTGCTACTACTACAACCATTAAGCCTGCTACTACTACTACTAGAACCATTAGGCCTGCTACTACTACAACCATTAAGCCGCTACTACTACAACTATTACTACAACCATTAAGCCTGCTACTACTACTACTACAACCATTAAGCCGCTACTACTACAACTACTACTACAACTATTAAGCCTGCTACTACTACAACTACTACTACAACCATTAAGCCTGCTACTACTACTACTACTACAACCATTAAGCCGCTACTACTACAACTACTACTACAACCATTAGGTCTGCTACTACTACAACTACTACTACAACCATTAAGCCTGCTACTACTACTACTACTACTACAACCATTAGGCCTGCTACTACTACAACTACTACTACAACCATTAGGCCTGCTACTACTACTACTAGAACCATTAGGCCTGCTACTACTACAACTACTACTACAACCATTAAGCCTGCTACTACTACAACTACTACTACAACCATTAAGCCTGCTACTACTACAACTACTACTAGAACCATTAGGCCTGCTACTACTACAACCATTAAGCCTGCTACTACTACTTCTACTACTAGAACCATTAGGCCTGCTACTACTACTACTAGAACCATTAGGCCTGCTACTACTACAACCATTAAGCTTGCTACTACTACTACTAGAACCATTAGGCCTGCTACTACTACAACTACTACTAGAACCATTAGGCCTTCTACTACTACAACTATTACTACAACCATTAGGCCTTCTACTACTACAACTACCACTACAACCATTAAGCCTGCTACTACTACAACTACTACTAGAACCATTAGGCCTTCTACTACTACAACTACTACTACAATCATTAGGTCTGCTACTACTACAACTACTACTACAACCATTACGCCTGCTACTACTACAACTACTACTAGAACCATTAAGCCTGCTACTACTACAACTACTACTAGAATCATTAAGCCTGCTACTACTACAACCATTAAGCCTGCTACTACTACTTCTACTACTAGAACCATTAAGCCTGCTACTACTACAACTACTACTAGAATCATTAAGCCTGCTACTACTACAACCATTAAGCCTGCTACTACTACTTCTACTACTAGAACCATTAGGTCTGCTACTACTACAACTACTACTACAACCATTAAGCCTGCTACTACTACAACTACTACTACAACCATTAAGCCTGCTACTACTACAACTACTACTACAACCATTAAGCCTGCTACTACTACAACTACTACTACAACCATTAGGCCTGCTACTACTACAACCATTAAGCCTGCTACTACTACTACTAGAACCATTAGGCCTGCTACTACTACAACCATTAAGCCTTCTACTACTACAACTACTACTACAACCATTAAGCCTGCTACTACTACAACTACTACTACAACAATTAAGCCTGCTACTACTAGAACCATTAGGCCTGCTACTACTAGAACCATTAAGCCTGCTACTACTACAACCATTAAGCCTGCTACTACTACTTCTACTACTAGAACCATTAAGCCTGCTACTACTACAACTACTACTAGAATCATTAAGCCTGCTACTACTACAACCATTAAGCCTGCTACTACTACTTCTACTACTAGAACCATTAGGTCTGCTACTACTACAACTACTACTACAACCATTAAGCCTGCTACTACTACTACTACAACCATTAGGCTTGCTACTACTACAACTACTACTACAACCATTAAGCCTGCTACTACTACTACTACAACCATTAGGCCTGCTACTACTACTACTACAACCATTAAGCCTGCTACTACTACACTTACTACTACAACCATTAAGCCTGCTACTACTACTACTACTACTACTACAACCATTAAGCCTGCTACTACTACAACCATTAAGCCTGCTACTACTACAACCATTAAGCCTGCTACTACTACTACTACAACCATTAGGCCTGCTACTACTACAACTACTACTACAACCATTAAGCCTGCTACTACTACTACTACAACCATTAGGCCTGCTACTACTACAACTACTACTACAACCATTAAGCCTGCTACTACTACTACTAATACTACAACCATTAAGCCTGCTACTACTACAACTACTACTACAACCATTAAGCCTGCTACTACTACAACTACTACTAGAACCATTAAGCCTGCTACTACTACAACTACTACTACAACCATTAAGCCTGCTACTACTACTACTAGAACCATTAGGCCTGCTACTACTACAACCATTAAGCCTGCTACTACTACTACTAGAACCATTAGGCCTGCTACTACTACAACCATTAAGCCGCTACTACTACAACTATTACTACAACCATTAAGCCTGCTACTACTACTACTACACCCATTAAGCCGCTACTACTACAACTACTACTACAACTATTAAGCCTGCTACTACTACAACTACTACTACAACCATTAAGCCTGCTACTACTACTACTACTACAACCATTAAGCCGCTACTACTACAACTACTACTACAACCATTAGGTCTGCTACTACTACAACTACTACTACAACCATTAAGCCTGCTACTACTACTACTACTACTACAACCATTAGGCCTGCTACTACTACAACTACTACTACAACCATTAGGCCTGCTACTACTACTACTAGAACCATTAGGCCTGCTACTACTACAACTACTACTACAACCATTAAGCCTGCTACTACTACAACTACTACTACAACCATTAAGCCTGCTACTACTACAACTACTACTAGAACCATTAGGCCTGCTACTACTACAACCATTAAGCCTGCTACTACTACTTCTACTACTAGAACCATTAGGCCTGCTACTACTACTACTAGAACCATTAGGCCTGCTACTACTACAACCATTAAGCTTGCTACTACTACTACTAGAACCATTAGGCCTGCTACTACTACAACTACTACTAGAACCATTAGGCCTTCTACTACTACAACTATTACTACAACCATTAGGCCTTCTACTACTACAACTACCACTACAACCATTAAGCCTGCTACTACTACAACTACTACTAGAACCATTAGGCCTTCTACTACTACAACTACTACTACAATCATTAGGTCTGCTACTACTACAACTACTACTACAACCATTAAGCCTGCTACTACTACAACTACTACTACAACCATTAAGCCTGCTACTACTACAACTACTACTACAACCATTAAGCCTGCTACTACTACAACTACTACAAGAACCATTAAGCCTGCTACTACTACAACTACTACTACAACCATTAAGCCTGCTACTACTACTACTAGAACCATTAGGCCTTCTACTACTACAACTACTACTACAACCATTAGGTCTGCTACTACTACAACTACTACTACAACCATTAAGCCTGCTACTACTACAACTACTACTACAACCATTAGGTCTGCTACTACTACAACTACTACTAGAACCATTAAGCCTGCTACTACTACTACTAGAACCATTAGGCCTGCTACTACTACAACTACTACTAGAACCATTAAGCCTGCTACTACTACTACTAGAACCATTAGGCCTGCTACTACTACAACTACAACTAGAACCATTAGGCCTGCTACTACTACAACCATTAAGCCTGCTACTACTACAATTAGAACCATTAAGCCTGCTACTACTACAACTACTACTACAACCATTAAGCCTGCTACTACTACAACTACTACTAGAACCATTAGGCCTGCTACTACTACAACCATTAAGCCTGCTACTACTACAACTACTACTACAACCATTAAGCCTGCTACTACTACAACTACTACTACAACCATTAAGCCTGCTACTACAACAACTACTACTACAACCATTAAGCCTGCTACTACTACAACTACTACTAGAACCATTAAGCCTGCTACTACTACAACTACTACTAGAACCATTAAGCCTGCTACTACTACAACTACTACTACAACCATTAAGCCTGCTACTACTACAACTACTACTAGAACCATTAAGCCTGCTACTACTACAACTACTACTAGAACCATTAAGCCTGCTACTACTACAACTACTACTAGAACCATTAAGCCTGCTACTACTACTACTACTACTACAACCATTAAGCCTACGACTACTACAACTACTACTACAACCATTAAGCCTACTACTACTACTACTACAACCATTAAGCCTACTACTACTACAACTACAACCATTAAGCCTACTACTACTACTACAACAAGTACAGGACAGCAGCAGAGGACAGCAGCAGAGGACAGCAGCAGGGGACAGCAGCAGGGGACCGAGTCCCACTGATAGAGACCTACTACATGGAGAAATGACAAGGGACCGGAGTTATTCCTGAACCTGACCAGAAGAAACCAGGCCTATAGTGATAGGAAAACCTCAGGACTCAGGAAATGACTGACACAAACTGAGATACACCTAATACAAAGTATGTGATTCTTCTATATCCATAGGTTGAGACCTCTATAGTATATGACTCTGGTCTGGACTTAGCTGCTGTGGGTCATGCTGACACTAAAATAGGATCTTGAGTGGTTTGTGTCCTCTTAGTCTCCCTGACCACTGATCATTAGGATCAGTTATAATGGCTGCTGTCATTGTCTGTGCAAGAGAGCCGAGTGAGATTGCAAATACAGCAGTGTTCTCTTTCACCGGCTGTGTCCATACACATGTACACAGGTCACATGACACGTGTCAAATGACACAAACTCCAACTGCAAGGCACAGATCGGAGTGTACATCTGAGGTCGAACATGGCAGTAAGCTTGCCAGCCAGTGAAGTAGAGTCAGTCAGCTTAGGGCTGTGTTTGGCTGTTACATACAGGATACGGTCACTCACCATTGGCTCCATTTGACTAAAGCTCAATTCAAATTCTCCCCAAAATGTGCATTCATTCAAGAATTTCAAAGCATTGGATTGGTGTAAGACATTAGGTAGGAACTCCATCGTCACCAATCCAGTGTTGTTTTTTTCATCCTCGAGGGTGAGTGAATGAGTTAACAACCCTGTGTCACAAACCCCACCCCCCCATCTCTAATCGCCATGGCAACAGGGCCGGACAGGTGAGGCAGGGATGTCGTGAGGAGGAGGTCTGAGATCTCACACACTGCATTATGCAGCACAGGCATGTGTTTCTGGTTTCACCTCCCAACACACACACAGTACCCCCACGGACACACACACACCTGGGTGCCTTGCTCTGCCAACCTGAGCTCCTCAACAGTAGTGTGAACTGTGACACAGGGCCTGTCTGTGAAGGTGGGCCCTATCAGCCTGCTGCTGCTGCTGAGGGCAGACATTATGACTCGCTAGGAGAAGGAGACACTGGCTGGCATACAACTGTGGGGTCACTGGGATGTGCCATGCATCAGCTGATCCTGGATTTGTTCTGTCCTGTCGCATGGCTCTTTCCAGTGAAGCGCCTGAGGAAGGGGGGCCAGGGTCAACGGCAAATGAGGAGGCAATTTTGAAGATAATTCTTCCTCTAATGGGATCAGTGACTTGAGGGCAAAGCGGAGCAAGTAGGAAAGCTGTAATGAATTTGGGGATGAACGAATGGAGAATATTATTCAACTAAATATTTGTATTCCTCAGTTGGAAATGTAATGGTTTAAATGGCTTACACTAAAAAGCATTTATAAGTGCTAAGGCCATTGAATAAAAGGAAATTGGTGTTAGTTGGAATTTAGATACATTAAGAAACCGTAGTATTGCTTTCCTTTTTTAAAAATAAATAATAGCACAGGCACATCAATAACTCTGACAGTTGTGAAGTTAACACAACAGACAGGCTACTCCAATATCTTATTATCCATGTTGTTCGCAAGCACAAACAACCGCTGAGGGAGAGGCTCTTGTTTTTTGTTTTTTATGTGCATATGTATTCACCCCCTTTGCTATGATGCCCCTAAATAAGATCTGGTGCAACCAATTACCTTCAGGAGTCACATAATTAGTTAAATAAAGTCCACCTGTGTGCAATCTAAGTGTCACATGATCTGTCACATGATCTCAGTATATATACACCTGTTCTGAAAGGCCCCAGAGTCTGCAACGCCACTGTAAGGTTGAACATAAAGGTTACGTTGTATTTGAAGTGAGATAGATAAAAGCCATTGAGGTTTGATGGGAGCTGCCTGGTGACCATTACTCTCCACCTGAATGCCAGAATCAAGATGGCTGCAAGGCTTTGGGCCTTTAAGTGTTCACTGACATTAATGGACAGGATGAGATGTTCCAATACAGTGCCTTGCAAAAGTATTCATCCCCCTTGGCGTTTTTCCTATTTTGATGCATTACAACCTGTAATTTAAATATATTTTTATTTGGATTTCATGTAATGGACATACACAAAATAAAAAACGGAAAAGTGATCCGTGCATATGTATTCACCCCCTTTGCTATGAAGCCCCTAAATAAGATCTGGTGCAACCAATTACCTTCGGGAGTCACATAATGAGTTAAATAAAGTCCACCTGTGTGCAATCTAAGTGTCACATGATCTGTCACATGATCTCAGTATATATACATCTGAAATGCCCCAGAGTCTGCAACACCACTAAGCAAGGGGCAACACCAAGCAAGCGGCACTATGAAGACTAAGGAGGTCTCCAAACAGGTCAGGGACAAAGTTGTGGAGAAGTACAGATCAGGGTTGGGTTATAAAAAAAATATCAAAAACTTTGAACATCCCACAGAGCACCATTAAATCCATTAATAACAAACCTGCAAAGAGAGGGCCGCCCACCACAACTCACGGACCGGGAAAGGAGGGAGTTAATCAGAGAGGCAACAAAGAGACCAAAGATAGCTTTGTAGCTCCTTCAGGGTTATCTGTCCATAGGACCACTTTAAGCTAAAACACTCCACAGAGCTGGGCTTTATGGAAGAATGGCCAGAAAAAAATAAGCAAAAACATTTGGTGTTCGCCAAAAGGCATGTGGGAGACTCCCCAAACATATGGAATGAGGTACTCTGGTCAGATGAGACTAAAATGTAGCTTTATGGCCATCAAGGAAAACGCTATGTCTGGGGAAAACCCAACACCTCCCATCACCCTGTGAACACCATCCCCACAGCGAAGCATGGTGGTGGCAGCATCATGCTGTGGGGATGTTTTTCATCCGCAGGGACTGGGAAACTGGTCAGAATTGAAGGAATGATGGATGGCGCTAAATACAGAGAAAGTCTTGAGGGAAACCTGTTTCAGTCTTCCAGAGATTTGAGACTGGAACGGAGGTTCACCTTCCAGCAGGACAATGACCTACTGCTAAAACAACACTCGAGCGGTTTAAGTGGAAACATTTAAATATCTTGGAATGGCCTCAATCCAATTGAGAATCTGTGGTAGGGGCCTCCCGGGTGGCGCAGTGGTTAAGGGCGCTGTATTGCAGCGCCAGCTGTGCCATCAGAGTCCCTGGGTTCGCGCCCAGGCTCTGTCGTAACCGGCCGCGACCGGGAGGTCCGTGGGGCGACGCACAATTGGCCTAGCGTCGTCCGGGTTAGGGAGGGATTGGTCGGTAGGGATCTCCTTGTCTCATCGCGCACCAGCGACTCCTGTGGGGGGCCGGGCGCAGTGCGCACAAGCCAAGGTTGCCAGGTGCACGGTGTAGCCTCCGACACATTGGATGCGGGTTGGATGCGCGCTGTGTTAAGAAGCAGTACGGCTGGTTGGGTTGTGTATCGGAGAACGCATGACATTCAACCTTCGTCTCTCCCGAGCCCGTACGGGAGTTGTAGCAATGAGACAAGATAGTAGATAGTACAACAATTGGATACCATGAAATTGGGGAGAAAAAGGGGTAAAATTAAAAAAATAAGAGAATCTGTGGTAAAGATTGCTGTACACAAGCGGAACCCATCCAACTTGAAGGAGCTGGATCAGTTTTGCCTTGAAGAATGGGCAAAAATCCCAGTGGCTAGATGTGCCAAGCTTATAGAGACATACCCCAAGAGACTTGCAGCTGTAATTGCTGCAAAAGGTGGCTCTACAAAGTATTGACTTTGGGGGGTGAATAGTTATGTACGCTCAAGTTGTTTTTTTTGTCTTATTTCGTGTTTGTTTCACAATAAAAAATATGTTGCATCTTCAAAGGCATGTTGTGCAAATCAAATGATACAAACCCCCCAAAAAATATATTTTAATTCCAGGTTGTAAGGCAACAAAATAAGAAAAATGCCAAGGGGGGTGAATACTTTCGCAAGCCACTGTAGCTAGGCCTATAGCCCTCTTAGTGACATTTTCTTGGACATTTTCACTAGGGCTGGGAATTGACAGGGACCTCGTTACAATATTATTAGGTGCCACTACAATATGTATTGCGATTCTAACAATTCTATATGTATTGCGATTCGATACTGCGATTTTATTCCTTTTTCTCACTATATGTCTGCTGCAGAGACATGAGAAAATTAGTTTTGATTAGTCAAAGATATAAAAGTGCTGAAAACATGTTGGTTGACTATTTAAAAAGAAGGAGAACAAGCTATAGGATGAACAAAAAAATACTGTTGTTTTGGCACAGGTACAGCTGACTAGCGCTAGTCAACACTACCTAGCACACACAAAAAATAGATGTGATGGCTGCGTTTCAAACTCATAAAAGACACACCCTCCTCCACTTACCCTCGCCTTATTGGGGGAATCCCCGTCCACCATCTTGGCCGTCGGTCCAAACGATTAGCCAATGGAAGTTCGCAACATAAGCCCCTCAGCCCTCGTTTGATGATCCAGTTTGCGAGTGTACAACTATGTTCACTTCGAAGCTTGAAACACCCCATAATTAAATTTGCGACGATTGTACATCCGCTAAGAAAAGTCAGCAGAAACTTAAAACCTCAACATCAATATAGAGAAGTCAACATACAAGTGTAAGTAAAAACGAATGTAAATAAGTTTGAAATTGTGTTACTAATGCACATAACAGGATAAACACGTCTCGGAAAGGTAATTATGTTTGTTTGGTTAGCTTTTGGAAATTGTAGAACTAAAATATTTTCCTCCTTCAGAAGTTCCAGCTAGGCAGGCTAACGTTATTTAGCTAATTAATTTGCTAGCTATCATACAGTAGGCGTATATTAATAATGATATTGTCAATATAAGTAGACATGCAATCTTAATTGACTGTAGAGCATATAACGCACCCACAAGCTACCGGTGGCTGACAACACAAACGTCGTGGGACGAACGAGTGACGAATTTCCGGGCAAGGGCGGTCAATTTAAAATGAATTCCTTCCTCCCTCGCCCTGCAAGTGTAAACTCGTTAGACTTCATGATACGTCATCAGAAGTGTCCACTTAATTTGAGGGCTGAGGGTGTGTCCAGCCCCCCCCCCCCCCCCCCCCCCCCACACACACACACACACACTGACTGAGTATCTCTCTCTCAGATTCCAACTGCTGATTCATGTTTATTCATAAATACTGTAAATCTACCAAAGAAAGGTCTGTTAATTGCTCACTTGAATATATGCAGCTCAAGGAACCAAATTCATGAAATATGTTGTCTAGTACAGTCAAAACAATATTCATGTATTGGCAATATCAGACTCACATGGACTCTTCTATTGAGGATGCTGAGATCTCTATACATGGAGACAGAAATAGATATGGAGGTGGAGCTGCAGGTTACATCCAGAATCATATTCCAGCAAAACAACGTAAGGATGTAATGTTGAATGGATTAGAGGCGCTATGGGTACAGGTGTATATACCACATTTGAAACCTATACTAGTTGGTTCCTGCTATAGGCCACCTAGTGCTGATGTGAAATATCTTGATATAATTTGTTAAATGTTGGATAAGGTATCTGATGAAAATAGGGAAATATACAGTATACCCTTATAAAAGACTGGATCATGAAGGAGAGGAAATGCATGTTCAAATTTCATGAAGTAGAAAGGGAAGCGGTAGAAAGGATGCTGTTGTCTCTTTTGGATGACAAGTCACCTGGTACATATAATCTTGATGCCAAAAGAGTTACAGCTAACCAAATATTTACCCTAATCTCTCATATTTGTAATAAGTGCTTGATGTATGGGGTGTGCCCAGAAGTCTGGAAAGAGTCAAAGGTTATTCCACTACCTAAGTATTAAAAAAAATCTGCATTCACTGGTCCTAATGGTCATCCTATAAACTTTCTGCCTGTGTTAAGTAAATTATTGGAAAAAATTGTATCTGTAAAAATCAAGGATTATTTCTCATATAATGATCTGATAACAGGTTTCCGGTATGCATACAAAGAAGGGCATTCTACGAGTACGTCCTTTGCACAAATGACAGATGATTGGTTAAAGAGTATGGATGACAGGAAGTTAGCTGGTGCAGTGTTGCCAGATTTCAGTGCTGCTTTTGATA
Organism: Oncorhynchus mykiss; assembly: GCF_013265735.2. Taxonomy (NCBI): domain Eukaryota; kingdom Metazoa; phylum Chordata; class Actinopteri; order Salmoniformes; family Salmonidae; genus Oncorhynchus; species Oncorhynchus mykiss. The sequence goes on along the minus strand of NC_048574.1, from coordinate 10,064,241 downwards.
TAATATATCATGAACTGTTACTAGGTCAACTCAAATGTTATGGTTTTAAGTCTGCAGCTCTATGCTGGATGGAAAGCTATCTATCCAGGAGAAGGCAAAAAGTGTTCTTTAATGGTAGCTTTTCAAGCAGTAAAGATATACACTGTGGTGTTCCTCAAGAAAGCTGCCTAGGCCCACTTCTCTACTCTATCTTTACTAATGATTAACCTTCAGTAATGAACAAAGCAAGAGTGGGCATGTATGCTGATGACTCTACAATGTATAGCGCAGCATCAGAATGTAATGAGCTAACAGATGTACTGAGCAGTGAACTAAGAATGGTGTATGAGTGGGCTGATATGAACAAATTGGTGTTGAACATTTCTAAAACTAAAGGTATTGTATTTGGTTCAAGATATACACCTAGGTATTTGTAGTTGTCCACATATTCTAAGTCAGAACCTTCCAGAGGAGTGATGCTAGTTGGGCGAGCGAGGGCAGCGATCGGTTGAAGAGCATGCATTTAGTTTTACTTGCACTTAAGAGCAGTTGGAGGCCACGGAAGGAGTGTTGAATGGCATTGAAGCTCATCTGGAGGTTTGTTTAACACAGTGTCCAAAGAAGGGCCATATGTATACAGAATGGTGTCGTCTGCGTAGAGGTGGATCAGAGAATTACCAGCAGCAAGAGAGACATCCTTGATACATACAGAGAAAAGAGTCGGCCTGAGAATTGAATTGGCAGGATAGATATAGGTCTGTAACAGTTTAGGTCTAGAGTGTCTCCCCCTTTCAAGAGGGGGGGATGACCGCGGCAGTTTTCAAATCTTTAGGGATCTCAGACGATATGAAAGAGAGGTTGAACAGGCTGGTAATAGAGGTTGCAACAATGGCGGCGGATAATTTTAGAAATGGAGGGTCCAGATTGTCTAGCCCAGCTGACGACTGGAAGTCTATAGGCACGATAGCATCCCTTTAGGCACTACTGAACGAAAGAGACATTTGGGTGCCAAATGAATGGCTAATTTAGGTGAGACGAGCCAAAAGATCTCTCACTGAAAAGACTCGTAATGCCCATTAATACAAGGGAAGATTGAAATACATTGAAACCTTCATCAAAGCAGTACTCTCTTGCTCAGTAACAGGCAATGGCTGAGAGTCAAGGTAACAATGCATGTCCAAAATACTTATAAGCTGATACTTTCTCCTGAGCTACAGTCTGCTGGCGTTACTCTCGTGTGAAAAGTCAAAAACCACTGAGACAAAATGAGTGTAATAACTAGCCGCTCCCTGGAGGAATCAAATCACATTTTAGTTGTCACATACACGTGTTTAGCAGATGTTATTGCGGGTGTAGTGAAATTCTTGTGTTTCTAGGTCCAACTGTGCAGTAATATCTAACAGTTTCACAACAATACACACAATAAACACAAATCTAAAATAAAGGAATGGAATTAAGAATATATAAATATTTGGAAGAGCAATGTCAGAGCGGCATTGACCTAGATACAGTAGAATAGTATAGAATACAGTATATGAGATGAGTAATGTCAGAGCGGCATAGACTAAGATACAGTAGAATAGTATAGAATACAGTATATGAGATGAGTAATGTCAGAGCGGCATAGACCTAGATACAGTAGAATAGTATAGAATACAGTATATGAGATGAGTAATGTCAGAGCGGCATAGACCTAGATACAGTAGAATAGTATAGAATACAGTATATGAGATGAGTAATGTCAGAGCGGCATAGACCTAGATACAGTAGAATAGTATAGAATACAGTATATGAGATGAGTAATGTCAGAGCGGCATAGACCTAGATACAGTAGAATAGTATAGAATACAGTATATGAGATGAGTAATGTCAGAGCGGCATAGACTAAGATACAGTAGAATAGTATAGAATACAGTATATGAGATGAGTAATGTCAGAGCGGCATAGACCTAGATACAGTAGAATAGTATAGAATACAGTGTATGAGATGAGTATTGTCAGAGCGGCATAGACCTAGATACAGTAGAATAGTATAGAATACAGTATATGAGATGAGTAATGTCAGAGCGGCATAGACCTAGATACAGTAGAATAGTATAGAATACAGTGTATGAGATGAGTAATGTCAGAGCGGCATAGACCTAGATACAGTAGAATAGTATAGAATACAGTATATGAGATGAGTAATGTCAGAGCGGCATAGACCTAGATACAGTAGAATAGTATAGAATACAGTATATGAGATGAGTAATGTCAGAGCGGCATAGACCTAGATACAGTAGAATAGTATTGAATACAGTATATGAGATGAGTAATGTCAGAGCGGCATAGACCTAGATACAGTAGAATAGTATAGAATACAGTATATGAGATGAGTAATGTCAGAGCGGCATAGACCTAGATACAGTAGAATAGTATAGAATACAGTATATGAGATGAGTAATGTCAGAGCGGCATAGACCTAGATACAGTAGAATAGTATAGAATACAGTATATGAGATGAGTAATGTCAGAGCGGCATAGACCTAGATACAGTAGAATAGTATAGAATACAGTATATGAGATGAGTAATGTCAGAGCGGCATAGACCTAGATACAGTAGAATAGTATAGAATACAGTATATGAGATGAGTAATGTCAGAGCGGCATAGACTAAGATACAGTAGAATAGTATAGAATACAGTATATGAGATGAGTAATGTCAGAGCGGCATAGACCTAGATACAGTAGAATAGTATAGAATACAGTGTATGAGATGAGTATTGTCAGAGCGGCATAGACCTAGATACAGTAGAATAGTATAGAATACAGTATATGAGATGAGTAATGTCAGAGCGGCATAGACCTAGATACAGTAGAATAGTATAGAATACAGTGTATGAGATGAGTAATGTCAGAGCGGCATAGACCTAGATACAGTAGAATAGTATAGAATACAGTATATGAGATGAGTAATGTCAGAGCGGCATAGACCTAGATACAGTAGAATAGTATAGAATACAGTATATGAGATGAGTAATGTCAGAGCGGCATAGACCTAGATACAGTAGAATAGTATAGAATACAGTATATGAGATGAGTAATGTCAGAGCGGCATAGACCTAGATACAGTAGAATAGTATAGAATACAGTATATGAGATGAGTAATGTCAGAGCGGCATAGACTAAGATACAGTAGAATAGTATAGAATACAGTATATGAGATGAGTAATGTCAGAGCGGCATAGACCTAGATACAGTAGAATAGTATAGAATACAGTATATGAGATGAGTAATGTCAGAGCGGCATAGACTAAGATACAGTAGAATAGTATAGAATACAGTATATGAGATGAGTAATGTCAGAGCGGCATAGACCTAGATACAGTAGAATAGTATAGAATACAGTATATGAGATGAGTAATGTCAGAGCGGCATAGACCTAGATACAGTAGAATAGTATAGAATACAGTATATGAGATGAGTAATGTCAGAGCGGCATAGACCTAGATACAGTAGAATAGTATAGAATACAGTATATGAGATGAGTAATGTCAGAGCGGCATAGACCTAGATACAGTAGAATAGTATAGAATACAGTATATGAGATGAGTAATGTCAGAGCGGCATAGACTAAGATACAGTAGAATAGTATAGAATACAGTATATGAGATGAGTAATGTCAGAGCGGCATAGACCTAGATACAGTAGAATAGTATAGAATACAGTGTATGAGATGAGTATTGTCAGAGCGGCATAGACCTAGATACAGTAGAATAGTATAGAATACAGTATATGAGATGAGTAATGTCAGAGCGGCATAGACCTAGATACAGTAGAATAGTATAGAATACAGTGTATGAGATGAGTAATGTCAGAGCGGCATAGACCTAGATACAGTAGAATAGTATAGAATACAGTATATGAGATGAGTAATGTCAGAGCGGCATAGACCTAGATACAGTAGAATAGTATAGAATACAGTATATGAGATGAGTAATGTCAGAGCGGCATAGACCTAGATACAGTAGAATAGTATAGAATACAGTATATGAGATGAGTAATGTCAGAGCGGCATAGACCTAGATACAGTAGAATAGTATAGAATACAGTATATGAGATGAGTAATGTCAGAGCGGCATAGACTAAGATACAGTAGAATAGTATAGAATACAGTATATGAGATGAGTAATGTCAGAGCGGCATAGACCTAGATACAGTAGAATAGTATAGAATACAGTATATGAGATGAGTAATGTCAGAGCGGCATAGACCTAGATACAGTAGAATAGTATAGAATACAGTATATGAGATGAGTAATGTCAGAGCGGCATAGACCTAGATACAGTAGAATAGTATAGAATACAGTATATGAGATGAGTAATGTCAGAGCGGCATAGACCTAGATACAGTAGAATAGTATAGAATACAGTATATGAGATGAGTAATGTCAGAGCGGCATAGACTAAGATACAGTAGAATAGTATAGAATACAGTATATGAGATGAGTAATGTCAGAGCGGCATAGACTAAGATACAGTAGAATAGTATAGAATACAGTATATGAGATGAGTAATGTCAGAGCGGCATATACCTAGATACAGTAGAATAGTATAGAATACAGTATATGAGATGAGTAATGTCAGAGCGGCATAGACCTAGATACAGTAGAATAGTATAGAATACAGTATATGAGATGAGTAATGTCAGAGCGGCATAGACCTAGATACAGTAGAATAGTATAGAATACAGTATATGAGATGAGTAATGTCAGAGCGGCATAGACCTAGATACAGTAGAATAGTATAGAATACAGTATATGAGATGAGTAATGTCAGAGCGGCATAGACCTAGATACAGTAGAATAGTATAGAATACAGTATATGAGATGAGTAATGTCAGAGCGGCATAGACCTAGATACAGTAGAATAGTATAGAATACAGTATATGAGATGAGTAATGTCAGAGCGGCATAGACCTAGATACAGTAGAATAGTATAGAATACAGTATATGAGATGAGTAATGTCAGAGCGGCATAGACCTAGATACAGTAGAATAGTATAGAATACAGTATATGAGATGAGTAATGTCAGAGCGGCATAGACCTAGATACAGTAGAATAGTATAGAATACAGTATATGAGATGAGTAATGTCAGAGCGGCATAGACCTAGATACAGTAGAATAGTATAGAATACAGTATATGAGATGAGTAATGTCAGAGCGGCATAGACCTAGATACAGTAGAATAGTATAGAATACAGTATATGAGATGAGTAATGTCAGAGCGGCATAGACCTAGATACAGTAGAATAGTATAGAATACAGTATATGAGATGAGTAATGTCAGAGCGGCATAGACTAAGATACAGTAGAATAGTATAGAATACAGTATATGAGATGAGTAATGTCAGAGCGGCATAGACCTAGATACAGTAGAATAGTATAGAATACAGTGTATGAGATGAGTATTGTCAGAGCGGCATAGACCTAGATACAGTAGAATAGTATAGAATACAGTATATGAGATGAGTAATGTCAGAGCGGCATAGACCTAGATACAGTAGAATAGTATAGAATACAGTGTATGAGATGAGTAATGTCAGAGCGGCATAGACCTAGATACAGTAGAATAGTATAGAATACAGTATATGAGATGAGTAATGTCAGAGCGGCATAGACCTAGATACAGTAGAATAGTATAGAATACAGTATATGAGATGAGTAATGTCAGAGCGGCATAGACCTAGATACAGTAGAATAGTATAGAATACAGTATATGAGATGAGTAATGTCAGAGCGGCATAGACCTAGATACAGTAGAATAGTATAGAATACAGTATATGAGATGAGTAATGTCAGAGCGGCATAGACTAAGATACAGTAGAATAGTATAGAATACAGTATATGAGATGAGTAATGTCAGAGCGGCATAGACCTAGATACAGTAGAATAGTATAGAATACAGTATATGAGATGAGTAATGTCAGAGCGGCATAGACCTAGATACAGTAGAATAGTATAGAATACAGTATATGAGATGAGTAATGTCAGAGCGGCATAGACCTAGATACAGTAGAATAGTATAGAATACAGTATATGAGATGAGTAATGTCAGAGCGGCATAGACCTAGATACAGTAGAATAGTATAGAATACAGTATATGAGATGAGTAATGTCAGAGCGGCATAGACTAAGATACAGTAGAATAGTATAGAATACAGTATATGAGATGAGTAATGTCAGAGCGGCATAGACTAAGATACAGTAGAATAGTATAGAATACAGTATATGAGATGAGTAATGTCAGAGCGGCATATACCTAGATACAGTAGAATAGTATAGAATACAGTATATGAGATGAGTAATGTCAGAGCGGCATAGACCTAGATACAGTAGAATAGTATAGAATACAGTATATGAGATGAGTAATGTCAGAGCGGCATAGACCTAGATACAGTAGAATAGTATAGAATACAGTATATGAGATGAGTAATGTCAGAGCGGCATAGACCTAGATACAGTAGAATAGTATAGAATACAGTATATGAGATGAGTAATGTCAGAGCGGCATAGACCTAGATACAGTAGAATAGTATAGAATACAGTATATGAGATGAGTAATGTCAGAGCGGCATAGACCTAGATACAGTAGAATAGTATAGAATACAGTATATGAGATGAGTAATGTCAGAGCGGCATAGACCTAGATACAGTAGAATAGTATAGAATACAGTATATGAGATGAGTAATGTCAGAGCGGCATAGACCTAGATACAGTAGAATAGTATAGAATACAGTATATGAGATGAGTAATGTCAGAGCGGCATAGACCTAGATACAGTAGAATAGTATAGAATACAGTATATGAGATGAGTAATGTCAGAGCGGCATAGACCTAGATACAGTAGAATAGTATAGAATACAGTATATGAGATGAGTAATGTCAGAGCGGCATAGACCTAGATACAGTAGAATAGTATAGAATACAGTATATGAGATGAGTAATGTCAGAGCGGCATAGACCTAGATACAGTAGAATAGTATAGAATACAGTATATGAGATGAGTAATGTCAGAGCGGCATAGACCTAGATACAGTAGAATAGTATAGAATACAGTATATGAGATGAGTAATGTCAGAGCGGCATAGACCTAGATACAGTAGAATAGTATAGAATACAGTATATGAGATGAGTAATGTCAGAGCGGCATAGACCTAGATACAGTAGAATAGTATAGAATACAGTATATGAGATGAGTAATGTCAGAGCGGCATAGACTAAGATACAGTAGAATAGTATAGAATACAGTATATGAGATGAGTAATGTCAGAGCGGCATAGACCTAGATACAGTAGAATAGTATAGAATACAGTGTATGAGATGAGTATTGTCAGAGCGGCATAGACCTAGATACAGTAGAATAGTATAGAATACAGTATATGAGATGAGTAATGTCAGAGCGGCATAGACCTAGATACAGTAGAATAGTATAGAATACAGTGTATGAGATGAGTAATGTCAGAGCGGCATAGACCTAGATACAGTAGAATAGTATAGAATACAGTATATGAGATGAGTAATGTCAGAGCGGCATAGACCTAGATACAGTAGAATAGTATAGAATACAGTATATGAGATGAGTAATGTCAGAGCGGCATAGACCTAGATACAGTAGAATAGTATAGAATACAGTATATGAGATGAGTAATGTCAGAGCGGCATAGACCTAGATACAGTAGAATAGTATAGAATACAGTATATGAGATGAGTAATGTCAGAGCGGCATAGACTAAGATACAGTAGAATAGTATAGAATACAGTATATGAGATGAGTAATGTCAGAGCGGCATAGACCTAGATACAGTAGAATAGTATAGAATACAGTATATGAGATGAGTAATGTCAGAGCGGCATAGACCTAGATACAGTAGAATAGTATAGAATACAGTATATGAGATGAGTAATGTCAGAGCGGCATAGACCTAGATACAGTAGAATAGTATAGAATACAGTATATGAGATGAGTAATGTCAGAGCGGCATAGACCTAGATACAGTAGAATAGTATAGAATACAGTATATGAGATGAGTAATGTCAGAGCGGCATAGACTAAGATACAGTAGAATAGTATAGAATACAGTATATGAGATGAGTAATGTCAGAGCGGCATAGACTAAGATACAGTAGAATAGTATAGAATACAGTATATGAGATGAGTAATGTCAGAGCGGCATATACCTAGATACAGTAGAATAGTATAGAATACAGTATATGAGATGAGTAATGTCAGAGCGGCATAGACCTAGATACAGTAGAATAGTATAGAATACAGTATATGAGATGAGTAATGTCAGAGCGGCATAGACCTAGATACAGTAGAATAGTATAGAATACAGTATATGAGATGAGTAATGTCAGAGCGGCATAGACCTAGATACAGTAGAATAGTATAGAATACAGTATATGAGATGAGTAATGTCAGAGCGGCATAGACCTAGATACAGTAGAATAGTATAGAATACAGTATATGAGATGAGTAATGTCAGAGCGGCATAGACCTAGATACAGTAGAATAGTATAGAATACAGTATATGAGATGAGTAATGTCAGAGCGGCATAGACCTAGATACAGTAGAATAGTATAGAATACAGTATATGAGATGAGTAATGTCAGAGCGGCATAGACCTAGATACAGTAGAATAGTATAGAATACAGTATATGAGATGAGTAATGTCAGAGCGGCATAGACCTAGATACAGTAGAATAGTATAGAATACAGTATATGAGATGAGTAATGTCAGAGCGGCATAGACCTAGATACAGTAGAATAGTATAGAATACAGTATATGAGATGAGTAATGTCAGAGCGGCATAGACTAAGATACAGTAGAATAGTATAGAATACAGTATATGAGATGAGTAATGCAAAACATGTAAACATTGTAAAAAAGTGACTGGTGTTCCAGTATAAAAGTGGCCAGTGATTTCAAGTCTATGTTCTCTCTCGGCCTAGCTAGCTAAGTTATTTTGTAGAATCTTGTGAGTGAGTTCTAGAAGCTCGACACATGTTCAGCAATGTGCAGTCAGTCCACATTTGGTTACAGCTGTAAAGATTTTTGTTGGTGGAAGGAGAGGAAGACCAAAGTGCAGCGTGGTACGTATCCATGACACTTTTCATCCAGATGAATACACCAACAAAAACAACAAAACAACAAACGAACAGTTCTGACAGGAGCAACAAACACGAACGAGAGAATAATCACCCACACCTCATTGTGGGAAAACAGGCTGCCTAAGTATGGCTCTCAAGCAGAGACAACGATAGACAGCTGCCTCTGATTGAGAACCATACCAGGCCAAACACATAGAAAAAGAAAACCTAGACCTACAACATAGAATACCCACCAAAATCACACCCTGACCAAACTAAAAATAGAAACCTACAAAGCAATCTACGGTCAGGGCGAGACAACAACACAAACGTCACTGCCTGGTAATAGCAATATAATGGTGTGTAGACCTAACAACGTGATATACCAGTGACCTCGGGACACTGTTGCATTGGGAGGACCACCTCAAGGGACATGGGACAAAGGTACATTTTGTCATGTGCATTGCCTAGGTGTGCATATGCAATAACTGCAATGTAAACATGAAGAAGATCAATACCGGTTATCTATGCAAGGAGCTATCACAGACTTATTTGTGTACATGTACAAGCCCCTACCCTTCAAACCCAAACTGAATCACACCAGCTAAAATCATAACAACAACATCTGTAACATTACACATCTGAAATCCCGACGCGGTGAGGAAATAACAGTGTGAAGTAACCACCTAAGGGGTCGCAGTTAAGAGCCAACCATTATATTAATACCAGTCTTTCTCATTCACAAAGCACGGGATACATACATTATATACTACTGGAATGAAAACGGTGGGTACATAATATCCATTAAATTATGCTCGTCAAGGAGATGTGATATGCAACTCTGGGTTATTATTGAATACAGTATAATTGTTGGACATGTCAACGAACCAAGAACCACCGTTAGTTATTTAAAGCAAGTTTCGGTGCAACTCCCCCATCCTCCTGCAGCTGCGAATTAAAAATGTCACGCTCCCCCACTTTAGAATGTCGACCCCCAAGAAAATACGCATTAAATGAAACAGAATTAGGTTATATGATTGCAAAAATGTGTCTGTGAACACAACAAAGCATAATTTGTGTTAGAACATTTTATAACAGCATGTAACGTTGTGATGTTCTGCATTCCTGAGACAAACAGTGACCCACATTTATTGTGTAGAAAGATGGCTATAGCTAGCATGCTAACAGGATGACTAACTACAACATTAAACGCCTTTATTCAAAACAGACAAAAGCAGTCATTTAACACGGAACAGTACGAATTTTCGAGATCATAAAATGTTGCCTAAATAGCTAACTATTATTCGCATGAGGCCGGATGGGGCTATAGACGTGGCCGCCACGATGTTATAGGCGGCTGCAATAAAGGGAAGACACAAGGGGGAACAAGGCGCATGAAGTCAGCATGTAACCAAAAACCACCAATCATCGACCAAAAACCACCCCGAAGGTATGAAACTCATTTCTTACCTCCAGTTCCGTCAGAATTTTCGTTTAAACTGCCTGAAGAATCATGGTGACTACCCACACAACCACCCATGGATGTTTTAACTGCGCTACCCCCGCAAACCCCTCTTGCTCAAGTCTTCCTCTCAGAATAGAAATTGAAAGGACGCGAGCATCAGCTGGGAAGAGGCGGAGTGAACACACATCACAAGGTGCCCGCTTCTAAAAGAGAAAAGAAGGGGGTACGGAGAGGGAGGAAATAGAGGTAAAGAATGGGCGGATGAGAAGGGAGGACGGGGAGAACACAACTCAGCAAAGTGTAACTGAGATGAGAACAGTTTCTAGTATAATTGCATTGTCCCCCATGCATACCAGGGCAATTTCAAGCACATGGGTGAAAATCAAATGTGAAATAAGATGTGAAACCATTATGTTCTATTCTATTCTGTTATTCTCTAGTTTACTATATAATGTTATACTCTATTCTACTCTATTCCACTCTTCTCTATCAAATGTTATACTTTATTATTATTAAAGGCTACACACCGCTGGGTTTTCAAGGTCACCTTATGCAGACTAATAATGCATGCTACTACTACTCATACTTTATACACTTTTATAACATCTGTTGTTTTCCAGGAAAATGTTGCCAATTTAGATGATAAGTTTAGTATTTCCTTGAATATACTGACTCTATTGCTATCGTTTTTTTTATAGTTGAGTATTTCCTCTAGTTTACTGACTCTAATACTACCGTATGTCCCAGAAGTGTAACATTGCGTGATCAGTATCTAGTGTCTACACCTTCACCAGTGTATAGGCAGGCCCTCTTGGGTGTTGTGGCCACAGGCACGCACATCGAACAACTGCAAGACCTGGAGTCCTTTTACATTATACTCTGGCGGCTAAAAGAGAGCCTGCCATAATAAGTAAATAAATTACTCAGTCTCAGCATGGGCCTTATCTTCAGCCTCATTGGATTTTCAAGCTGTTCTGTCTGTTAATTTTGGCAAGTTAGGATGTTAGGTATTTCCCTCCTAAAATGGAAGTAATCTTAACCAAATAATACACCAGTGCCTCTCTTCTCCAACTCTCTCCTCCAACTCTCTTCTCCAACTCTCTCCTCCAACTCTCTTCTCCAACTCTCTCCTCCAACTCTCTTCTCCAACTCACTCCTCCAACTCTCTTCTCCAACTCTCTCCAACTCTCTCCTCCAACTCTCTCCTCCAACTCTCTCCTCCAACTCTCTACTCCAACTCTCTCCTCCAGCTCTCTCCTCCAACTCTCTACTCCAACTCTCGCCTCCAACTCTCTCCTCCAACTCTCTCCTCCAACTCTCTCTTCTCCAACTCTCTACTCCAACTCTCTCCTCCAACCCTCTCCTCCAACTCTCTTCTCCAACTGTCTTCTCCAACTCTCTTCTCCAACTCTCTCCTCCAACTCTCTCTTCCAACTCTCTTCTCCAACTCTCTCCTCCAACTCTCTCCTCCAACTCTCTCTTCCAACTCTCTACTCCAACTCTCTCCTCCAACTGTCTACTCCAACTCTCGCCTCCAACTCTCTTCTCCAACTCTCTCCTCCAACTCTCTCCTCCAACTCTTTTCTCCAACTCTTTCTCCTCCAACTCTCTACTCCAACTCTCTCACCATCTGAGTATGGATGAAAAACACAACAGCCACTTATTCCATCTTGTTTAAAACACAATGACATCAACTTCTTCCATCTTGTTTTAAACACAATGACAGCTAATTATTCCATCTTGTTTTAATTGAGTGTTCACTGCTGCCCCATTGTGCATCAAAAGACCACTACAAGGACTTGACATCAGGCCTACTAGCCTATTTCTTTTAAAGGAGCAATCTGCAATTATAAATGAATGATATGTACCCATTGATTCTTGAAGACCATCTGTTATATCTGCCCCTGCAACGCCCTCTACTTCTCATTCTGTGTCTCCCTAACCTGCCGCCACTCCCCCAGTACACTCTCCCTCCCCCCAGTACACTCTCCCTCTTCCTCTGTGTGTGTGTGTGTGTGATTGTGTGGGTGGAGACAGGTGTGCTGGAGGCAGAGCAGATCCCCCACCATCTTCAAACTGTTCCATAATCAAGACCTCTACAAATACTCAGCCCTGCCACTTCCACGCTGCCAGATCGTAACCTCTGTGCAGTCAGTCTGCATTTTTATCTGTTTGTTCCTGCTTGGAACCTGTTTTCATGCTGTGCCTGTTTTCCCTTGCCTAATGCTGTTTTCCTCTCTGCTACAGTTCTACCCTCTCTGACTTTGGCCCCTGTTTCCAGTCCCACGTCTTGTCAGTCCTGCTACTCTGTCCTGGACCCCCCACTCCACTGCGTCCTTGAATTCCTCTCCGGACCTGCTTACCCAGTCCCAAATTCCCTCGCTCCAGCGTCATCCTCCGCACCTGACTTCCTGCAGCCCATCTTCCCCCTGTGTTTCAATAAATAACTTGGTTAGCTTATCCCAGTCTCCTCGTCTGAGTCTGCTCTTGAGTTCCGCTCCACATGACACCATCAGAACCCAAAATATAAGGTTGTTTTACTCCAGTGTTTGTAAACAAACTAAATGTAAACACATACTATGGTTAAACATGGTTAAAACTGTAATTTTGATAGTCCTTGCATCCCTTAGCCCTTGGTCAGTCCTTGCATCCCTTAGCTTTTTCCCAAAACAGGGGTGGGGATAATGCTCTGTTATTGTTTCAACTGCTGATTGATTGTTTTAAGGCATGGGAAAATCTATGAAATATCCTGCAGGCTTTTAAATATAAAGAGCAGCATAATGTATGTCAGGAAATACTAGTGTGGGAGACATGCCCACGCACAACTCCAACACCAAGTTTGCTGACGACACGACAGTGGTGGGTCTGATCATTGACGACGATGAGACCGTCTACAGAGAGGAGATCAGTGACCTGTCAGTGTGGTGCCAGAACAACAACCTCTCCATCAACGTCAGCAAGACAAAGGAGCTGATCGTGGACTACAGGAAACGGAGGGCCGAGCCACGCCCACATCCACATGGTTGTTTAGGTAGTTTTACCTTAACGACTGTTACTAATAGACTAATCAGATTACTGAGTGGTTGTTTAGGTAGTTTTACCTTAACGACTGTTACTAATAGACTACGACGGGGTTGTAATGGAGCGGTCATGTTTTTAGGTGTCCATAAAACTAGGGAATTAACATGGTCCACAAACACAGTCGTGAAGAAGTTAGTTACAGACTGTTGTCTCTGCTACTGCACGGTAAGCGGTACCGATGCACCAAGTCTGGAACCAACAGGACCCTGAACAGTATTTCCTGCTAAGATAAGCCTACTAAATAGTTAACCAATTAGCTACCCGGACTATCTACATTTACCCTCTTTGAGCTAACTCTTTTGACTCATCACGTACGCTGATGCTACTTTTTATTATCTATCCTGTTACCTAGGTACTTCACCTCTACCTATATGTACATATCTACCTCAATTACCTTGTACCCCTGCACATCGCTTCGGTACTGGTACCCCGTGTATACATACCCTACATTATTCATCTCATATGTATATGTCTATACTGTACTCTATATCATCTACTGCATCTTTATGTAATACATGTATCACTAGCCACTTTAAACTATGCCACTTTGTTTACATACTCATCTCATATGTATATACTGCACTCAATACCATCTACTGTATCTTGCCTATGCCGCTCTGTACCATCACTCATTCATATATCTTTATGTACATATTCTTTATCCCCTTACACTTGTATAAACTAAATAAGGTAGTAGTTTTGGAATTGTTTGCTAGATTACTTGTTGGTTATTACTGCATTGTCGGAACTAGAAGCACAAGCATTTCGCTACACTCGCATTAACATCTGCTAACCATGTGCATGTGACAAATAAAATTTGATTTGATTTGATTTGGATTTATATAGCCAAGTTACTCATTGTGTATTTATTCCTTGTGTTATAATTGTTTCTATCTTTTTCTCTCTGCATTGTTGGTGAAGGACCCCGTAAGTTAGAATTTCATTGTTAGTCTACCCCAATTTACAAAGCAAATAACAGTTGATTTGATTTATCACAACGTAATTACAACTACAGAAGCATGGAGCAGCCAGAGACTGAAAAAGTAGGAGGAATCTAGAATAGTAAATTCTAGGAAAATCCTGGAGTGTTGGTTCAGTCTTCTAACATTCTCTGAGCCAGGATCACCTGATTCTTTGCCGTAGCAACTAAAGAAAATAGACTGTTGAATTCACTGGGAGATTCCGTGTTAGAATTGGCCCTGAAGAAGGCACAGTGATGCTGAAACTTTGGTGTTCTACCCAATAAATGACTGGGAGTTTATACATAGAGTGTGCAACTCTCTTTATTTATTGTTATAGCTTACAGTTAATTTGCAGATTGTCAACACTTCTACACAAAACATTTTTTTCTGGGTACTCCTGCTATGCTTTTTATAGCACTTTTAAAACCAACACAACTGATAGGATAATGTCAAATTCCTTGAAGTGATATACACTACATGACCAAAAGTATATGGACACCTGCTCGTCGAACGTCTCATTCCAAAATTACAGCTGCTATAACAAGCCTCTACTCTTCTGGGAATGCTTTCCACGAGATGTTAGAACATTGCTGCAGGGACTGGATCCCATTCAGCCACAAGAGCATTAGTGAGGTCGCGCACTGATGTTGGGCGATTAGGCCTGGCTCGCAATCAGCGTTCCAATTCATCCCAAAGGTGGTCGATGGGGTTGAGGTCAGGGCTCAGTGCAGGTCAGTCAAGTTCTTCCACACTGAGCTTGACAAACCATTTATGTATGGACCTTGCTTTGTGCACGGGGGCATTGTCATGCTGAAACAGGAAAGGGCCTTCCCTAAACTGTTGCCACAAAGTTGGATGCACAGAATTGTCTAGAATGTCATTGTATGCTGTAGCGTTAAGATTTCCCTTCACTGGAACTAAGGGGCCTAGCCCGAAACATGAACAACAGCTCCAGACCATTATTTCTCCCCCACCAAACTTTACAGTTGGCACTATACATTCGGGCAGGTAGCATTCTTCTGGCAAACACAGACTCGTCCGTCAGTCTGCCAGGTGCTGAAGTGTGATTCATCACTCCAGAGAACACGTTTCCACAGCTCCAAAATCCAATGGCGGCAAGCTTTACACCACTCCAGGCGTGTCATTGCACATGGTGATCTTAGGCTTGTGTGCGGCTGCTCAACCATGGAAACCCATTTCATGAAGCTCCCAACGAACAGTTATTGTGCTGATGTTGCTTCCAGAGCCAGTTCGAAACTCAGAAGTGAGTGTTGCACTACACGCTTCAGCACTCGGCGGTCCCGTTCTGTGAGCTTGTGTGGCCTACCACGTCGTGGCTGAGCCGATGTTGCTCCTATATGTTTCCACTTCACAATAACAGCACTTACAGTTAGTTGACTGGGGCGGCTCGAGCAGAGCAGACATTTTACGAACTGACTTGTTGGAAAGGTGGCTTCCTATGCTGGCGCCACATTTAAAGTCACTGAGCTCTCCCGTAAAGCCATTCTACTGTCAATGTTTGTCTATGGAGATTGCATGGCTGTGTGTCTGATTTTATACACTTGTCAGCAACGGGTATGGCTGAAATAGCCGAATCCACTAATTTCGAAGGGTGTCCACATACGTTTGTATATGAACTCTGCCAAAAAAGAAACATCCTCTCACTGTCAACTGCGTTTATTTTCAGCAAACTTAATTAACATGTGTAAATATTTGTGTGAACATAACAAGATTCAACAAGTGAGACATAAACTGAACAAGTTCCACAGACATGTGACTAATAGACATGGAATAATGTGTCCCTGAACAAAGGGGGGGTCAAAATCAAAAGTAACAGTCAGTATCTGGTGTGGCCACCAGCTGCATTAAGTACTGCAGTGCATCTCCTCCTCATGGACTGCACCAGATTTGTCCGTTCTTGCTGTGAGATGTTACCCCACTCTTCCACCAAGGCACCTGCAAGTTCCCAGACATTTCTGGGGGGGAATGGCCCTAGCCCTCACTCTCCGATCCAACAGGTCCCAGACGTGCTGAATGGGATTGAGATCCGGGCTCTTCGCTGGCCATGGCAGAACACTGACATTCCTGTCTTGCAGGAAATCACGCACAGAACGAGCAATATGGCTGGTGGCACTGTCATGCTGGAAGGTCATGTTCGGATGAGCCTGCAGGAAGGGTACCACATGAGGGAGGAGGATTTCTTCCCTGTAACGCACAGCGTTGAGATTGCCTGCAATGACAACAAGCTCAGTCCGATGATGCTGTGACACACCGGCCCAGACCATGACGGACCATCCACCTTAAAAAAATCGATCCCGCTCCAGAGTACAGGCCTCGGTGTAACGCTCATTCCTTCGACGATAAACACGAATCCAACCACCACCCCTGGTGAGACAAAACCGTGACTCGTCAGTGAAGAGCACTTTTTGCCAGTCCTGTCTGGTCCAGCGATGGTGGGTTTGTGCCCATAGGCGACGTTGTTGCCGGTGATGTCTGGTGAGGACCTGCCTTACAACAGGCCTACAAGCCCTCAGTCCAGCCTCTCTTAGCCTTTTGCGGACAGTCTGAACACTGATGAAGGGATTGTGCGTTCCTGGTGTAACTCGGGCAGTTGTTGTTGCCATCCTGTACCTGCCCCGCAGGTGTGATGTTCGGATGTACCGATCCTGTGCAGGTGTTGTTACACGTTATCTGCCACTGCGAGGATGATCAGCTGTCCGTCCTGTCTCCCTGTAGTGCTGTCTTAGGAGTCTCACAGTACGGACATTGCAATTTATTGCCCTAGCCACATCTGCAGTCCTCATGCCTCCTTGCAGCATGCCTAAGGCACGTTCACGCAGATGAGCAGGGACCATGGGAATCTTTCTTTTGGTGTTTTTCAGAGTCAGTAGAAAGGCCTTTTTTGTGTCCTAAATTTTCACAACTGTGACCTTAATTGCCTACCATCTGTAAGCTGTAAGTGTCTTAACGACCGTTCCACAGGTGCATGTTCATTTATTGTTTATGGTTAATTGAACAAGTATGGGAAACAGTGTTTAAACCCTTTACAATAAAGATCTGTGAAGTTATTTGGATTTTTATTAATTATCTTTGAAAGACAGCGTCCTGAAAAGGTAGGTTTCTTTTTTGCCGAGTTTATATGCTGTATGTTTACTCTCTTTAGAGGTGACACGTTCAGAATTAACAGCAGTGAACAGAAATTATGTTCAAGGTTTATTTATAACCAAATACTTTTAGACTTTTACTCAAGTGATATTTTACTGGGTGACTTTCACTTTTACTTGAGTCATTTTCTATAAAGGTATCTTTACTTTTACTCAAGTATGACACTTGGGTACTTTTTCAACCAATGGATCTATCAGACATGGGAACTTTATTTAGGAGACATAAAATCATATTGTTGTGTCTGCTCATGCTGCAAATGCAGGTGGCATTTCTTCAGCTGCAAAGATAACGCCTCCACCAAACTGTAAAGATTGTCGTTGGTAGAAGAAGGTGAGGACCAAGGTGCAGCGTGGTACGTGTTCGGCATTTTATTAAATATAACTGAACACTAGATAACAAAGTAACAAAAGGCAAAACCAAAACAGCTCCGTCAGGTGCAACACACACTAACCAGAAAATAACTACCCAAAACCCATAGTGGGATAACAGGCTGCCTAAGTATGGTTCTCAATCAGAGACAACGATCGACAGCTGCCTCTGATTGGGAACCATACCAGGCCAAACACAGAAATACAAAACCTAGAACAAAATCATAGAATTCCCACCCCAACTTACGCCCTGACCAAACTAAAACAGAGACACAAAAAAAGAAACTAAGGTCAGGACGTGACACTAACTTAAACAACAACCCCTCCATTACCACAGAAAGTGCAAATCTTCTGTTCCCAGTGCCAGTGGACATTTTACACCAAATCTGTGATTTTTGTGTCTGTATTTGTATTTATTATGGATCCCCACTAGCTACTCTTCCTTGGGTCCAACAAAATTAAGGCAGTTTATACAATAATGATCAGTACATGGAAAGGATTCTGAATTTGCTATATGGCTCCCTCTTGTGTGTGTCCTGAGGCAAACACTGGTGTTAGAGTAATATGCATGTCTGTCTCGTCTATGTAAAGAGAAACCTGGATTGATGGATGACAAAAACCTGATCTAAAACTAATTGAAGTGACAGAATACAGAATACCAAGTGAGAATACAGAATACCAAGTGAGAAAACAGAATACCAAGTGAGAATACAGAATACCAAGTGAGAATACAGAATACCAAGTGAGAATACAGAATACCAAGTGAGAATACAGAATACCAAGTGAGAATACAGAATACCAAGTGAGAATACAGAATACCAAGTGAGAATACAGAATACCAAGTGAGAATACAGAATACCAAGTGAGAATACAGAATACCAAGTAATCCGCGTAGAAGTGAAACAATGGACAACAGTTGGAACCCTGGCCTCAAAGGATAACTGATGTCATATTTCAGAGACAAAAAGTCCAGAAAACCCCAATAAAACCCTGATATTTCTTACAGCCCGGTGAAACTGTAGCCTATTTGAGAAGGAAAGGTATAAACCATAGACATGCTGTGGCTCAATGGCATGTTGTGTCTGTCTGGCTTCATCAACCATATCCTGTCACATTCATATGGTATAAGTGTTCATAGAACCACAAGCAGAATCCCTTCAGAGAAATCAAGGATGGTCATCACTGTTTATTGATTTTCTAGTGAGACATAGGTAGCAAAATAATAATATATGGGAAATATGCTTTTTAAACAGCAGATGGCAGCAGAGTGTTGGAGTTGGCTAGACCTGAGACAGGTGATTGCGTTTGTCTTTCTTCTTCCCCATTAGTGGAGTAGGGAAAATGTACACATCTTTGTCGTCCATAATTTAAAGAGAATGTCTGTCTAGTCCCAAAGAAAGAAGGATGTACTGAACAGTGTGGTTCAATCCTAGAGGGACAGAGAGACAGGGGTTAAAAGACACTTTGTCATTCACACGTATTGATCAGTTCCACTTTAACCACAATCTCAAAGTAACCATTAACTACAAACCTCTTCTCAGTTGACGATTAACACATAATCAATGGAAGTGTTGATTTGAGACCTTTCAGCGTTTAAGGAGACGTGAGGCTCTTTGCTGCTGCTGTTCAGACAGCCTATACTTGTTAACCAGTCCATAAAAGACAGTCAGAGCCAGCGTCTTGTTCCAATTTGATAGTCCTCTCATTGATTTACCATTATCCCTGCAAACGCGTCTCAGCCAGGCCAGAGCACTACGCTGCCATATTGATCTCTTGTGTGTGTCCAAATAAATATATGGATGGGAGTGTATGCCGTAATGCCTCGGCCGAAGAACTGCTAGGACGATTTGTGTTCGGCAGTGTTCACAGAACTGTAACCTCCTTTTCCAGCAGCCCAGAGAGAGAGAGAGAGAGACACTCGTATCGAACTGAAAAGACGGTACACATGACAATCAGAGGTGATTATCATCATGATGCTCATTACTATGACACTCAGAAGATTGCAAATGTCACCCTGGTCTAAAACCTTGTGCTTGATCTTTGCTACATAATAAGAATTCAGTCTTTTTAATCAGTAAGTGACTAATTTTCTTATTCTCATTGTATCCTCACTGCCTGTCAATCTCTTTTTTTTTTTTGCATATTCATATCCAAAGACATTATGGGAAGCACCAGTTTCAGCTGTATTGAGATGTGTGTGAGTAGCGTGTATCAGGTCCTTGGGTTCGGGAGCTGAGGGCTCATGTCCGTTATGTCAGTTAGTCACCTTCTGTGTTATGATGAATGGCTGAATGAGTGTGGATAATGGGATGAGGTCCCCTTGGGGAGGGGGGGGGGGGGGGGGGCAGTTGATGTGACTCGGTCTCTGTTACACACCAAGAGTTTTACTGCTTTCAGCATTACTCCTGAGCCCAGAGGAGAAATAATAGTCAGTCATTAACCTTCACAAAAACCACTGACATCTCATTTTGTGAATAGCCGTGACAGTATTTAGAGGACTAAAGAAACAAAAGGGCTCAAATAAAACAAAGTCCAGCCAATTGGATATAGATTCTAGCATAAAGCAAGACAGGAAGTGAAAGTAGAAGAAGAGAGGCCAGAGATCATAGTAAGTGAACTGAATCTCCTACATGCTGAGACAACTACAGGATCCAATGCTGTTTAGCTTTGCTTTCATTTCCCCTGTGAACGACTGTGGGCAAAGCAGAGTGTTTGAATGATGTAGTCATCCTGTGATCCAATCCTTTGTGTACATTATCCTGACCATGAAGACTAGGCCTAAAGTAAATGTCCTTATCTTTTGGTTGCTATTTTCCATCATTGGTTTTGAAGCTCTTGAACGTATACAGGTGGTGTAGTCATTTGGTTGTACAAAACCACTGCCACCCAGCAGCAAAACACCTGTGTCAGACAATTTCAGTGTCTCCGTGGTGAAAATAAGCCCATGCATCGCTTATCTCTCATTTATTCACCGTCTTGAAGTTTGAAGACGAGGACACTCTGAGCCAGAAACGCCTGACAGGTGCTCGGCTCTCCATTGAAGCGTTCCGGGGGAGGTAAGCGGGGCTCCCGAAAAGATGGAGTGACTGATGAGATGACGCTGCTAGCAGCTGAGTTACTGAGGGGCTGTGGGGGTGCCACCATGGTAAGCAACCCAGACAAACTGCAGATTGCTCCAGCAAAATGTCCAACGCCCAGTCATGGCGTTCAGCCAACGTTTGGACCCTGTCCATAAGGCCACGAAGTAATTCATTGTGCCTAACGATGGTGGCTTCTTGGGAGGAGATGGCGTTGCGCAGCTGGCCCGCGTCTGCTGGGTCAGTCATGGCCAGTTTGTAATATAACTTTTCAAGGTAAGACCCAGATGCAGACAACGTCGAATTAACAGTTAAATCCAACCGAAGCATTCAAAAGACAGGTCAAGGAGAGGCAGAGGTCAATAAT
The DNA here is from genome assembly GCF_013265735.2 of Oncorhynchus mykiss. NCBI lineage: Eukaryota > Metazoa > Chordata > Actinopteri > Salmoniformes > Salmonidae > Oncorhynchus > Oncorhynchus mykiss. The sequence goes on along the minus strand of NC_048574.1, from coordinate 10,042,642 downwards.
CCAGATAGGTGGGGCAAAGCTACCGGACGGCAGGCAGGCTCAGGGCAGGCAGAAAAGGTCAAACTGGGAAAACTAAAGAACAGGAACAATCAAGAGACAGGGATAGAGGGGAAAACGCTGGTAGGCTTGACGAAACAAAACAAACTGGCAACAGACAAACAGAGAACACAGGAAAAAATACACAGGGGATAATGGGGAAGAGGGGTGACACCTGGAGGGGGGTGGAGACAATCACAAAGACTGTTGAAACAGATCAGGTTGTGACATTGACTATGTACAGACTCAGTGAGCATAGCCTTGCTATTGAGAGAGGCTGCTGTAGGTAGACTTGGCTCTCAAGAGAAGACTAAGGCTATGTGCACAATGACCACAAAATTAGGTGGAAACTGAGCTGCACTTCCTAACCTTCTGCCAAATGTATGATTATAGAGACATAATTCCCTCAGATATCACAGACCCACAAAGAATTCAAAAACAAATAAAATGTTGGTTAACTCCCATATTTATTAGATGAAATACCACAGTGTATTAAGGCACAAGGCGAGATCCAGATGCAGACACAGGAGGAAGATGCTTGGAGTCTTACAATGTTTCATAATCCAAAGGGGAAGGCAAGCGAATGGTCTTGGACAGGTTAAAGGTCAAAACCAGATCAGAGTCCAGGAAGTACAGAGTGGCAGACAGGCTCCTGGTCAAATCAAATCAAATCAAATCAAATTTTATTTGTCACATACACATGGTTAGCAGATGTTAATGCGAGTGTAGCGAAATGCTTGTGCTTCTAGTTCCGACAATGCAGTAATAACAAGTAATCTAACTAACAATTCCAAAACTACTGTCTTGTACACAGTGTAAGGGGATAAAGAATATGTACATAAGGATATATGAATGAGTGATGGTACAGAGCAGCATAGGCAAGATACAGTAGATGGTATCGGGTACAGTATGTACAAATGAGATGAGTATGTAAACAAAGTGGCATAGTATAGTATAAAGTGGCTAGTGATACATGTATTACATAAGGATACCGTCGATGATATAGAGTACAGTATATACGTATGCATATGAGATGAATAATGTAGGGTAAGTAACATTTATATAAGGTAGCATTGTTTAAAGTGGCTAGTGATATATTTACATCATTTCCCATCAATTCCCATTATTAAAGTGGCTGGAGTTGAGTCAGTGTCAGTGTGTTGGCAGCAGCCACTCAGTGTTAGTGGTGGCTGTTTAACAGTCTGATGGCCTTGAGATAGAAGCTGTTTTTCAGTCTCTCGGTCCCAGCTTTGATGCACCTGTACTGACCTCGCCTTCTGGATGATAGCGGGGTGAACAGGCAGTGGCTCGGGTGGTTGATGTCCTTGATGATCTTTATGGCCTTCCTGTGACATCGGGTGGTGTAGGTGTCCTGGAGGGCAGGTAGTTTGCCCCCGGTGATGCGTTGTGCAGACCTCACTACCCTCTGGAGAGCCTTACGGTTGAGGGCGGTGCAGTTGCCATACCAGGCGGTGATACAGCCCGCCAGGATGCTCTCGATTGTGCATCTGTAGAAGTTTGTGAGTGCTTTTGGTGACAAGCCGAATTTCTTCAGCCTCCTGAGGTTGAAGAGGCGCTGCTGCGCCTTCTTCACGATGCTGTCTGTGTAAGTGGACCAATTCAGTTTGTCTGTGATGTGTATGCCGAGGAACTTAAAACTTGCTACCCTCTCCACTACTGTTCCATCGATGTGGATAGGGGGGTGTTCCCTCTGCTGTTTCCTGAAGTCCACAATCATCTCCTTAGTTTTGTTGACGTTGAGTGTGAGGTTGTTTTCCTGACACCACACTCCGAGGGCCCTCACCTCCTCCCTGTAGGCCGTCTCATCGTTGTTGGTAATCAAGCCTACCACTGTTGTGTCGTCCGCAAACTTGATGATTGAGTTGGAGGCGTGCGTGGCCACGCAGTCGTGGGTGAACAGGGAGTACAGGAGAGGGCTCAGAACGCAACCTTGTGGGGCCCCAGTGTTGAGGATCAGCGGGGAGGAGATGTTGTTGCCTACCCTCACCACCTGGGGGCGGCCCGTCAGGAAGTCCAGTACCCAGTTGCACAGGACGGGGTCGAGACCCAGGGTCTCGAGCTTGATGACGAGCTTGGAGGGTACTATGGTGTTGAATGCCGAGCTGTAGTCGATGAACAGCATTCTCACATAGGTATTCCTCTTGTCCAGATGGGTTAGGGCAGTGTGCAGTGTGGTTGAGATTGCATCGTCTGTGGACCTATTTGGGCGGTAAGCAAATTGGAGTGGGTCTAGGGTGTCAGGTAGGGTGGAGGTGATATGGTCCTTGACTAGTCTCTCAAAGCACTTCATGATGACGGATGTGAGTGCTACGGGGCGGTAGTCATTTAGCTCAGTTACCTTAGCTTTCTTGGGAACAGGAACAATGGTGGCCCTCTTGAAGCATGTGGGAACAGCAGACTGGTATAGGGATTGATTGAATATGTCCGTAAACACACCGGCCAGCTGGTCTGCGCATGCTCTGAGGGCGCGGCTGGGGATGCCATCTGGGCCTGCAGCCTTGCGAGGGTTAACACGTTTAAATGTCTTACTCACCTCGGCTGCAGTGAAGGAGAGACCGCATGTTTTCGTTGCAGGCCGTGTCAGTGGCACTGTATTGTCCTCAAAGCGGGCAAAAAAGTTATTTAGTCTGCCTGGGAGCAAGACATCCTGGTCCGTGACTGGGCTGGGTTTCTTCCTGTAGTCCGTGATTGACTGTAGACCCTGCCACATGCCTCTTGTGTCTGAGCCGTTGAATTGAGATTCTACTTTGTCTCTGTACTGGCGCTTAGCTTGTTTGATAGCCTTGCGGAGGGAATAGCTGCACTGTTTGTATTCGGTCATGTTACCAGACACCTTGCCCTGATTAAAAGCAGTGGTTCGCGCTTTCAGTTTCACACGAATGCTGCCATCAATCCACGGTTTCTGGTTAGGGAATGTTTTAATCGTTGCTATGGGAACGACATCTTCAACGCACGTTCTAATGAACTCGCACACCGAATCAGCGTATTCGTCAATGTTGTTATCTGACGCAATACGAAACATCTCCCAGTCCACGTGATGGAAGCAGTCTTGGAGTGTGGAGTCAGCTTGGTCGGACCAGCGTTGGACAGACCTCAGCGTGGGAGCCTCTTGTTTTAGTTTCTGTCTGTAGGCAGGGATCAACAAAATGGAGTCGTGGTCAGCTTTTCCGAAAGGGGGGCGGGGCAGGGCCTTATATGCGTCGCGGAAGTTAGAGTAACAATGGTCCAAGGTCTTTCCTCCCCTGGTTGAGCAATCGATATGCTGATAAAATTTGGGGAGTCTTGTTTTCAGATTAGCCTTGTTAAAATCCCCAGCTACAATGAATGCAGCCTCCGGATAAATTGTTTCCAGTTTGCAGAGAGTTAAATAAAGTTCGTTCAGAGCCATCGATGTGTCTGCTTGGGGGGGGATATATACGGCTGTGATTATAATCGAAGAGAATTCTCTTGGTAGATAATGCGGTCTACATTTGATTGTGAGGAATTCTAAATCAGGTGAACAGAAGGATTTGAGTTCCTGTATGTTTCTTTCATCGCACCATGTCACGTTAGTCATAAGGCATACGCCCCCGCCCCTCTTTTTACCAGAAAGATGTTTTTTCCTGTCTGCGCGATGCGTGGAGAAACCTGTTGGCTGCACCGCTTCGGATAGCGTCTCTCCAGTAAGCCACGTTTCCGTGAAGCAAAGAACGTTACAGTCTCTGATGTCCCTCTGGAATGCTACCCTTGCTCGGATTTCATCAACCTTGTTGTCAAGAGACTGGACATTGGCAAGAAGAATGCTAGGGAGTGGTGCGCGCTGTGCCCGTCTCCGGAGTCTGACCAGAAGACCGCCTCGTTTCCCTCTCTTTCGGAGTCGTTTTTTTGGGTCGCTGCATAGGATCCACTCCGTTGTCCTGTTTGTAAGGCAGAACACAGGATCCGCGTCGCGAAAAACATATTCTTGGTCGTACTGATGGTGAGTTGATGCTGATCTTATATTCAGTAGTTCTTCTCGACTGTATGTAATGAAACCTAAGATGACCTGGGGTACTAATGTAAGAAATAACACGTAAAAAAACAAAAAACTGCATAGTTTCCTAGGAACGCGAAGCGAGGCGGCCATCTCTGTCGGCGCCGGAAGTAACTAGGCAGGCAGAATGGTCAGGCAGGCGGGTACAAAATCCAGAAACAGGCAAGGGTCAAAACTGGGAGGACTAGAAAAAAGAGAATAGCAAAAGGAGAATGGGAAAAACACGCTGGTTGACTTGACTAAACATACAAGACGAACTGGCACAGAGAGTCAGGAAACACAGGGATAAATACACTGGGGGAAATAAGTGACACCTGGAGGGGGTGGAGACAATCACAGGAACAGGTGGAACAGATCAGGGCGTGACAGTACTCCCCCCATGGACGCCACCTAGTGTCCTACCTGGGCGCATACCTATTTGACCGGGGTGTCGGCGGTGGAAATCGGCGATGAGGGCCGGGTCCAAGATGTCTTTAGCACAGACCCAGAACCTCTCCTCCAGGCCATAACCCTCCCAGGCAACCAGGTACTGGAAACCCCTGCCCCGTGGTCAAACCTTCATGAGGCGTCTCACCGTATACGCTGGCTGGCCATCAATAACCCGGGGGGGAAGGGATGGGCCTGGAGACAGAAGACAAAGGACAGTCAGACACAGGCTTAATCCTAAACACATGGCAGGTAGGGTGATACGGAGGGTGCAGGGTAACACAAGATGGACAGCAGTGGAACTCAGGACTCTGGAGATGGGAAAAGGACCAATGAACCGGGGAGACAGCTTGCAGGAATTTACCTGAAGGGGCAGATCCTGAGTGGAAAGGCATATCCTCTGCCCAATGCGGTAGCGGGGAGCTGGGGTCCAGCGACGGTCCGCTTGTCGACGATACCTGGAGTTGGTCTTGAGAATAGAGGTGGACAAACATCTGGGCCGAGGGTACGCTGACCTCCTGCTCTTGTGCCGGGAAGAGTGGAGGCTGATACCCCATGGAGCACTCGAAAGGGGAGAGTTCTGTGGCAGAACTGGGAAGGGTGTTCCGGGCATACTCCACCCAGACCAGTTGTTGGCTCCAGGTAGTGGGATTGGTTGAGACCAGGCACCTTAAGGTGGTCTCCAGGTCTTGGTTGGCTCGCTCCGACCATTAGTTTGGGGATGGAATCCGGATGACAGGCTGGCCGACGACTCAATAAGGGTTCAGAATTCCTTCCAGAACTGAGATGAGAACCCCGATCAGAGACCATGTCTACCGGGAGTCCATGGATCCAAGACATGCAGCACCATGAATCTCCTTGGCAGAAGGTAGTTTGGGGAGAGGGATGAAATGGCGGCCTTGGAGAACCGATCAACTACCATCAGAATTATAGTGTTGCCATCAGATGGAGGGAGCCCAGTGACAAAGTCCAAACATATATGAGACCAGGGACGACGAGGGTCCGGTAGTGACTGAAGGAGGTCAGAAGGAGCTTGCCGTGGAGTCTTGTTCTGAGCACACGGCATGCGGCGACGAAGGCAGAGATGTCAGGAACCATTGTGGGCCACCAGAAACGTTGTTGGAGGAAGGCTAGTGTGTGACGGGACCCTGGATGACAGGTCAGCATGGAGAAAGAAGCCCATTCCAGGATCCGGGACCAGGCTGCGAGCATTGTGCCTCGCGGACCAGGTTCTCAATACCCCAATCCACAGTGGCTGCAAGGCATGAGGTAGGGAGAATGGTTTCAGAGGTCGAGGGTGTGGCAGAGGAACTGTATAGGCGGGAGAGGACGTCAGGCTTCACATTCTTTGACCCTGAGCCATAGGAGATGATGAAGTTATATCTGGTGAACAGGAGGGCCCACCGGGCCTGCCTGGAGTTGAGGCGCTTGGCTGTACGGAGATATTCCAGATTTTATGGTTGGTCCAGACCAGGAATGTCTGTTCTGCTCCTTCCAGCAAGTGCCTCCACTCTTCCAATGCCATCTTCACCGCCAGGTGTTCTTGGTTGCCAACATCGTAGTTCCTTTCAGCAGGATTGAGATGATGGGACAGGAAAGCACAGGGATGAAGCTTCTGGTCCTGGGCATTTCGCTGGGACAGGATGGCCCCCACACAAACATCCAAAGCATCCACTTCCACCATAAATTGACGCGAGGGGTCCGGATGGATGAGAATGGGTGCTGTTGTGAACCGATGCTTCAGGTCCACAAAGGCTTTGTCTACAGCTGGAGACCATTTGAACGGTACCTTGGGAGAGGTGAGTGCCGAGAGGGGGGTTGCCAGGGTGCTGTACTGTAGTCCCGAATGAAATGGCGGTAGAAGTTTGCAAACTAAAAAAACCGTTGCAACTGCACCCTGGACATTGGTTGAGGCCAATCCACCACTGCTTTCACCTTTCAAGGATCCATCTGAATATTGCCCTCAGCAATGACATATCCCAGAAAGGTGATTGTAGAGCGGTGGAACTCACTTCTCAGCTTTCAGGAACAGCTGGAGGCGCTGAAGGACCTGTCTGACATGAAGAACATGTTCTTGTGCAGATCGGGAAAAAAACAGGATGTCGTCAAGGTACGCAAACAGAAACCGGTTTAGCATGTCCCGAAGCACATCATTGACTAAAGCCTGGAAAACAGCAGGTGTGTTGGTGAGTCCAAATGGCATGACCTGGTACTCATAATGTCCACTGGCTGTGTTGAAGGCTGTCTTCCACTCATCCCCCTTGTGTAGCCGAACCAGGTGGTAGGCATTATGGTGGCCCCCTGGAGAGGTTCAAACGCCGAGGAGAGGAAGGGGGTAACGGTTCTTGACAGTAATGTCATTAGTAGTCAATGCACGGACGCAGGGACTTGTCCTTCTTCTCCACAAAGAAAAACCCTGTGACGGTAGGAGATGCAGATGGACGGATGGCCCCAGTGGCCAGAGACTCCTCAATATACTCCTCCATAGCTTTGGTCTTTGGTCCAGACAGAGAATACAATCGACCCCGATGTGGTGTTGTGCCTGGGAGAAGATTAAAGGCACAATCATAAGGACGGTACGGGGGAAGGGAAGTAGCACGTGCCGTACTGAACACTTCCAGGAGGTCATGGTGTTCTGTGGGGATAGCAGAGACATCCATAGTCTTGCTACCATCCTGAGTAAGATGACCTGAGGAAGGCTGTGCTTCTTAAAGGCAGTGGGAATGGCAAAATGGGCTCCGACTCAGGATGGAGCTTGTGGTCCAATCAATCATGAGATTGTGATTTTGAAGCCAGGAAAATCGCAAAATCACCAGAACATGGGGAAGATGCAATGAGGAGGAACTGTATTGTCTCACTGCACAAAACCCGTAATTGAATGGACACAGTACTATGTGTGACTTCCCCTATAGAGCGGCCGTCCAGTGCCCCAGCATCCATGGGAACCGAGAGAGGCTGAGTGGGAATACCTGAAGCAATCGTGGCATCCATAAAACTTTCATCAGCCCCAGTCAATGAGCACTCGGAGAGACTTAGATTGGTCTCCCCAAAGCACAAGAGCAAATAGGGGTGTGCGGGTGATGGGAATTAGGGAACTCCCAGTCTGACTCACCATAGTACTGGTACCCATTAGAGACAAGGGTTTCCTAATAGGGCAGGTAGCTATAAAATGTCCTGCCCCTCCACAGTGCAGACAACAGTTATTACTCATCCTTCGTGAGCACTCCCAAACTGATAGCCTAGTTCTTCCCAACACTATAGGCTCGGGAGTATCTAACTCACCCGTCGTAGATTCCTGGGAGGGCTCGGGAAGGCTTCAAATCCTCTCGGAAGAGCTGCCTTCGGAAACTTTCCGATTCCCTTGGAGGTGAACGTACCATAGAGGGTGTACCCAAGACCAGACCTCCTATCACTCTTGCGTTCCCTTAGGCGTCCTTCAATTTTAATGGTAATGGCGATAAGGGAGTCGAGATCCATCGGCAATTCCCGAGCAGCTAGCTCATCCTTTACCTCCTCAGATAATCCATGCAAAAAAGTATTGAAAAGAGACTCCGGATTCCAGGCACTCTCGGTGGCCAACGTGCAAAAATCAACCTCGTAGTCTGCCACACTACAGGAGTAATGACATAAGTCAATCAGTTTACTGGTTGCCTTTTTCCCGGAAACCAGAGACTCAAATAACTTTCTCACTTCTGCCATGAATTCCTCCAGATGACCACTAATGGCAGATTGTTGCTTCCAAATTGCCGTAGCCCAGGAGAACGCCCTTCCCAACATTAGCGTAATAATATACGCCATCTTTGAACTGTCTGAAGGAAACGAAGATGTCTGTAGCTCAATAATAAGCGAGCACTGAGAAAGAAAATCCCAGCAGGTACCAGGATTCCCCGAATATTGCTCCGGAGGAGGTAAGCGGGGTTCTCGGGGAGCCGGGATAGGCTGTACAAACTCACCACAGATAGGGGGAAAAAATTACTGGATGATTGGGGTTTTCCAGAGGTGGCAGGCAGCCTCTGAGCTAACTCCCTGATTTGCTCCATAATAGCCTTTAACCCTTGGTTGTGGCATTCTCTCAAGGACCTGAGCCCTTCCAAAAGGCCCTGTATCAACTCCTCATGTCTCCTAATGGTGGTTCCCTGCAGGGAGACAGCTTGGCAGAGCTGGTCCAAGTCTGCTGGGTCGGTCATGGCCAGTTTGTACTATCAAGGCACAAGGCGAGACCCAGATGCAGACACAGGAGGAAGATGGTTGGAGTCTTACAATGTTTAATAATCCAAAGGGGTAGGCAAGAGAATGGTCTTGGACAGGTTAAAGGTCAAAACCAGATCAGAGTCCAGGAAGTACAGAGTGGCAGACAGGCTGCTGGTCAAGGCAGGCAGAATGGTCAGGCAGGCAGGTACAGAGCGAGAGAGAGAGAGCGAGAGAGAGAGAGAGAGAGAGAGAGAGAGAGAGAGAGAGAGAGAGAGACAGAGAGAAGGGGGGAGCGAGCGAGAGAGAGAGAGAGAGGGGGAGAGAGAGAGAGAGAGAGAGAGGGAGAGAGAGACAGAGAGAGAGAGGGAGCGAGAGAGAGAGGGAGCGAGAGAGAGAGAGCGAGAGAGAGAGAGAGCGAGAGAGGGAGCGCGAGAGAGAGAGAGAGAGAGAGAGAGAGAGGGAGCGAGGGAGCGAGTGAGTGAGTGAGAGAGAGAGGGAGCGAGAGAGAGGGAGGGAGGGAGGGAGGGAGAGAGAGAGTGAGAGAGAGAGAGAGAGAGAGCGAGAGAGGGAGAGAGAGAGAGAGCGAGAGAGGGAGAGAGAGAGAGAGCGAGAGAGAGAGAGAGAGAGAGAGAGAGAGAGAGAGAGGAGCTGCGTCACGGAGGCTGCAGGATACTTTTACAGCTTTAATCAGGGCTGCTGCAGAATTCGTGGGTGGCATTTGAGAGTCATGAAAGTTTTTTCATTTCAATGGCCTCATTCTTGAAGCTTTTCATTCAATTATATTCATCTACGGGTACAATGTTGAACTAAATCCTTGATCCTATAGAAGTTCCAGGGTGTGCAATCTCTGTACTTTTTGACTCCCACTTATCAGCCTATTGTCAGTTATTTACAGGACAGAAACCTACATTCCGTACAGGCTAGGAATATGTACTGCTTATGATAACAGTAATAGTTTACTACTTTACCTGGTACTACTTTATCCATTTACTACTTTACCCGTGTACTACTTTATCCGTGTACTACTCTATCCGTTTACTACTTTACCCGTGTACTACTTTATCCGTGTACTACTTTATCCGTGTACTACTTTATCCGTGTACTACTCTATCCGTTTACTACTTTACCCGTGTACTACTTTATCCGTGTACTACTTTATCCGTGTACTACTTTATCCGTGTACTACTCTATCCGGTAATTTATTATGGTAATCAAGCCTACCACTGTAGTGTCGTCTGCAAACTTGATGATTGAGTTGGACGCGTGCATGGCCATGCAGTCATGGGTGAACAGGGAGTACAGGAGAGGGCTGAGCACACACCCTTGTGGGGCCCCAGTGTTGAGGGTCAGCAAAGTGGAGATGTTGTTTCCTACCTTCACCACCTGGGGGAGGCCCGTCAAAAGTCCAGGACCCAGTTGCACAGGGAGAGGTTGAGACCCAGGGCCTCCAGCTTGATGATGAGCTTGGAGGGTACTATGGTGTTTAATGCTGAGCTGTAGTCAAAGAACAGCATTCTTACATAGTAGGTATTATTTTTGTCCAGATGGGATAGGGCAGTGCGCAGTGTGATGGTGATTGCGTCATCTGTGGACCTGTTGGGGCGGTATGCAAACTGAAGTGGGTCTAGGGTGGCCAGTAAGGGGGCGGTGATATGATCCTTGACGAGCCTCTCAATGCACTTCATAATGACAGAAGTAAGTGCTACAGGGCGGTAGTCATTTAGTTCAGTTATCTTCGCCTTCTTGGGTACAGGAACAATGGTAGCCATCTTGAAGCATGTGGGGACAACAGACTGGGATAGGGAGCAATTGAATATGTCCATAACACACCAGCCAGCTGGTCTGCACATGCTCTGAGGACGCGGCTAGGGATGCCCGGCCAGCAGCCTTACGAGGGTTAACAAGTTTAAATGTTTTACTCACGTCAGCCATGGAGAAGGGGGCGGGGGGGGGGGGGGGGGGGGGGGGGGGGCAGTCTTTGACAGCGAGCCACGACGGGCAAAAGAAGGCGTTTAGTTCGTCTGGAAGCGTGATGTTGGTGTCTGTGACGTGGCTGTTTTTGTTTTTGTAGTCCGTGATTTCCTGTGGACCCAATAACTTTGTTCTAAAGCTATATCCGTACCCATTGGATGCAGTGATCATAATATAGTGGCTATATCCAGGAAAACCAAAGTTCCAACAGCTGGTCCTAAAATAGTGTATAAGAGATCATACAAAAGATTTTGCTGTTGCTCTTATGTGAAAGATGTTTCAACATATTTGTTGGTCTGATGTGATTAATGACGACCATCCAGATGCTACACTTTTATGAATTTATGAAATTGCTTCTTCCAATTATTAATAAACATGCACCTGTTAAGAAACTGACTGTTAGAACTGTTAAGGCTCCATGGTTTGATAAGGAATTGAAAAACTGTATGGTTGAAAGAGATGGGGCAAAAGGAGTGGCTAATAAGTCTGGCTGCACATCTGACTGGTTTCTTACTGCAAACTGAGAAATTATGTGACTAAACTCAACAAGAAGAAGAAGAAACTGTATTATGATGCCAAGATCAATAATATAAAGAATGATGGAAAAAAACCTTGGAAATGATGGGCAGAAAGACAAATTCAACTCCATCTTTCATCGAATCAGGTGGCTTATTCATCACAAAACCATTTGATGTTGCCAATTATTTGAATGATTATTTAATTGGCAAAGTGAGCAAACGTAGGTAGGAAATGACCATGACAAACAGTGAGAAATTATGTTCATTCATAAAAAACAAATAATGAAAGGAAAGCAGTGCAAGTTTGAATTTTGTAAAGTTATTGTGGGTAAGGTGGAAAAATTATTGTTAACGATCAATGATGACAAACCTCCTGGCATTGACAACTTAGACGGAAAGCTACTGAGGATGGTAGCTCTATAAGCCACTCCTATCAGTCATATTTTTAATCTGAGCCTAGAGGAAAGTCTTTGTCCTCAGGCCTGGAGGGAAGACAAAGTAATTCTGCTATCCAAGAGTGGTAAAGCGGCCTTTACTGGTTGTAACCGCAGACCTATAAGCTTGCTGCCAGCTCTTAGCAAACTGTTGGAAGAAATTGGGTTTGACCAAATACAATGCTATTTCTCTGTAAACAAATTAGCAACAGACTTTCAGCATGCTTATAGAGAAGGGCACTCAACATTGCACAGACACAAATGACTGATGATTGGTTGAAAGAAATTGAAAATAAGAAGATTATGGGAGCTGTACTGTTAGATTTCAGTGCAGCCGTTGATATTATTGACCATAACCTGCGGAAAAAAATGTATGTGCTATGGCTTTTCAACCTCTGCCATATCGTGGATTCATAGCTATCTATCTAATAGAACTCAAAGGGTTTTCTTTAATGGAAGCGTCTCTAATGTCAAACACTTCCTAACCTCCTGCCAAATGTATGACCATAATAGAGACACATATTTCCCTCAGATTACACAGACCCACAGAGAATTCGATAAACTCCCATTTCTACTGGGTGAAATTCCACAGTGTGCCATCACAGCAGCAAGATTTGTGACCTGTTGCCACGAGAAAAGGGCAACCAGTGAAGAACAAACACCACTGTAAATAAAAACCAATATTTATGTTTATTTGTTTTCCGTTTTGTACTTTCACTATTTGCACATCGTTATAACACTGTATATATACATATTGACATTTGAAATGTCTCTATTCCTTTGGATCTTTTGGGAGTGTAATGTTTACTGTTAATTTGTATTGTTTATAAATGTTTTATCTATTTCACTTGCATTGGCAATGTAAATATATGTTTCCCATGCCGATACATCCCTTTGAATGGAATTGAGAAAGAGAGAGACCAGAGTGAGAGAGAGACCAGAGTGAGAGAGAGACTAGAGAGAGAGAGACCAGAGTGAGAGAGAGACCAGAGTGAGAGGGAGACCAGAGTGAGAGAGAGACTAGAGTGAGAGAGAGACCAGAGTGAGAGAGAGACTAGAGTGGGAGAGAGACCAGAGTGAGAGAGAGAGAGACCAAAGTAAGAGAGAGACCAGAGTGAGAGAGAGACTAGAGTGGGAGAGAGACCAGAGTGAGAGAGATACCAGAGTGAGAGAGAGAGAGACCAGAGTGAGAGAGAGACCAGAGTGAGAGAGATACCAGAGTGAGAAAGAGAGAGACCAGAGTGAGAGAGAGACCAGAGTGAGAGAGAGACTAGAGTGAGAGAGAGACCAGAGTGAGAGAGATACCAGAGTGAGAGAGAGAGAGACCAGAGTGAGAGAGATAGACCAGAGAGAGAGAGAGAGACCAGAGTGAGAGAGATAGACCAGAGAGAGAGAGAGAGACCAGAGTGAGAGAGATACCAGAGTGAGAGACCAGAGAGAGAGAAAGAGAGGGAGAGAGAGACCAGAGTGAGAGAAAGAGAGGGAGAGAGAGACCAGAGTGAGAGATCAGAGTGAGAGAAAGAGACCAGAGGGAGAAAGAGCGACCAGAGAGAGAGAAAGAGAGGGAGAGAGAGACCAGAGTGAGAGATCAGAGTGAGAGAAAGAGAGGGAGAGAGAGACCAGAGTGAGAGACCAGAGTGAGAGAAAGAGACCAGAGGGAGGCTAAGTGCAGAATCTACAGACCGGGAGAAGTGTCTGTATAATGAGAGACATGCTTATTTTCTCTCCAATCTACCAGTCCATTTCAAAATACACCCAGGTGTCCATTAGAGCCATTAAGTAGTGCTAAGGCTACAAGAGAAGGATTGTGACCAATAATTAGGAAATTGGGAGGTGGTAAAATGTGTTTATTTTTCACCAACCTAATGGAAGACAATCTAGACTAGACTGTACTTTTCCTCATCTAACCATTATAGCTTGAAGTTGAAGTGAAAATCTTCAGTTGTTTTAATGGCTGTCCTAAAAGGCACGTGCATGGTCAAAAACAAGCCTCCCTTGTTTTTAAGGCCACTGCCTTTTGTTCATGTCCTCTCTTTCCTCTTTTCTTCCAAACCCCCTTTTTTTCTTGCTTATAGACTAATCTCGGCTAAACTACCTACTAGCGACTAGCCAACCAAAAAGGCTCTCTTTGAGTGTTAGAATCCATTAACCCCCCCCCCCCCCCACACAAAAAAAGTAGATGTAATAAGCAACATCCATTCCCAGAGGAGACATCAGAGAAAAAAGGGGTGGCAAAGTGCCTTTTCTCTGGCATGGGTTCATGATGGGTGACAGTACTGTGCCCCACTCTGCAGCCTGCTGTTTTCGACCCTTTTCTCCTCTCCATGACTCGCCACCTTTTCACCTTGTTTTCACCTTGCTCTGTTTTTCCTGATGTCATCTTTGTACTGGAGGACAGCACATTCAGATGAACATTTCACTCCACATCTTCGTTACAGTATGTGTGTGTATGTATACATGTGCATATGGGTGACTTTATGCAGTTAAACCTGTGTCGGTGGCTTTGGGTAATGTCAAGTCTACTCCGGCACCCCCTTTCCGGGCGCTCAAAGTCACCGGTCTACTAACCACCGGTCCTGGCAACCTTCATTACACACACCTGGCAACCTTCATTACTCACACCTGGCAACCTTCATTACGCACACCTGGCAACCTTCATTACTCACACCTGGCAACCTTCATTACACACACCTGGCAACCTTCATTACACACACCTGGTAATCTTCATTACTCACACCTGGCAACCTTCATTACACACACCTGGCAACCTTCATTACTCACACCTGGCAACCTTCATTACTCATACCTGGTAACCTTCATTACTCACACCTGGCAACCTTCATTACGCACACCTGGCAACCTTAATTACTCACACCTGGGAACCTTCATTACTCACACCTGCGCCTCATCATTAGGCACACCTGGACTTCATCACTTCCCTGATTACTCCCCCTTTATTTAGCATTCCATTTGTATCACCCATCATGCAGTATTGTTTCTGTGTTCATGGTCAGATGCTACACTTGTTTGTTTATTCACTCTATGTTCGTTCTTATTAAACTCACCGACTGCACCTGCTTCCTGACTCCCTGCATCTTCGTTACAGGTAGCCAGACTGGCAAGGAAGTTACTGGAGTCACTTGAAAAGGTCAACAATATACTGTAGATTTCTAAATTATGTGTTTCATATCAATAAAACTTATTTTGTGAGCTCTGTGTCAACACAGAAACTGAAGAATATATATTGTACCTGTGCACTGTCGCTGTCACTGGACTCACAGACCCAGCAGCCAGTCACCGGACTCACAGACCCAGCAGTGGTAGGCACAGCTTGTCCCATGAATGAATCACAAAAATTAAGGATTAGCTGGTAACTACGAAACAAACATTCTGGATAATAATGAGAATCTGGAACCATTTATTGATCAGCAATTTTGATATGCTCAAAAAATAAACCTTTTCTCGAGTTCTACGAGTGAAATGAGAGGGAAGACGCTGTCTAAAATATCAAATTTAACATTGGAGGAGGACGGTTTTATAACTATGTCTCCAGAAGATAGAGCATTGCTTACAAGCATGAGAGAACAGTTTACAAAAACTGGATCTATTGCCTGGGCTACAGGCTACGGTATGATAATAAAACAATGAAAGCCGAATGACTTGATCTAAAGTGCAGAAGTATGAGAAATATATATCAGTTAATAGAGGAATTTGTAACTTTACTGGGTTACAGAGGTAAAGTTTACAGTTAATTCATTGAGCTGTATCTACAGATATTTTTTTTTGAGTTATTTACATATGTAATTGTATTAGAATTTGTGTTGGAGATTGAGAGAACTACATACATATTTCTGTTGTATTGGATTATGCTATTGACTGCAAGTTCCAGAATGCCTTGCGACAGGAGGTAGAGAGAGAGAACGCGGCAGTTATGCACAAGTGACAAGTGATTATCCTGACTTTTGCTAGCAACTTTTATTGACCTGAGCCCTAGGACCATGCCCCAGGACTACCTGACATGATGACTCCTTGCTGTCCCCAGTCCACCTGGCCGTGCTGCTCCAGTTTCAGCTGTTCTGCCTTACTATTATTCGACCATGCTGGTCATTTCTGAACATTTGAACATCTTGGCCATGTTCTGTTATAATCTTCTGGCACAGCCAGAAGAGGACTGGCCACCCCACATAGCCTGGTTCCTCTCTAGGTTTCTTCCTAGGTTTTGGCCTTTCTAGGGAGTTTTTCCTAGCCACCGTGCTTCTACACCTGCATTGCTTGCTGTTTGGGGTTTTAGGCTGTGTTTCTGTACAGCACTTTGAGATATCAGCTGATGTACGAAGGGCTATATAAATACATTTGATTTGATTTGATTTGATTTATTGTTTTGTAGAATCTAAAGTTGTTAAATGTAACATGAACAAGTATTATTACTAAAAGAAGCTTTCATTTCAAACCCGACGTCCCGAGTCATTACTTTGAAGATAGTTATTCTATATTTTTGTGCGGAAACCCGGGAAAAGTATGAGCTGCAACGAAGATTGTAGGGATGAAGCGGCTGAAATGGCTGAGGAGGAACGTTGGTGTGAAGCAGAAAGAATGAGACGAAAGCGGGATACCATTCGAGGTGACACAACACGGATTTTGAATCAGATTGACCTGGAAATAACCCAGTCAAATTCGGATAGCGATCACTTGAGTATATTGTTGGAATTGCTGTCAGCTAAGGAGGACAGCTTGTTTGAACTTGATCATGGAATTGAACAGTTAACTCCATTGGACGGATTGGAGGCAGAGATTGCATGCATGGAGGATTACAAAGAGCGCGTTATCATGCTGAAGTGCCGTGCACAACGAGTGATAAAGAAAAAAAACAGGATGTCAATCCACTACCAGCATGGGTGAGTGACGCTAACTCAAACAGATCACAGAGACAATCAGTAAGGCTACCAAAGTTGATTATTCTATGGAGATGCCTGTATGTGGCAGGAGTTGGAGCCAGTATGAGACTGCTATTCACAACAATGATTCACTGTGTAATAAAGATAAGTTTACCTATCTGAAAACATATCTCACTGGACCAGCTGCAAAGGCAGTAGCAGGACTGATGTTAACAGACAGTAACTATGATGATGCAATAGCTCTGCTCAAGAACATATTTAAAAGGAAAGATCTTGTGATTAGTGCTCACATGTCAAAGCTGCTAAATCTCACTCCTGTGAAGAAATAATTTGACCTAAATGCATTGAGGCAGCTATATGATGAATGTGAAATTCAGATTATGAGCTTGTAATCACTGGGTGTAGTGTCAGAAACCTATGGAAGCCTTCTATGCCCAATCTTATTGCAGATGATTCCAGAGGACATAGCTCTTGACTATAGTGGTCAGAGGGGAGTAGATGATGAATGGAAAGTGTCTGAGATTATCAGTTTCCGACAGAAAGAGGTTCAGAGCAGGGAGAGAGCGCTACAAACCATGGAACAAGTCATGCTCCTCCAATGAAATGAAAACAAAAAGACTCATCATGCCATCTGCTACGGCACTGCACACAGCCAGCCAGAAGGAACAAAACTGTCTATTCTGTGACAGTGCAGACCACAAATCAGAAAACTGCCCTGACTACAATATTGCTACACGCAAAGAGAAACTAAAGAACATGGGAAGATGCTCTGTATGTTTAGGACAGAAACACATAGCAAAATTCTGTAAAGTCAAATATGTGTCATGTGCAACATGTGGAAGCAGACATCACATTGCTGTGTGTACCGGTAAGAGGAGTGAAGTGCAACTCCCTACTGTTTCTGCAGATGCTGTTGTTTCCTCAGTTATTCCTCATTCAGTGAAGATGAAACCAGATGGACAGAACACTGTGTTGCTACAATCGGCAAAGGCATGGGTAGAAGGCCCATCGGGCAGGAAGATAGCTCGTTGCCTACTAGATGGAGGCAGTCAGAGAAGCTTCGTACATGAAAACCTTGAGAAGGGCTTGAAGCCACCAGTAATCAGACAATAGGCACTCACTCTTCACCCATTTGGCTCCTCTGCTCCAGTAATGTCCCAACGCAACACAGTGAAAGTCATCTTGGAGAATGTCGGGGACAAACAGCAGAGACTAGAGATAAAGACAATTGAAACCCCACAAGTGTGCACAGCTGTGATGAAGGTTCCTGGTGAACAGATTCAACATGAGCTCAATAGAAGGGGACTGCAGCTCACAGACGTTCCAGGAGATGACAATGATCCTGAACTCTCTGTCCTGATAGGAGCAGACTACTACTGGCAGATAGTATCAGGCAGAGTGGAGCGACTGACGGAGACGCTGGTTGCTTTAGAGAGCACCTTTGGATGGTCGGTGCAGGGACCCGTGTCCATGTCAAGTGTCGCCGAGGCAACATGCATGTTCATCCCACTTGATGAAGACACACTAGTCTCCAAACCACTGCATGCATTCTGGGAGCTTGAGTCTCTTGGTATTATAAGCGAGAAAACACAGAACCCAGAGGAAAACGAGGCTCTACAGAGGTTCTAGAAAACAATAATTTTCAAAGATGAACGATACCATGTGGAGTTGCCATGGAAATGAGAAATGCCAGAACTCCAAGACAACTATAGAATCGCCAAAAAACGGTTTGAACGTTGGAAGAAAAGACTGAAGAAGGATGTGACGTTGCACAGCAGATACAATGAAGTAGTAGAGGACTACTTACAACAGGATATGGCAGAGGACGTGCCCAAAGACAGCGCATCAAGCGCAGACAACATAAAATACTACTTACCTCACCATGCAGTACTCCGAGAAGATAAGGTGACAACAAAACTGAGAGTGGTGTTTGATGCCTCGTCCCATGACGATGGCTGTCCATCCCTCAATGACTGTCTACTCACAGGACCGAACCTGAATCCGGATCTGCTCAGCGTTCTGATAAAGTTCAGACTACATGAGATCGCATTCATGGCAGACATCAAGAAAGCTTTCCTGAAGATATCCCAGAGAGAGACAGAGACGCCGTGAGATTCCTATGACTCACAGGCCCATCAAGGGGAGAAAATGAAGAGGAGCTGAGGATGAAAAGAGTGGTATTTGGAGCTTCCCCAAGTCCATTCTTGCTGGCAGCTACAACCAGGAAGTATCTGAAACAATATGAAACAGAACAACCAGAAGTTGTAGAGATACTGAGAGAGTCACTCTATGTAGATGACTTCACTGCAAGTTCACACAATATTGAAGAGGCTTACCTTGTGACAACAACTGCAAAGCGAATGCTGTCGATTGCAGGCATGGACCTCTGCAAGTGGATGACAAACTCTCCGGAACTGAAAACAAAACGGGAGGAGAGTACGACAACTGACCACCCATTGACGCTAGAAACACAAGGAGTAGTGCTGAAGGTTTTAGGTTTAGTATGGAGGCCGGAAACGGATGACTTTGTGTTTGACCTCCGCTACTGAGCATTCTAAGGCAAAAGGAAAACACAAAGAGAAGTGTTCTGCAGTCGTCTGCACGTATCGTCGTCCCTCTTGGTTTCTTAACTCCCTTCACCATCAGGATCAAGTGCATGTTCCAGGAAATGTGGGAGAGGGGACTCAGCTGGGACAAAGAATTACCACCTGATCTGATACGAGAATGGCAAAAGTGGTGTTCAGAACTACCCCAGTTAAACCAGCTCACCATACCAAGGTGGTACAGAACAGACATGCGGCCACTGAACAGTTACACCCTGAAAATACACGTGTTCTGCGACGCAAGTGAAAGGGCTTACGCTGCAGTAGCTTCCTTGCAACGTGAATCACAAGACAGGGAAACAACGACAAGTCTATATTGAAGGGAAAACTAATCCAGCCGACATCCCTACAAGATGACAAAATGTTTGAAACTTGACACAGAGCCAGCTATGGTGGAATGGACCCAGAATTCTGACATCACCCAATCAGTCCGAGGAGACTGATGATAACAAGGTTCCGGAAGAAGTAAATACAGAACTCAAGTCCAGTCGCCAGGTTACTGTACAACTCGCAGAAAACAGCACAGACATTACTGAACCTGTGTTGGAGCTTGAAAGGGACAGCAAACTGAAAAGAGTGTGAAACTGTTCTTGGACGAACAAACTACTCAGTGTAGGAGGAAGACTACAACACTCCAACTTCACATTCAGAGAGCAGTACCCATGGGTTCTGTCCAACAAGTACAGATGAAATTCTGATACAGTGCCACCATGAGAAGGTGATGCATTCTGGAGCAAGAGACACTCTAGTACAAATCAGAGAGCGATACTGGATCTTGAGTGCTAGGCAGCTAGTCAAGAGCACAGTGGCAAGATGTATAGTGCGCAAGAAATTCAAGGCAAGTGTATGCAAGGGCCAGACAGCAAGTCCCTGCGCCTTTACCAAAAGACAGAATAACCGAATCCCCACCATTCGAAGGCACAGGTGTGGATTTTTCAGGACCGCTCTATGTGAAAGAAACTGTTCACTGTTCACTTGTGCTGTAACCAGAGCAGTGCATTTGGAACTGGTCTCAGATCAGTCAACAGACATTCCTGTTAGCTCTAAAAAGATTAATCTCAAGGAGAGGATTATGCAAGATAATCTACTCAGACAATACAAAAACATTCAAGAGAGCTGATCAGGACTTGAAAGCGCTGTGGAAGGCAATCGAAGAGCCCCTTTCTTCTCAGAAAGGGGCATCACCTGGAGGTTAATCGCAGAGCGAGCAGTCTGGTGGGGCGGATTCTGGGAAAGACTCATCAGGTCAGTGAAAATTTTTTATTTTATTTTTTTATTTCACCTTTATTTAACCAGGTAGGCAAGTTGAGAACAAGTTCTCATTTACAATTGCGACCTGGCCAAGATAAAGCAAAGCAGTTTGACACATACAACGACACAGAGTTACACATGGAGTAAAACAAACATACAGTCAATAATACAGTATAAACAAGTCTATATACGATGTGAGCAAATGAGGTGAGATAAGGGAGGTAAAGGCAAAAAGGCCATGGTGGCAAAGTAAATACAATATAGCAAGTAAAACACTGGAATGGTAGATTTGCAATGGGAGAATGTGCAAAGTAGAAATAAAAATAATGGGGTGCAAAGGAGCAAAATAAATAAATAAATAAAATACAGTAGGGAAAGAGGTAGTTGTTTGGGCTAAATTATAGGTGGGCTATGTACAGGTGCAGTAATCTGTGAGCTGCTCTGACAGTTGGTGCTTAAAGCTAGTGAGGGAGATAAGTGTTTCCAGTTTCAGAGATTGCCTGAGAAAGGTTCTTGGGAGAGCTTCACTGAACTTTGAAGAGATGTGCACAGTCCTGGCAGAGGTTGAAGCTATCCTAAATTCTAGGCCTCTGACCTTTGTGCACAATGAAGTGGATGAACCACAACCCCTGACTCCAGCACACTTCCGGCTGAGACCCAACCCTAAACAAGGAGGAAATGACACCCAGATGGAAGTACAGGCAGAGACTTGTGACCAGTTTCTGGAACAGTTGGCGAAGAGACTACTTGCTGGATCTAAAGTCAGCACACCGCTGTGACACACCACAGCCCACCCCACTGAAAGCAGGTGACGTTGCACTCATTGGAGAAGATAACACATCCAGACATACCTGGAAACTAGGAAAGATTGAGGAACTGTTTCCAGGCCGAGATGGCCTAGTTAGATCATGTTCAGTTCGTACCGCTTCAGGGACTTTGTTGAGGAGACCTATTCAGTTGATACACTGCTTAGAGATTTAGATGAACTTTGTTAATCTGGGGGAGGAAGTTGTAACTTTACTGCGTTACAGAGTTAATGTTAATTCATTGAGCTGTATCTACAGATCTTTTCTTTAGAGTTATTTAGATATGTAATTGTATTAGAATTCGTGTTGGAGATTGAGAGAACTACATACATATTTCTGTTGTATTGGTTAGTATTGGATTATGCTATTGACTGCAAGTTCCAGAATGCCTTGCGACAGGAGGTAGAGAGAGAGAACGCGCCAGTTATGTACAAGGAGGTGTGACAAGGGTGTATCCTGACTTTCGCTAGCAACTTTCTTTTGTTGTTTTGTAGAATCTAAAGTTGTTAAATGTAACGTGAACAAGTAGTATTACTAAAAGAAGCTTTCATTTCAAACCCGACGTCCCGAGTCATTACTTTGAAGATAGTTATTCTGTAGCAGGAAAAAGTCAAGGTGCTCATGAAACGCAATCTCAAGGTGACAGACAAACAGGTGGAAACAATTGATTTTCAAAGAGCTTTTGGTGGCAGAGCAGAGGGAAGGCCGATCGTAGCTATGCTAACCCACTACAAAATGAAAATTGCCTAGTTACAACAGGGTAGGAAATTGAAGAACACCCCATTCCCTATTAATGAACAATTTCCTCATGAAATAGTGGAGAGACGACGTGCCCTGTACCCCACTTTCAAAAGGCTCCGAACAGAGAAGCAGAATGTTTGTCTAGTGGTCTATAAATTATATGTATGTAAACAACCAAATGTACAAGGACTTGAAGATTACAACGTGGCTGTGTGACAGCTACCTCCTGTTGAACACGTTTGCTTATTTTTTTCTTTAAGCAATAGCTTTTTTTCTGGACACTCTTCCGTAAAGCCCAGCTCTGTGGAGTGTACGGCTTAAAGTGGTCCTATGGACAGATACTCCAATCTCCGCTGTGGAGCTTTGCAGCTCCTTCAGGGTTATCTTTGGTCTCTTTGTTGCCTCCCTGATTAACTCCCTCCTTGCCCGGTCCATGAGTTTTGGTGGGCGGCCCTCTCTTGGCAGGTTTATTGTGGTGCCATGTTCTTTCCATTTTTTAATAATGGATTTAATGGTGCTCCGTGGGATGTTCAACATTTATAACCCAACCCTGATCTGTATTTACTCAAAACTTTGTCCCTGACCTGTTTGGAGAGCTCCTTGGTCTTCATGATGCCCCTTGCTTGGTGGTGTTGCAGATTCTGGGGCCTTTCAGAACAGGTGTATATGTACTGAGATCATGTGACAGATAATTTGCTGGATAGTGACTCATCATATTGTCCCCCGACTAACGTCCTGTGACAGACTGCTAATGCAGAGTGAGTGAGTCCCTGACCTGGCTGATCCTAGTAGAGAAAGAAGAGAAAACCACAACTAGGGAACAACTTTAGCTGGAAGTTTTGATGAACAATAAGCCCTTACCAAACCCTTAAGCAACATTGTCATCTAAGTAATGTCCCTATAGTGCCACATGGAGTATCCCTCTCAAATAATAATTTAGCAGCACATAATTAATAAGCTATTTACTATTTACCCAAAGAATGAATTGGTACTTTCTGGTACTTACTGTAAGTGTTTTGTTGTATTCAATCCATTTCTGTGCTGTCTTTATTATAGACTCTTATGGCGTAGTCTTTCACAGCGGCAGTTGAAAGAGACAGAAAATTCAGAAATGCCAATAGTAATGCCAACTGAGCAGCTGAGCTGAGAGCTTAGTGATGAAACATCTATATTTGAGCTAACCTTACAGTCCCTGCCTGTCACCATGGAGACAACCATCTTATCGCATAAGACTTGGTGTGTGTCAGTTTGTGTAGCGATTGTCGACGGGGAGAAGGAGAAGAGGACCAAAGTGCAGCGTGGTACGTATTCATAATACATTTTAATAAAGATGAATACTGAACAAAAACAACAAACCGACAAACTAACAGTTCTGTAAGATGCAACAAAAACACTAAACAGAAAATAACTAACCACAAAACCCATGTGGGCAAGAGCTACCTAAGTATGGTTCTCAATCAGAGACAACGACAGACAGCTGTCCCTGATTGAGAACCATACCTGGCCAAAAACAAAGAAATACAAAAACATAGAAAAAAGAACATAGAACGCCCACCCTAGTCACACCCTGGCCTAACCTAACCAACATAGAGAATAAAAAGCCTCTCTATGGCCAGGGCGTGACAGTTTGAGTGTTAGAGAGAGTTAAAGGAAGCTAGATAAGAGGAAAGATATGGGTCTGTAAAAGAACATAATTCAAGCGAGAATCTTTACATCTTTGCCAAAACTGTTTAATAAATGAACAATCCCAATGAGATCTAACAGCGATTATATCCTTGAGGCAGTCTATATCTACAGTGCATTCTGAAAGCATTCAGACCCCTTCCCTTTTCCCACATTTTTGTTACGTCACACAGCCTTATTCTAAAATGGATTTAAAAAAAAATTGTTCTCATCAATCTACACACCCTATGTTGACTAAGCGACAACAGGTTTTTAGAATTCTTGTTTACATAAGTATTCAGACCCTTTGCTAGGAGACTAAAAATTGAGAATAGGTGCATCCTGATTCCATTGTTTCCATTCATCCTTGAGATGTTTCTACAACTTGATTAGAGTCCACCTGTGGTAAATTCAATTCATTGGACATGATTTGGAAATGTACACACCTGTCTATATAAGGTCCCACAGTTATCAGTGCATGTCAGAGCAAAAACCAAGCCCTGAGGTTGAAGGAATTGTCCGTAGAGCTCCGAGACAGGATTGTGTCGAGGCACAGATCTGGGGAAGGGTACCAAAACATTTCTGCAGCATTGAAGGTCCCCAAGTGTCACGGCTGTTGAAGGATGAGGACCAAGGTGCAGCGTTGTGAGCGTACAGATTACTTTATTAAAGAATGACGCCATTAAATAAACCATACAAAACAAACCGTGAAGCTAACTGCAATAGTGCCCGCAAACAAAGACAACTTCCCACAAACACAGGTGGGAAAAAGGGTACCTAAGTATGGTTCCCAATCAGAGACAACAATAGACAGCTGTCCCTGATTGATTGAGAACCATACCCGGCCAAAACCTAGAAATAGAAAATAATAGAAACACAAAACATAGAATGCCCCCCCCCCCCCTCCAAAGGTGTGGACTCCGGGCTGCAAAACCTAAACCTATAGGGGAGGGTCTGGGTGGGCATCTATCCGCGGTGACGGTTCTGGTGCGGGACGTAGACCCCACTCCACCTCTGGCTTGGCCCACTTAGATGGCGCCTCTAGAGCGGGGACCCTCACCGCCGACCCCGGACTGGGGACCCTCGTAGCGGGCCCCAGAAATGGAATTGTCTGGCTGGATGCCACACAGTGATGCGCACGGTGTCGAGGCTGAGCATTCACAGGCCGGTGTGCTCGGTGCCAGCGTCCGCATTTGCCAGGTGGAAGCGGGCATCCGTTCTGGCTGGATGCCCAATACACCGGCCTGTGTATGCTCAGCCTCGACACAGTGCGCATCACCCCATAGCACGGGGCCTGACCAGTCACCTGCTTGCCACGGTAGGCACGGGGAGTTGCCTCAGTTCTCCAACCTGGCTCAGCCACACTCCCCGTGTGCCTCTAGGGGTTCCAGCCATGTTCCCTCATACTGTTGCCGCTCCGCTTTAGCTGCTGCCTTCGCCTTCCTCTCTGCTTCTACCTGCTCCCAGGCCAGGCAACCCTTCCCAGCCAGGATCTCCTCCCACGTCCAGGATCCCTTGCCATTCGAAATGTCCTCCCACGTCCATTCCTCTTTACCACGCTGCTTGGTCCTTTGGTGGTGGGAGGTTCTGTCACGGCTGTTGAAGGATGAGGACCAAGGTGCAGCGTTGTGAGCGTACAGATTACTTTATTAAAGAATGACGCCATTAAATAAACCATACAAAACAAACCGTGAAGCTAACTGCAATAGTGCCCGCAAACAAAGACAACTTCCCACAAACACAGGTGGGAAAAAGGGTACCTAAGTATGGTTCCCAATCAGAGACAACAATAGACAGCTGTCCCTGATTGATTGAGAACCATACCCGGCCAAAACCTAGAAACACAAAACATAGAATGCCCACCCCAACTCACGCCCTGTCCAAACCAAAATAGAGACATAAAAAGGATCTCTAAGGTCAGGGAGTGACACCAAGAACACAGTGGCCTCCATCATTCTTAAATGGAAGAAGTTTAGAACCACCAAGACTCTTCCTAGAGCTGGTCGCCAAACTGAGCAATCGGGGTAGAAGGGCCTTGTTCAGGGATTTGACCAAGAACCCAATGGTCACTCTGACAGAGCTCCAGAGTTCCTCTTTGGAGATGGGAGAACTTTACAGAAGAATAACCATCTCTGCAGCACTCCACCAATCAGGCCGTCATGGTAGAGTGGCCAGATGGAAGCCACTCCTCAGTAAAAGGCACATGACAGCACGCTTGAAGTTCGCCAAAA
The DNA here is from genome assembly GCF_013265735.2 of Oncorhynchus mykiss. Taxonomy (NCBI): domain Eukaryota; kingdom Metazoa; phylum Chordata; class Actinopteri; order Salmoniformes; family Salmonidae; genus Oncorhynchus; species Oncorhynchus mykiss. The sequence continues at coordinate 10,016,844 of NC_048574.1, read as the reverse complement.
GGCACCTAAAGAACTGTCATATCATGAAACTCAAACTTAGTGGATGTTCATCAACTTGAAAGGGGAACTTTTCTGACATACAGTGCATTCGGAAAGTATTCATACCCCTTCACTTTTTTGTTACGTTACAGCCTTATTCTAAAATGCATTCAATTATTTTTTACCTGGCCTCCTGTCAGAAAAGTTCCCCTTTCCAGTTGATAAACATCCACTAAGTTTGAGTTTCACTTTCTTTACATGAGCAGTACTGTCAAGAAATGGTGCTGGAATATTTATCTTCCTGTGTGGTATATGTGGGTTCCATGCCAAGAGTCCAGGTCAGTGTTACGTTCCCCAGTTTCTGTGTTGTAGTTTGTGTATTTGCATGTGTGTTTTTCAGGAAATGGCTTCCTGAAATCCCTCAAGCAGCTGTTTGGTCGACTCCATGGCTAATCGTCAAGACGCAGCTGTCTCCAATTACCCATTCCTTCTGAAGCTATATAAAAGCCAGTGTTCTGTTCAGAAGAGAGATCATTGCTGGGTGGAGATTGCAGAAAGATTGATTGTGATGTAGAGAATTGCTGAGAGTTGTGTTGGTTGTTTCTCAGAAAGTGATTTGGTATATACTATGTTAGTTGTTGCAGAGGGAGCTGATTGGTTGTCTGGTATGTGTCAATAGGATGCACTGTTTTGATTACTGAAATAGTTTGTTATCCTGTTTAATTTGTTCCCAGGGGGGAAGGGGAAGGCCCCTAGGGAGTGCTTAGGCAAGAGGCCCGCGGGCAAACATATAGCCGTAGTATATTCACTGTCTAGGCACACTAGGTAAGACCAGGGCGGACCACCCCCTGTATTTTGATTAGCGCACCAGGTGGTGCTAAGTTAGATAAGTAGTGGGTAGGCAGGTAAGATAGAGGGGGCTTCGACATTTACTTTCTTTGCTTTGGTTCCATCCAGCCCCTTTTCCCCATATTACCGTGTGAAGGAATAAATTCCTAGTAAGTGGTAAATTCTGCCTTTTGTCATTCTTACTCGCACCTAGAGTCCATACCTCTTTCGCTTCACGGAGAGTTGAGTTGTAGCAGGGTGTTGCGTTCCCTCTTCACAGAGGCGTGCATAGCAGTCAGTAATAAAACAGATAGAGGGTCTATTTACCAGAGGAAAGCAAATATTGACCATCCAGAAGAATGGATTCTACTGTCTTTTTATATCAAAACACAAAGGTTTCCAAGGTTTTCTGTGCTATTTTTGCCCTTGCTTTGAATTATTATTATTTTTTTTTGGAGGGGGGTGGGGGGGGTATCAAGCCTAATTGGTGAGTATCAAGCCTGATGTGTCTTAGTTCTAAACTCCAAATACTGACAGGCTACACATCACACATGTTGATTCAAAACTCGTTATACCTAAACCATAGTCCCCAAGGAGCACTCGATGAAGTGTATTTTACTTTCATGAGGATTTCATTACCCATGTTCACATGAAAGAGGTTGGCACTTCTGCTGCTTCATCTAACTCTATGACCAGTAGTTGGCATTCGGAACTAAACAATGATTTTCTTTCTTCTTCTGAGACGTCACATTACTTCACTTTTTGATGGTTGTCAGAGCTCCCACTTTGCCTGGAGCCTCTGTTAAGTGTGGCCAAATTCAACTAAGAGGCAGGAGTTAACAAACCCATATTGACGTACCACCTCAATTGTAACACCTCATATTGATGTAGGCCCCCTCCCCCCTATCTGCGATATCTACTACAGCCCTCATCCTCCACATACAACACCCGTTCTGCCAGTCACATTCTGTTAAAGGTCCCCAAAGCACACACATCCCTGGGTCGCTCCTCTTTTCAGTTCACTGCAGCTAGTGACTGGAACGAGCTGCAACAAACACTCAAACTGGACAGTTTAATCTCCATCTCTTCATTCAAAGACTCAATCATGGACACTCTTACTGACAGTTGTGGCTGCTTTGTGTGATGTATTGTTGTCTCTACCTTCTTGACCTTTGTGCTGTTGTCTGTGCCCAACAATGTTTGTACCATGTTTTGTGCTGCTGACATGTTGTGTTGCTACCATGTTATTGTCATGTTGTGTTGCTACCATGTTGTTGTCATGTTGTGTTGCTACCATGCTGTGTTGTCATGTGTTGCTGCCTTGCTATGCTGTTGTCTTAGGTCTCTCTTTATGTAGTGTTGTGTTGTCTCTCTTGTTGTGGTGTGTGTTTTGTCCTATATTTCTATGATATTTCTATATTTATTTTAAATCCCAGCCCCTGTCCCCACATGAGGCCTTTTTCCTTTTGGTTGGCCGTCATTGTAAGTAAGAATTTGTTCTGACTTGCCTAGTTAAATAAATGTTAAATCAAATAAGTACCACATTATCTCTGGTTGAAGGAGTTCATGACCACTACTGCTCCTACAGGTCAAAGACAGTACTGCATTAAAACAGCCTGTGGTGTCGTGTCAGGCCAACGTCATGACAGGGGTCAACACCTGTAGGCAGCAGCCAGGGCGTTACATTTTCTTGTTCTTCAGAGAGGACAGTCAGAAAGTATGACAGGACAGTGGAGAGGAGAAGTGCTACAGTGGGTGGGTGTCTGCCTATGGAGAATGACTACAGAAACCAATGATTTATATATACACTAGATTAATGTTTTGAAGCCACCGCGCCTCCATCTTGGCACTCCCCAAACTTAAAATAAGGGCTGTGTTTCGTATACATTATTAAAAGTCACCTTGTCCAAGAGAGATTTACATGGTTTTCAAATGTCACGCCAGGGTAAGCCTACACAAAACAGAGCCCTTATTTTAAGTCTTTCTAAAAAAAAAAAACTATGCCAAGCTTGCAGTCCTCTAGTGACCATTTACAGAGTGCCTCTTCTCCGCCAAGGGGCTCTGTACAGTACACCCCTTACCTACCAGGTAAAATGATCACCTTGGTGGGAACATAGACCGCCTGATTTATAAAGTAGACAGTCATGTTTTATTATGTGAGATAAAGGATACCTGGGGGCTGGCTGGTGGGTGTCACACACATATCAGTCTTATGACAGACAGTTGTCAATCATCTCAGCCAAATGTTTTATTTGTCAGAGGGGAATCAGCAGAGGAAGCTGCTAGAATCATAATGTACACAACAACACTGAGCTCAAACCAGTCTTCATTGTACAGAGTATTATTTTAAGCTGCAGTACAATGGGACCCTATCAGAAATAGATACAGTATATTGATTTGACCACTGCAGGCTACTTACTACCAGCAGCCCACACAGGGCTGACACATGTTTCTGAAACACAAGTGATTGAGGTCATGTCCCGGAGTCAGCACACATCCTCAACAAGTGCTGTAGTCTTTTGTTGGTTTTAAATGGCTGCTCTCACAAGCTGTGAAAGTGATCGCTACACGGTTGGTCAGGGACAGAGAGTCCCCAAGCCTGAACGATGCCCACCACTATCAAGAACACGTATAGAATGTCAATGCTGCTAAATATAGTATCATATAACATGTACTGAATGGTTCCGGGGAAACGCTCTGGCTTTCTTGTAAATCATGGATCTGGGCTGAAAGTGAGTTTGGGGATGTGTGTCAAAGAGGAGAGGACAGACTGACAGACAGATCTGTAACAGATAGCTGGGATCAGTGGAATATGCTGTAGATGAGGGGACAGACAGGGTGGCAGGTGGCTGGATCGAAAGGTTGCTGGATCGAATCCCTGAGCTGACAAGGTAAAAATCTGTCATTCTGCCCCTGAGCAAGGCAATTAACCCACTGTTCCCTGGGTGCTGAAGAAGTGAATGTTGATTAAGGCAGCCCCCCACACCTCTCTGATTCAGAGGGGTTGGGTTAAACACAGAAGAGGAAGTTGTATATCTGACTAGGTATCCCCCTTTCCCTAACAGATAGCTGGGATCAGTATAATATGCTGTAAAGGAGAACATCAGGCAATATTACATACTGTGTGTGCTCTGATACAGACATACACACACAGTGTTCAATTTTAAAATAGCCTTCATGATGTCAGCTTACCAGTAGCCTGTTTTTGCACTGGGACCAACCTCTTGGGCATGTACCAGAATTATTTTGGACCAGGATGAATTTAGACTTTACACATGAGTGACCCACCATGACGATCAAAACACACACACACGCACGCACGCACACACACACACACACACACACTGACTGCAGGAAGTTAATAAGGCCGGTTGGTGTGGCTGGTTGTGATCTCCTATCAACACAGCTGACAGTGAGAGGCGGTTATTATGGTTTCTTCCCCATCAGCATGGGTGTGGTGGAAGGGTGTCTTACGGTTTCTTCCACTACACCCCTGCTGATGGGGAAGGGTGTCTTATGGTTTCTTCCACTACACCCCTGCTGATGGGGAAGGGTGTCTTATGGTTTCTTCCACTACACCCCTGCTGATGGGGAAGCGTGTCTTACGGTTTCTTCCACCACACCCCTGCTGATGGGGAAGCGTGTCTGGTGTCAGGGTCGTCAGCCTCATCTGGTGGTTAACACTGGGCTGTGAAACTGCTTCCTGTCCTTATGGCTGTAGAAGTAGAAATAGTGACATATTTGTACACATATGTATAATACAGTATACTTTTGCATCTCTTATCTTCAAACAACTTCCTCAGTTTCAGAGGAAGCATGATATGAATAATATAACTATTCTGAATGTTGTTCTGCTTTGGGCGGTAGAATGTTCCTTATCGGCTCTCAACACATAACTTATCCCATGTCGTTATGCAATACCCTGACACAATTTACATTCCAATATACTGTATGCCATGAGTCATATCTAAGGAGCCTCACTGTTTGTTTGGTGCAAACTATAAAAAATGATGTAACAACATATGCACAGAGGATGACTGACCCTATTCATACGTTTGAATGGATAATATGTATCTATTAGGTAAAGTCATGTGGCTAGTACATGCCAACATCACCCCTCTGAATATATGGTGTTGGTGTTGGCAGTACACGCCTGGCACCAGGACAGCTCTAGAGGGGAGGGATGCATCAACAGATGGACATAATCTCCTCATTATTGCCCCCACCCATTAGGATCCTCTTAAATTACTAGAAGGGCTATGTCATAAACCCTGAAAAACCAGAATGGGTGAAAATGGCAGCCAGTCAGGGAGAAATCCAAACCAGTCTGATAAGTTGTTATCAATAAAACAGCACAATAGTGTTAGATTTGGCTGCTGGAGGGCAAGGAGACCCCCAGCTCCACTAAAACCATTGACAACTACGTGCCATTTCCAAGGGATTGTTAAATTAATGGTAACTATTTGGTTTTAATATCATCACCTCTTGAAGAGTATAGTCACAACTACACATTTCCAATTATTACATATTTAGCGTTTTACAGCAATCAGTAAACATCAATTGGAGATGTATTTTCAGATACCTGAGGGTAGCCAGATCCATTTAGCATGTAGCTAGCTAGCTAGTTAGCTAAAGCAAACAACATGTCAGTTAGCTTGCTTCATCAAAGATTAGACTTTTGGAAAAAGCTTGACATCATCCTGGTAAATGTGTCAGTCGGCCTACTGTCATGAGATGGCAAGCAAATCAAACACTATATATGTCACGCCTGCTCCAGCTCCCCCTCTCTGGTGCTCAAGGGCGCCAGGCTGTCCATCATTATGCACACCTGTCACCATCATTACGCGCATCAGAGCTCATTGGACTCCTGGACCTGGACTCCTTCACTTTGTTGATTTCTCCTTCTATATCTGTCTGTTCCTCAGTTTGTTCCCCGTGTCAGCATTATTGTCGTTGTGTTTTCCCCTGTCCAGACGTTGTCCTTGTTTGTTTTTTGTCCGTTGTTTATTTAATGTTCACTCTCTGTACTTGCTTCTCGTCTCCCAGCGTCTGTCCTCACAGACTGCTGACACCACAATTTGAAGCATCAGGGAGTTTTTGTTTTTTTGTTTTGTTGGTGGCGTCAGGTCTGGGTGTCGCTGTTGAAGGTACCGGGGGCGCCTCAGCTGGCTCATTGGGCTTCCACAACTTAGCTGGCTCGAGAGATTTCAAAACATAGGCCCATTGTCTTATGTCAGATCTTGTCACTCATCTGCGACGCTCGTCCCTCAACTGATCTGTCTTTTAGGACATGGAACTCATATTCAAATTTCAATATTAAGCATCCGCTATTCAAAAAATGAAAACAAAAATGAAACCAGCATTTTTATATCACTGCTCTCGTGTATGACTCTCCATGAAATAGGAAGAATAACTAGTTAAATTATTGCAAATATTGTGACAGTGATTTAATATTTTATGAGAAAATCAAAACAAAGAGGTGGCCATCTCCTACAAAAATGATGTGCAAGGATGTCGGTCCCCAGTGCAGTGACTTCAACTTGATCAGCTGCTTAGCTTACTGCTGTAGATGTTACAGTAGCTAGCTAGTTTACAGACATAGCTAGGGACGAGTGGAAGTGTTGCAGACTGGGATAGCCTACCCCACGAGAGGAGAGAGTCCTCTGAGACATGCAGCCCAGCTGGGAAAAGTAGTAAAGATAGAAGAGAAGCATGGAGAGGCCAGCGATAGAAGAGAAGGATGGAGAGGCCAGAGATAGAAGAGAAGCATGGAGAGGCCAGAGATAGAAGAGAAGCATGGAGAGGCCAGAGATAGAAGAGAAGCATGGAGAGGACAGAGATAAAAGAGAAGCATGGAGAGGACAGAGATAAAAGAGAAGCATGGAGAGGCCAGAGATAGAAGAGAAGCATGGAGAGGCCAGAGATAGAAGAGAAGCATGGAGAGGACAGAGATAGAAGAGAAGCATGGAGAGGACAGAGATAGAAGAGAAGCATGGAGAGGACAGAGATAGCCAGACTTGTAAAAGGCCAAGGAACAGATGTTTGATTTTTGAGAAACACCACGAGTGTGTGTGCTCTGCAAGCAATACAGCTGATGAAGAGCGTGGTGAACAGATAGACATTGAGGAAGAATGGCGCCAAGTACAAACTGTATTCTGCTGTCTCTGATGGCTCAGAAATTGAACCTGACAAGACTGAGGATGAATGATCCTCGTCCTGATGGTCTTGCAAAGGATAATTCGGAGAAAGTGGAGGCCTGCCTTTTAGCTGATCCATATGTAGTCTCAGGATGGGTAGAAAATAAGTTGGGTACTGTTAAATCAGTGAAGGTAGCTCGAAGTGGACTTGTGATGATTTTCTGTCATCCCCAGGGAGTGGGCACTTCGCGTCACGCAACTAGGGAAAAAGCCAATGACTTGCACCTTTGAAAGGAGTAATTACTGAGGTGGCGTTAAATGTTGGAAGTGGAGCAACTAAAATGGAAAATTCCCTGTGTCTGTGACAGCCGCGGTTTGGGCATCTCACCGCAGACCCAGTGGCGAGCATGGTGAAACTGAAAAGGCATTGTGTGTCCGTTTGAGTTTTGAAGCTGAGAAAGTTAGGATATGTCAGTTATCCAGTGAGAGCGTTTGTGCCAAACCCACTGAGGTGTTTCAGATGCCAAGCTTATGGTCATGTTGCACTAGCTTGTAGAAGGGAGATTCCGAGATGTGAGAAATGTGCAGGAGGGCCTGGGACAAAGGACTGTTTAGTATCGGTGGGAAGAAAATATGTGTCAATTGTAGGGGTTCCCATGTTGCTGGGGATCAGAAGTGTCCGGCACAAGAGAGACAGGTCGAGGTTGCCAGGTTCAGAGTAGAACAGAATGTGTTGTATGCTGAGGCAGTGAAGAGAGTAGAGAATGATTGCCAAAACAGAGTGTAATGGAGAAGAGTTACAAGGTGTTGAACGAAAGAGTCCTGTCTTCCCAGGTCATTGGCCTGGTGTGGGATCAGCTAGGGTCAAAGTAGTGGAATGGGGTGGTGATTTAACATTTTATGAAATAATGGTAAATAGTTGTAGGTTTAGTTGGTGGTATATAATAGTGGTATATAATAGTGGTATATAGGTGGAGGGTTAGTTGGTGGTATATAATAGTGGTATATAGGTGGAGGGTTAGTTGGTGGTATATAATAGTGGTATATAGGTGGAGGGTTAGTTGGTGGTATGTAATAGGGGTATATAGGTGGAGGGTTAGTTGGTGGTATGTAATAGTGGTATATACAGTGGGGCAAAAAAGTATTTAGTCAGCCACCAATTGTGCAAGTTCTCCCACTTAAAAAGATGAGAGAGGCCTGTAATTTTCATCATAGGTACACTTCAACTATGACAGACAAAATGAGAAAAACAATCCAGAAAATCACATTGTAGGATTTTTTACGAATTTATTTGCAAATTATGGTGGAAAATAAGTATTTGGTCAATAACAAAAGTTTATCTCAATACTTTGTTATATACCCTTTGTTGGCAATGACAGAGGTCAAACGTTTTCCACCCCCCCCCCCCCCCCCCCCCGTTCAGCTGAAAAGGTGGCGCAGGGAATTCAAAAATATTCTTTAGAAATATTTAACTTTCACACATTAACAAGTCCAATACCTCAAATGAAAGATAAGCACCTTGTTCATCTACCCATCATGTCAGATTTTTAAAATGTTTTACAGCGAAAACACAACATATATTTATGTTAGACCACCACCAAAACAAAGAAAAAAACGCAGCCATTTTTTCCAGCCAAAGATAAAATCACAAAAGCAGGATTAGAAATCAAATGAATCACTAACCTCTTGAAAATCTTCATCAGATGACAGTCATATGACATGTTACACAGTACATTTATGTTTTGTTCGATAATAAGCATTTTTATATCCACAAATCTCGGTTTACATTGACGCCATGTTCAGAAATGCCTCCAAAATATCCAGAGGAATTATAGAAAGCTACGCCAGATAACAGAAATACTCATCATAAACTTTGACGTAAGATATATGTTCTACATATAATTAAAGATACACTGGTTCTTAATGCAACCGCTGTGTCAGATTTAAAAAAAAACGTTACAGAAAAAGCCTAACATTGCAATAATCTGAGACGGCGCTCAGACGTAACCGCCATGTTGGAGTCAATCGGAAATACGAAATTACAACATAAATATTCCCTTACCTTTGATGATCTTTCATCAGAATGTAGTGCAAGGAGTCCTAGTTCCACAATAAATCGTTGTTTTGTTCCATAATGTCCAATACTAGTGTCCAAGTAGCTGCATTTGCTATCACTTTCAGCTCACGTGCCCAAAAACTGACTGCTGGTCCAAGATAACTCGCACGAAAACTTCCAAAATATATATTCCAGGTCGAATAAACTGGTCAAACTAAGTAGAAAATCAATCGTCAGGATGTTATTATCATATATATCCAATAACGTTCCAACCGGATCATACGTTTTCATCTGGGGCCGAATGGAACAGCCGTAGCACCCACAGAGAAATGCGCCACAGCAAAATGGCCTTCTGTTGGGACACTGACTATTTTCCCTCCCATTAGGTCAAAGTTCACAGCAAATGCTCCATTCCACTTTCTACTGAATGAGGACATCTAGTGGAAGGCGTAGGAAGTTCTTCCAGATCCATATCTTGTTGGGAAAGGATAGGGCGATAACGTCAAAGTTGCCCCAACTTTCAGAATTTCACTCCTTGTTTGGAAGATTGCCTGCCCTATGAGTTCTGTTATACTCACAGACATAATTCAAACAGTTTTAGAAACTTCAGAGTGTTTTCTATCCAATAGTAATAATAATATGCATATATTAGCAATCTAGGACAGAGTTTGATGCAGTTCACTATGGGCACGCAATTCATCCAAAGTGAAAATACTGCCCCCTATCCTCAACAAGTTGCCAACAAAAGTAGAGAAGACATGATGAGGAATAAAATTCCACATAGAAGTGGGTCTTCTTGGGAATTGTTTTATCCAATTGATCTTAAACGTATTATTTAAGTTAGTAAAATCCAGAAAATTCAGCCCACCATTCTCATAAGTGTTCATTACAACAGTTTTCCTAATGTAATGGGTACGGTTTCTCCACAGAAAGTTGAAAAGCATCTGGTCTATCTCCTTGCTTATTTTACTGTCAAGATATAAAGATAGAGCACCATATGTTAGTCTAGAGATACCTTCAGCCTTGGTTATTAGGACTCTTCCTTTTAAAGATAAGTCCCTCTGTAGCCATTGATTTAGCTTCTTATGTTTCTTTTAATAAGAGAGTTAAAATTTAGTAAGCCTCTAGACTTCTGATCCTTTGTAATGGTTATGCCTAAATATGTAAGTTCTTCTTTTACTGGAATACCATAATATGAAGGTGTCACACAATCTTTGACAGCCATGAGTTCACATTTATTAATGTTAAGATATAGACCAGACACTTTGGAAAAGGATTGTATCACATTGATCGATATGGGAATTTGGTTACCATCTTTCAGAAAAAGTGTAGGATCGTCAGCCAGCTGGCTTATAATAATTTCTTTACCAGCTATGGAAATACCTTGTAGAGGACTATTATTTAAAGAATTTGTAAGAAGTTGGGTGATTAATAAAAACAGGTACGGAGAGATTGGACAACCTTGCCTAATTCCTCTCTTTAACTCAAATCTAGGTGAGGTGCCATATTTCAATTTGATAGAGCTGTTACCATTTCTATAGAGAGTCTTAATAGCCTTACAGAAAAAAATCCCCAAAGCCAAGTCTCTCAAGGGAGTGGAAGAGGAACTGATGCTCTACTGTGTCAAATGCTTTATAAAAATCAAAAAATAATATGAAGCTATCCTCAGTTATTAGGTCTGAGTAGTCAAGTACGTCTAATACTAGTCTGACATTGTTAGAAATATGTCTGTTCCTCATAAAGTCAGACTGCGTTTCATCAATAATTGCATCCAGGACTTCTTTAATTATTTTTTACAAGTAGTAAGGCTAACATCTTATAGTCATTATTGAGAAGACAAATTGGACGCCAGTTATCGATGAGCAGCACTTCTTTTTTAGGCTTATGTGTCAGTGTTATTAACCCGACTCATTGTAGGAGGGAGAACATTGTTTTTAATACTCTCTAAAAATAATTTGTAAAATTATGATGTAATTCCATCAACACCTGGTGATTTATTGTTCTTTAGATGTTTGAAAGACTCTATAATCCCTTCAACTTTGATGGGTTCATCACACTGTTTAGATTCTATATCACTGATAGAGTGAACATTATTCAGTGAGCCAAAAAACACATCTGTGGATTCCTGACAGTACGTAGAGCTATACAATTTTCTGTAAAAAATTGCTACAGTATTTAGCGATACATTTTTGGTCATCTGTAATAACACCAATGTTTAACTTATGTATAGTGTTATTTTTAGAGTGAAATTTCTCAAGTCTAAAGAAATAGGTTACTAAATGCTATCAAAACCATAGAAACCCTCTGTGTCAAAACTCCCCAAAGGCAGGCTAAAAACTCCCTAAATATAGTGACAAAGTTGGCAGCCCTGGTTAGACAGCGCATTGTAGCCGGATTACTTTTGATTTATCCCATGACCCTTTGCGAGATACGAGACACAGTGTTGCCAACTCCTCAGTAAGGAAAGTAGCTATTGGCTGTCCTAAAAGGCGCTAAACGACGTCATCACCTAATTTGCATAATTGACCATGTGCATGTAATTGTGATGGACGAGGTAGGAGAGAGGAATAACGTCGTGGGAAAGACAAAATGTGTGTAAAAAAACACCCTAAATATGTTTAGAACTACAAATTAACCTTCTTCTGTCGATTCTTGTTTTTTTTTTAAATGTCACAATTCCAACCCTCCTCCTTTATCTGGGCTTGGGACCGCCAAAAGTGACCCAAAAGAGACACTCTGGTGGAGTTACTTCGTTTTTTATTTTTTATTTTCGTTTTCTTAATTTTGGTTTGGTTTTTAACCTTATGGTCCACTTAGGAGCGTACAACAAGTCACAGTAAAACATTTTTAACCTTAACATTTCTATAATTTGTTTTGTATACAATTGACATTAACAATCTAAATGGACCAAAAAGAGACAATAGAAAAACTGTCAATAGCAATGTGAGAAAATTATGGTAACTAGTCTGGCCCTAATTCAGGTGAATTGTTTTTTTCCAGACCCCCCTCCACACACACACACACAGGCTGTGCTGGCTCACAGAAAGAGTGGGTCATTGTCATTTTGGTCAAGGCTCTCTATGGCAGGATCAGCAACTGAGGGAGCTGACTTAAATGAGTAAGCAGCTGATGTGCCAAAAAGCTGCAAAACATTATCAGGCAGCTGGTGCTCATAACAAGCCTCACCAGACAGCTTCAGTCCATATCGAATGTACAGGATGGAGTTAAGGGTCTGCAAGGACATCCGATTTCTAAGTTTGCTTTTTACCACACTCATCTGGCTGAATACTCTCTCGACTTCAGCATTCGACTGTGGCAAGGACAACACAGACACAGCAGCCATGGCATGTTCTTGAAATGGGTGCATCAGCTCTATCCCTGAACTTCCAAATCATCTCACTCCAGAAGCCCAGTGTGTTTTTTGTCTCATTCCATTTACTAAGATGGATGGCACGCCATTGCTGGACAATCTTGTCTATCTCTGCAGGGGAGTAGCCAAGGAGCTTGGCTATTTCTTCTATTTCTCCAGGGCTCTTATTGTGCTTTATAGTTTCCTCCACATTGAAAACTGACTTGTCTGCAATGCTTCGATGTTGTCCGGCAGTCTCACCCTCAACTCATTAGTGAGGGAGATGGTGAAGGCTACACACCGCTTTCGGGACATTGTTTTCATCCTCTGGCGCAAGGTGCTGCTTTTGACTCAAAAAGGTAACCAAGGTACAGTTTGGGACTGATGTATCCATCTATTGGCCCTTTGAGTACATCAACATTTGCCAGTGGATTCAGCACCCTGCTGCTCACAGACATGATCAGGCTAACCAAGCTGTCAAGTAGTTTAAGAGGATCTACTTGCTCTCCCTCAAAAGCCTTGATGGCCAACTGTACCTCACCCAGCACTGACTTCAAAAAAGTAAAGATACAATGTGTTTTGAGGATCCCTGTACATGGAGTATAAAACCTCAGCCATGTAGCAGTGTTCACTGGACATGGAGTATAAACCCTCAGCCATGTAGCAGTGTTCACTGGACTTGGAGTATAAACCCTCAGCCATGTAGCAGTGTTCACCGGACTTGGAGTATAAACCCTCAGCCATGTAGCAGTGTTCACTGGACTTGGAGTATAAAACCTCAGCCATGTAGCAGTGTTCACTGGACTTGGAGTATAAACCCTCAGCCATGTAGCAGTGTTCACTGGACTTGGAGTATAAACCCTCAGCCATGTAGCAGTGTTCACTGGACTTGGAGTATAAACCCTCAGCCATGTAGCAGTGTTCACCGGACTTGGGAGTATAAACCCTCAGCCATGTAGCAGTGTTCACTGGACTTGGAGTATAAACCCTCAGCCATGTAGCAGTGTTCACTGGACTTGGAGTATAAACCCTCAGCCATGTAGCAGTGTTCACTGGACTTGGGAGTATAAACCCTCAGCCATGTAGCAGTGTTCACTGGACTTGGAGTATAAACCCTCAGCCATGTAGCAGTGTTCACCGGACTGGGAGTATAAACCCTCAGCCATGTAGCAGTGTTCACCGGACTGGGAGTATAAACCCTCATCCATGTAGCAGTGTTCACTGGACTTGGAGTATAAAACCTCAGCCATGTAGCAGTGTTCACTGGACTTGGGAGTATAAACCCTCAGCCATGTAGCAGTGTTCACCGGACTTGGAGTATAAACCCTCAGCCATGTAGCAGTGTTCACTGGACTTGGAGTATAAACCCTCATCCATGTAGCAGTGTTCACTGGACTTGGAGTATAAAACCTCAGCCATGTAGCAGTGTTCACCGGACTGGGAGTATAAACCCTCATCCATGTAGCAGTGTTCACTGGACTTGGAGTATAAACCCTCAGCCATGTAGCAGTGTTCACTGGACTTGGAGTATAAACCCTCATCCATGTAGCAGTGTTCACTGGACTTGGAGTATAAACCCTCAGCCATGTAGCAGTGTTCACTAGACTTGGTGACTGCAAAATGCAGCCTAAGCTCCTCCCACTGGTCCAAAATGCGTGAAACCGCGGGTTCAATGGTTCACCTTGGTTATCTGTAAAGGTTTCTCACCACAGTTGATGGTCTCATATATGGTCTTGTAGGCCTCCCTGCGCTTTGGAGACACTGAAAACCAGTTATGAGTCTCTCGTACCAAGTACTCCACACTACGGGGGATGGTGTCATTGGAAGCATGACTTACAGCAAGCTGCAGAGAGTGGCACACACAGCGAATAAGAACCAGATATTTGAGGCCATGCTCCTCCTTCAGCACTTTATGGACCCCATTGTTAATCCCAGTCATAACAGAGGCATTGTCAGTCCCTATCCCCAGGAGTTTCTCTTTTTAAGACAACACATCTCAAGGAAAGCCACAGCAGCACGGGCAATAGATTTGGCATCTCCTCCCTCCAACTCAACAAGCCCCAGAAATGTTGATACAATTGTCTGCTTGGTGTCACTAAAGTACCTTATCACAACCCCCAGGTACTTAGAAACACTTACATCCGTGGACTCATCGAGGAGGAGGCTGAAACGCTGGTCACCCACATCTGCGACCAACTTTTTCAGAAAGTATGGTGCTAGAACAGCATGAATCATTTCTGTGCACTTTGTCCTGTGCATTTTGAAGTGGGTAGCAGCAGTGGAGTCTGTGAAAGCAGCTCTACATGCCTCTCCAATGTGAGAATGGAACGGTGTTCAGCGATAGCTAATGTCATGGTGGTGGCCTCAGCCTTTTTTGCAGAGTACATTTTTTAACCATAAATGGCAGCTTGTTTTGGGTGGAACTGTTATAAGGCTTTGACTTTTGAGTATGTTTTTGAGTTGTCATGTGTTTTTTTACATCACTAAGTTTGGTGTAGAAATCAGCCTTACAAAACAGGCAGTACGCCCGTGTATCATCTCCAATAAACGGTTTCAACCAGCCTTTGAATTCAAGGTTTGATTCCCACTCCTTTCTGTATTTTTGAGTGTACAGTTTAGACTGAGACATGATGAGCTAGCCAGCTAGCTAGATGTTTAGTTTATGTCACAGAGAGGCACACACACAGTGGACAAGATGAGTAAGTGACTGTGGCTGTGTGAGTCAAATGCAGTGATTTATTTTTGTGCATTGATTTATTTTAGACAAAGAACATTTTACATTTACATCCTGAATGTAAGCCAGGGCGGGATCAGCCAGCAGCGGCTGCACGATTAATTTGCGGTCTGGAAGAGGAGGGGTGAACATCTCCTGCCCTGACTGCAGCTGGGAGGGACTGCTGCGCGAGGACTGGGACGCCTGTGAGTGCTTTGGGACAGGGGTGGGGCCCACGGCTGCACCCGTTGCTCGTTGAGAAGAGTAAGAACGATACCTGCTTTCACGTCAGAGTCTCCAAAAAGTCTCCAATAACACTAGAAAAAGTCACTAGATTTGTTGCTAGTGAAATTTTTGAAAATGTGTCGCTAATGGGTTCTGAATACTCACTAAATATAGCGACAAAGTCTGTAAGTTGGCAACACTGATGAGACAGATCAGTGCAGGCAGAATCGAAGCGCTTGCTGACTTATGACAATGACATAGGTCCTACAGTGCCGATAAATTCTTCTAATTCATTATTTTACACTATCTTAGCACTGGCAAAGCATGATTGACCAACTGATCAAAATGTCTGACCTTTATTCCGCCATAAGAAGGTTAATATCCATTCTAGTATCCATTCTAGAAGGTTAATATCCATTCTAGTATCCATTCTAGAAGGTTAATATCCATTCTAGTATCCATTCTAGAAGGTTAATATCCATTCTAGTATTCTAATTCCTAATTATATGGCCCCACTGCAGTTACCATTATCAGTGGTGTAAAGTACTTGAGTAAAAATACTTTAAAGTACTACTTAAGTCATTTTGGGGGGTATCTGTACTTTACTATTTATATTTCTTTACTCAAGTATGACAATTGGGTACTTTTTCCACCACTGACCATTATCTATGCTACACAGCCAGGTTGTCCAATAGAGCACCTCAATGTTTAACTAAAATAGATAAATAAAGGGAACTTAGATAAACATGAAACAAACATTGTACAACAACAGGATCCGATGCGTTCAGGTTGATGTTTTTTTTGTGGCCATACTTCTCGACAGGCAAAGAAAAAACGCCTTGACCTTTTGTGAAGTGTTTCTCACATATGAGCTTTTGCTGAGCAGATGGAAGCGGTTGAATGAATAATTCAGCTTGCGGTCATGTCTACCCACAGAGTAATACCTTATAATGCATACACTGTTGGACCAAACAAGTCTTGCATCTCAGATGAATACTTCAAAAAAAAAAAAAAAAAAATCACTGCAAACAAATATTCCATTTTGTAGCTCAATGATTAAATAACACCGATTGACCACAACAATCAAAGATCATTGTAAGAAACGTTACATAAAGAGATGTGAGTCCACTGCATCGGCTGTTAAATATTGTTTGTCTCGCTCTAGGCTATTTACCATGATCTGGTGTGTAAACAAAAAAAATCTGATACTGTTCTAATGAGCTTTTTCTATGTTGAGGAGATGACATGCATACACAGCCATAGCCATGGGCATAAAAAGGCACACAAAGGCAACACATTCTCTTCAGTGTCAGATGACAAATGTGACGTATAGACCACCTTGTATACTACCGTGAGAAGGGAAGACTCACCATGCTCTTTCACCCATGTGATCAGCCTAGTCTCATAGAATAGACGTAACATAGTAAAAGTAAATCCGGGACACTCAAATTAGTATGATATGTTACGTTTGGTTACTGAAGACAGATGGTTACTTAGAGCAAAAAACAACAGTAGGATGGTTGGTCGTGATAACGCGAACATCTAGCAACAGATCTCATAACGGACATTATTTTTTTTGCATTTGTAGCTAATTAGCAACTTTTCAAATACTTTGCAACTACTTAGCATGTTAGCTAACCCTTCCCTAACAATAACTCTTTTAGCTAATCCTTCCCCTAACATGCTGACCAGACCGGACACGTCGCGTGCGCGAGCGTTGCAAAATACACTTAGAAATCCATGTTATTCAATTATTGCACCCACACTGCTCGCACGAGTGTCTACGATGCCAAGGGCTCAAATAGAACTCCTTTCTATTTCTGACGCAGATCGCGCTGGAATTCCTGCCTCTCCCATCTCCTCATTGGTTTATAGAAGCAGGTACCCACGTGCCATCTCCTCACTGGTTATACCCACGTTGGTGATTGAAAGACGAACTGTTTTGCCGGTTGTCATGGTAATACTATGAAAGTGTAGATGCGATCACCATATAAGTTCAAAGAGGAAAAGGCCTGGAAGGAGGAGAGATGACTAGAAACGATTCGGTTGGCCATTTTATGTGTGGATTAATTGTTCGGGGTAGAGGACCTTGTGCATTTCAGGTAAAATAACAACTCAATGTTTATATCCCAGGACAAATTACCTAGCAACAGCAAGCTAGCTAAATAGGACAAATTAGCTAGCAAGTGCAAGCTAACTAGCTAAATTGCCATACATGTTTAATGCTTTTCGACCTGTACCCAAATTAATGTCATTGGTTCAGAGTTTGTTTTGATATTTTAACCTGCGTGTCGTGATCGCGTTTGGTGTGGGGGAACAAAATACCAGGCAAGTCAGTTAAGAACAAATTCTTATTTTCAATGATGGCCTAGTGGGTTAACTGCCTGTTCAGGGGCAGAACAACAGATTTGTACCATGTCAGCACAGGGGTTTGAACTTGCAACCTTCCAGTTACTAGTCCAACACTCTAACCACTAGGCTACCCTGCCTTTTACCAAACTCCTGACCCCTAGCCTACCTAATATTAGCCAGCTAGCCAAAGTTAGCCACCTAGCTAAAATTCTTGCCATTTCATACATTTTGCAAATTCGTAACATATTGTACGTTTTTCAAATTCGTAACATATACTACAAATTGTAAATTGTAACATATCATCCTAAATGGAGTGTCTCGGACTCCATTTAGAATGGTAATGCAACATTTCCTGAGACCAGGTAGGTGGCAGCGATAGTATTATTGTGGAGCTTAGTGCCCTCTCGACCATGTCTAATCACGAGATATTGTTGCCAACAGCGAGGCAGGGAAGCGAATCCCAGTCAAACACCTTACGCATCAAGACAATAGGCTTAACCCACTTGGTGGAATTGTAACATGGTTCATATAACAATTCCACCAAGTGGGTTAAGCCTACACTGCTCCCCTCCCAATGGGTAGACACGTCCCGTGCCTCGACTACTCACCCACCTCACATGTCTGGGCCGTGCGTTCCGATGGCCTCAAGGCCACCATCCCATTACGGATACCAATCAAACGAACGGCGTGGCAGGTAGGCATTGAGCGAACCCGGGTCGCTGGCATGAAAGGCCAACACCCTACACATCGCACCAATAGGGTTAGCCCACTTGGTGGGAATTGTAACGTTGCTCATATAGCGAGGATCTTTATAATATACTGCCTAGAACAAGATCATTTAACGGTATCTCTGAGGGACCATTGAATGAATCTGTGGTGCCCCTTGAACCACATATTTCAACCACAACTGTTGTTCTAAGTCTCTTCTGTTCTCAATTATACAGCAACACAGACAAATAACTGCCTCTGTAAGAGAAAGTCTATACAACGCTGTACTGTTGTCCCTCCAAACAAGACAACAGTGTCTGGCAGAACTAAACCATGTTGGTTAGAGCACAGACAGATAGCCCCCTGAGTGTACTTATTGATTAAATAGCTAATGATATTTGCATTAGCATTTAAAAGAGAGTAAGTCATGTCAAGACTGGGTGTGGGAAACCACACTGAGATGGCTGAGAATCCAAAACTATTCAACTGTTTTATGAAGTTAAAGTGACATTAAATAAACCCATTAACCTCTTGGTCTCTGCTGAATTAGCACAGATGTTCCTCCAACCAGCCCCTGACTGACTGCCCCTGACTGACTGCCCCTGACTGACTGCACAACCTTTCCAGTGTTGACATTTCATAGGTAACCATCAGCCACAAAAGACAACTCCACAGGGACAGAGACAAGCCAGGGAAAACACTATGAAAAAACGATTTCTTAAGGACAGTAATTTACTTATCTCCTTCCTCAACCCCCTCAGAGCAGGGTTAATAAGGGGAGGGTAATTGGTTGCCTAACAAATCAGACTGTGGTACCTGTAGTTACACAGTCTGAGATGAGTGCCATTCATTTGTTTGGAATATTTCCTCTCACAAGCTCTGCCAGTTATCTGTGCTGTTGATTCTTTTTGTGGGGTGGGAATTGGAGAGAAAAAAATAGCCACAAGAAAATATTATTAAACCGATTTTTCCAAATGCCGTTAGTGCCGCAAAACCTGAAAGCCTTTGGTTAGTATGCATGCATCTTGAAGATACATACTGAGACATTTTAAAGTCGGTTTAATAATACTTACCTGTGGATATTTCGTCTCAGATTCCGAACCACAAAAGGACGAAGTCAGAGGACAACGTGTAGAGTAAGTAAAATTCCAATTTAATTTAATTCAAAATTTGCGACAGACAGTTGACATATAGGTTTTTGTCAACACAAATGTACGTGATCCACAGTCAGCTCCAAAAGTATTAGGTGACACAAATAGTGACACATTTGTTGTTGTTTTGGCTCTGTACTGCAGCTCTTTGGGTTTAAAATGGTAAAGTACAGACTGTCATCTTTAATTTGAGGTTATTTTCATTCATATCTTCATTCATATTTTCATTCATATTCATAACTGTTTAGAAATCAGAGCACTTTTTTTGTACATAGTCACCTCATTGTAGAGGGAGAAAAGTATTGGGACAAATTCACTTATACGCGTTCTAAAGCAGTCAAAAGTTTAGTATTTGGTCCCATATTCCTGGCACGCAATGATTACATCAAGCTTGTGACTCTATAAACTTTTTGGATGCATTTGCTGTTTGTTTTGGTTGTGTTTCAGATTATTTTCTGCTCAATAGAAATTAATCTTAAATAATGTATTGTGTCATTTTGGAGTCACTTTTATTGTAAATAAGAATAGAATTTGTTTCTAAGCATTTCTACATTACTGTGGATGCTACCATTGATTACGGATAGTACTGAATGAATTTTGAATAATAATGTGTGAGAAAATTACAGACACACAAATATCATAGTCCCAAGACATGTTGACCTCTCACCATTACAATAACAGGGGAGGTTAGCGTTTTTTTTTTGTTTGGGGGGGGGGGGGGGGGTATGACATTTATGGGGGGACTATGTGCTGTAATTTCTAAATGATTCAGCCAATATGGATGAAAATACCCTGAAATTAAACGGCCAGTCTACACTTTAACCTTACAGTCATTGTATAATTTAAAATTCAAAGTGTTTGGAGTACAAAGCCAAAACAACTGAAAAATTGTCACTGTCCCAATTACTCTGGAGCTCACTGTATGTTGTCCACGGGACAGCATAGGAAGGTCGGGGCTACTGGCTACTTCTGCTGCCATGTGTTAAAACAGGACAACCAGAGAGTCTACAGACCACAACAACAAGCCTCTGGGTCTGATGAGCATTGGGGCCACAGAATGGAACAGTCTTTTATTCAACATAGCATGTCCAATAGAAACTAGAGATTAGATGGGCATCGTCATTTCTAATATATATATACTGAACCAAAATATAAACGAAACATGTAAAAATGTTGGTCCCAGGTTTTATGAGCTGAAATAAAAGATCCCAGAGCTTTTTCCTACTCATAAAAATATTATTTATCTCAAATTCTGGGTCACAAAATGGTTTAGATCTCTGTTAGTGAGCATTTGTCCTTTGCCAAGATAATCCATCCACCTGACAGGTGTGGTATGTCAAAAAGCTGATTAAACAGCATGATCATTATACAGGTGCACCTTGTGCTGGGGACAATAAAAGGCCACTCTAAAATGTGCAGTTTTGTTACACAGCACAATGCCACAGATGTCTCATGTTTTGAGGGAGTGTGCAATTGGCATGCTGACTGCAGGAATGTCAACCAGAGCTGTTGCCAGAGAATTTAATGTTAATTATTCTACCATAAGCTACCTCCAATGTCGTTTTAGAGAATTTGGCAGTACGTCTAACCGTCCTCACAACCACAGACCACGTGCAACCACCCCAGCCCAGGACCTCCACATCAGACTTCTTCCCCTGCGGGATGCACCACCGCAGAATTTTAACACAAACTGTCAGACACCGTCTCAGGGAAGCTCATCTGCATGCTCGTCGTCCACACCAGGGTCTTGACCTGACTGCAGTTCGGCGACTTAACCAAATTCAGAGGGCAAATGCTCACCTTCAATGGCCACTTGCACGCTGGAGAAGTGTTCTCTTCACGGATGAATCCCAGTTTCAACTGTACCGGGCAGATGGAAGACAGCGTGTATGGCGTTGTGTGGGCAAGCGGTTTGCTGATGTCAACATTGTGAACAGAGTGCCCCACTCTGAAATTGTAAAAAAATATGATAATGCCCTTTTAGTGTAAAAGCTTTTTGAAAAGAAGTGGAATTTCAACCTGTTCAAGTGGGATGGAGTTTTTGACCCACAGCATGACATCACCATCTGATCTGATTATTCTGACCAATGACCAGTCATCTTTTATTTGCATATGTATCTTCCTACTTTGAATGGGTAAGCGGGGTAGGCTCTAGAGTGTAGCTAAGTGATAATGCCCGAGAAGCCGGTTGTTTGGAGGATATATTGGCATTCGGAAAGTATTCAGACCCTCTTTCCACATTTTGTTACGTTACAGCCTTATTCTAAAATTGATTAAATTGTGTTTTTTCTATCCCTTCATCAATCTACACACAATGACCCATAATGACAGAGCAAAACCAGTTTTTTAGAAATGTATGCAAATAACAAAAAAACTGAAATGTCACATTTACATAAGTATTCAGACCCTTTACTTAGTACTTTGTTGAAGCACCTTTGGCAGTGATTACAGCCTTGAGTCTTCTTGGGCATGACGCTACAAGCTTTGCACACTCTGTATTTGGGGAGTTTTTCCCATTCTTCTCTGCTGATCCTCTCAAGCTCTGTCAGGTTGGATGGGCAGTGTCGCTGCACAGCTATTTTCAGGTCTTTCCAGAGATGTTCGATCCGGTTCAGGTCCGGGCTCTGGCTGGGCCACTCAAAGACATTCAGAGACATGTCCCAAAGCCACTCCTGCATTGTCTTGACTGTGTGCTTAGGGTCGATGTCCTGTTGGAAGGTGAACCTTCGCCCCAGTCTGAGGTCCTGAGTGCTCTGGAGCAGGTTTTCAACAAGAATCTCTCTGTACATTGCTCTGTTCATCTTTCCCTCGATCATGACTAGTCTCCCAGTCCCTGCCGTTGAAAAACATCCCCACAGGATGTTGCTTCCACCACCATTCT
Source organism: Oncorhynchus mykiss (assembly GCF_013265735.2). NCBI lineage: Eukaryota > Metazoa > Chordata > Actinopteri > Salmoniformes > Salmonidae > Oncorhynchus > Oncorhynchus mykiss. The sequence goes on along the minus strand of NC_048574.1, from coordinate 9,994,465 downwards.
TCACTATAGGGATGGTGCCAAGTTTCCTCCAGATGTGACGCTTGGCATTCACGCCAAAGAGTTCAAACTTGGTTCCATCAGAATCATTATATAATATTATTTATCATGGTCTGAGAGTCCTTTAGGTGCCCTTTGTCAAAAAACTGAGCAAGAGGAAAAGTACATTAGAGTGTCTAGTTTGAGAAACTGAAGCCTCACAAGTCCTCAACTGGTAGCTTCATTAAACAGGACCCGCAAAACACCAGTCTCAACGTCAGCAGTGAAAAGACGACTCCGGGATGCTGGCCTTTTTGGCAGAGTTGCAAAGAAAAAGCCATATCTCAGACTAGCCAATAAAAATAAAAGATTAAGATGGGCAAAAGAACACCGACACTGAACAGAGGAACTCTGGGTGTTGCCTCTTCACTGTTGACATTGAATACCTCCCTAGACCCACTCCAATTTGCATACTGCCCCAACAGATCCACAGATGAGGCAATCTCAATCGCACTCCACACTTCCCTTTCCCAGGACCCTGGGACTAAACACCTCCCTCTGCAATTGAATCCTGGACTTTCTGACTGGCCGCTCCCAGGTTGCAATGGTAAGCAACAACACGACTGCCACGCTGATCCTCAACATTGGGGCCCCTCAGGGGTGTGTACTTAGTCCCCTAGCTGTACTCCCTGTTAACCCACGACTACGTGGCCAAACACAACTCCAACCCCATCATAAAGTTTGCTGACGTCACCGACAACGATGAGACAGTCTATAGGGAGGCGGTCGGAGACCTGGCAGTGTGGTGCCAGGACAACAACCTCTCCCTCAATGTGAGCAAGACAAAGTGGTTAGAGTGTTGGGCCAGTAACCGAAAGGTTGCTAGATTGAATCCCCGCGCTGACAAGGTACAAATCTGTCGTTCTGCCCCTGAACAAAGCAGTTAACCCACTGTTCCGTGGTAGGCCGTCATTGTAAATAAGAATTTGTTCTTAAAACCTGTTGAGGATATGGCAGACATACGCCCCCTTTGGAGAGATTGGGTACCCCTAGTAAACTGGAAAAAAAATCTTTCAAAAATTGTTAATATATGCAAATAAAAATTATTATTGGATAGAAAACACTCTAAAGATTCTAAAACCGTTGGAATTATGTCTGTAAGTATAGCAGAACTCACAGGGCAGGCATTCTTCCAAACTAGTTTTTGTGGCCATGAAAGTTGGAGCAACTTTGACGTCATGGCCCCCACCCTTCCCAACCAGCTATGATTCTGCGGACACTTTCTATCTCTTCCGCTAGATGTCCTCTTTCATTAGAGCTTCAAACCGTTCAAATCGCGCGAGAATTGACCCTATGGGAGTGAAATTAGTGCGTGCCACGAGAGAATAGGCTGTGCGTAAGGGCGCGAATTGGTCACAGCCATTCCTTTGTTTCCAGCACTGAAGAGAAGGGCAGACGATGGCCGATTGAATTGAAGTTTGTTTTGCACGTCTAAAACATCATAAAGCTTGCTTCTGCACTTAGTTTGACCTGTTTAGTCGACATATAATGTGTAATTTTGAAGTTTTGATGCGCAACTTATCCGGACCAGAGGACGTTTTGGGTGCATTTCAGCTGATGTTATTAGCAGTAGCTAATACAAAGACGCAAGACTTGAAACCAAACGATGTATTGGGTAAGTATGAAGCCTTCCAGAACATTCTGAACGAAGACCATCGAAGGTAAGGGAATATTTATGCTTAAATCTGTGTTTCTGTTGACTCCAACATTACGTGGAAATGTAGCTTGGAACTGAGCGCTGTCTCACAATATGGAATAGTGTGCGATTTCTGTAACGTTAAAAATAAATCTAACACAGCGGTTGCATAAAGAAGCAGTGTATCTTTCTAACTATATGTAGAACATGTATATTTAGTCAAAGTTTATGATGTCTATTTACGTTATCTTGCCGCGCTACATAGATTTCCTGCGGGCATTTTTGAGTAATTTCTGAAGGTGAACTCACTGTAAATGGACATTTATGGATATAAATGGCATATTATTGAAAAAAAAAAATATGTACTGTGTAATATGTCATATTACTGTCATCTGATGAAGATTTTCAAAAGGTTAGTGAGCGATTTATTTTTTAATCCTGCGTTTGTTGATTGCATGTTTTGGCTATTGAAATGAGCTGTGTCTGGTGGTGGTTTTACATATATATGTGCTATGTTTTCGCCGTAAAACATTTTAGAAATCTGACTTGCTGGCTAAATGAACAAGATGTTTATCTTTCATTTGAGCTATTGGACTTGTTAATGTGTGGAGGTTAAATATTTTTAAGAATATTTTTGCGTTCCATGCGCCACCGTTTCAGCTGCACGTGGGAGGGTTGATTCCCAATTGGGAACCAATATCGTAAACAGGTTAACCTTTATTTAACTAGGCAAGTCAGTTAACTTAAACAATGTGCTGCTGCTCTACATGCATCCACTATGGACTAACAGGCATCAGGGGAGTGTGTCAATGCTCTGAAACAATGAGGAATACTTTCTAGTAATACTGGTTTTATCACTGTAGTATACCAGAGCACATTTTGTTTTGAAAGATCAGTGCGCTAGGAACACAAGCATGGCTCCTCAGGCTATTCCTAAACTTCACTGCTAGCGTATATTCTTTCCTATTCGCCCAATCATCACATCTACTTGCGCATAAATCACCATGCGTTCTGTTTAATGTTACATGTCACAAATATTTCCATTCCTTGGTGTCCTTTAAAGAAAGGCCACCTGAACACAGTGTAAACTCTACTACATCTTGGATCGGGATTTCGCCATGGGAAGCCCCACCTAATATGAGGAAATAACAGTATAAACAGTGTGTACTTTACATTTTTCATCCGATGTTTACAGTTCACCTCCTTTAAAATATGTCCCATTGTGGTGTTATCCTGAGTCTATTGTAGGCATAGTTGGTTAGTCATATCATCCACTCAATGCAAACGTCTGGCAAAATTATGCCAAGAGCAAAGTGCTATAAAAACTGCCACCACTACTGATTTGTTGATCATCCAAACTAGACCAAGATATGATGAACAAATACTTAGACACAAAGTTGGCTCATCTTTTTATGGTCTGAGTTGTCTGTAAACCATGACAGTGGTCGGTAAAACCTCCCCCCTCCCCAGTTAACCCCCTCCCAAACCCTCCCAAAACAAACAGCATGATTCATTTCTATATGGTGACTACTGTGTGGTATACCTGCTGGGTCAAGGATAGCACCTGACCTTTGATGTTCTCCCTCAGTGCTTTTGGAGGCAGCGAAGCATGTGGTAATAAAAAAATGGTAATTTATCTCTAAGGTGTGCTAGGTGATAAGGAGATGGTAGACTGTGTGTGTGTGTGTGTCAGAGCTGCTGTGAGGGGGGGGCAGTGGAATGTGCTGAGCCAGATTAGGGAGGAGAGGAATAGTCTTCTGACAGGTGGAATTGCTCTGTGATGTTCTATCCCCAGATAGAGAGATGAGACCAATAACAATGCTAATCCTTTGGGTTTTATAAACTGGAATAATGTATTAAATATGTGGGGAAAATGAAAACAAAAAACTGAAATAAACAATGGTGGCACGGAGATGGACTTTAATATCATATTAAAAACGCATTCAGATTTAGCATATTTCTAAAAGTTTGGAAAAGTACTTTGTGTTGAACAAAGGTTAGTTTGGTAACACAACAAAGCATGATTGTGGTGACGCAAGGTTGTGAGAATTCAAAAATAGCTATTTCTATTTCAATTTTTATTCAAATTTCATAGGTATCAGAATGGGTCAAACACAGCAATTTACTGAGACTTGTTACTTGAGGAATCAGTGTCATCCAGAGGGGTGAAAATGATTAGGATACTAAAGCCTCTCTGCCTGGACCAGAGGGCTGGAGCACAGAGGGAAACACAGACCGGATCAAGTAGCAGCTAATTAATTAATTAACAGCTCACGAATTGATCCAAGATGGCGTGGCAGTCAGACATCTTTGTCTTCGTGTCCCGTGTATATATATTTTTTATATTTTTCTTAACCTCAACTTCAACATACTCTCCTGCAATCAGCTAGTGGTCATCAGCTAACCTTAAGCCCGGACATCTCTAGCCAGTCTGCACACCGCGATTCAAATCAGAGCATATCGGACTTATTTTTCTCCACATCTCCGGATTCCTACCGCAAGAGCTGAACCTTTTCACCTGGATCATCGCAGCTAGCTAGCTGCTATCCGAGTGGCCACTCCAGGCTAACGTCTCTGTCCCGAAGCACGAACCAATTAGCCTGGAGCTAGCCTTTGCTAGGATCATCTCCCGGCTAGCCGAAGAGGTCCATCAGCCACTCCTTGGGCTACAATACCAATTTTTCCAATTGGCCTGGACCCCTTTTACTGCCGACACGGAGCCTCGCCGATCCATCATGACTGGACTAACAACGTAATCTGCCCGAGGGGGGTTTTCAACTGGCTCCTCCGTCCCCGAATGCCCATGTGCTAGCCATGTGCTAGCCGCTAGCTGTCTGAATCGTTGTGTCTCCAGCCCGCCAAGCTACTCACTGGACCACTATGATCACTCTGCTACGCATGCCTCTCCCTAATGTCAATATGCCTTGTCCATTGCTGTTTTGATTAGTGATTATTGCCTTATTTCACTGTAGAGTCTCTAGCACCGCTCAATACACCTTAGTTAACCCTTTAGTTCCACCTCCCACAAATGCTGTGACCTCACTTGATTTAAATTATGTTTCTAGAGACTAATATCTCTCTCATCGTCACTCAATGCATAGGTTTACCTCCACTGTATTCACATCCTACCATACCTTTGTCTGTACATTATGCCTTGAATCTATTCTACCTTGCCCAGAAACCTGCTCCTTTTACTCTCTGTCCCGAACGTACTAGACAACCAGTTCTTATAGCCTTTAGCCATACCCTTTCCTACTCCTCTATTCCTCTGGTGATATAGAGGTGAATCCAGGCCCTGCAGTGCCTAGCTCCACTCCCATGCCCCAGGCGCTCTCATTTGATGATTTCTGTAACCGTAAAAGCCTTGGTTTCATGCATGTTAACATTAGAAGCCTCCTCCCTAAGTTTGTTTTATTCACTGCTTTAGCACACTCTGCCAACCCGGATGTCCTAGCCGTGTCTGAATCCTGGCTTAGGAAGACCACCAAAAACCCTGAAATATCCATCCCTAACTATAACATTTTCTGACAAGATAGAACTGTCAAAGGGGGTGGAGTTGCAATCTACTGCAGAGATAGCCTGCAGAGTTCTGTCTTACTATCCAGGTCTGTGCCCAAACAATTTGAGCTTCTACTATTAAAAATCCACCTTTCCAGAAAGAAGTCTCACCGATGCCGCTTGCTATAGACCACCTTCTGCCCCCAGCTGTGCCCTGGACACCATATGTGAATTGATTGCCCCCCATCTATCGTCAGAGCTCGTACTGTTAGGTGACCTAAACTGGGACATGCTTAACACCCCGGCCATCCTACAATCTAAGCCTGATGCCCTCAATCGCACACAAATGATCAATGAACCTACCAGGTACAACCCCAAATCCGTCAACACGGGCACCCTCATAGATATCATCCTAACCAACCTGCCCTCCAAATACACCACTGCTGTCTTCAATCAGGATCTCAGCGATCACTTCCTCATTGCCTGTGTCCGTAATGGGTCTGTGGTCAAACGACCACACCTCAGCACTGTCAAACGCTCCCAAAAACACTTCAGCGAGCAGGCCTTTCTAATCGACCTGGCCCGGATATCCTGGAAGGATATTGACCTCATTCCGTCAGTAGAAGATGCCTGGTTTTTCTTTAAAAGGTCTTTCCTCACCATCTTAAATAAGCATGCCCCATTCAAAAACTGTAGAACCAGGAACAGATATAGCCCTTGGTTCACTCCATACCTGACTGCCCTTGACCAGCAAGGAGAGCTACAGTCCTGTAGGTTTTCACTCCAACCCTGTTCCTGGAGAGCTACCGTGCTGTAGGTTTTCACTCCAACCTTGTTCCTAGAGAGCTAGTTAGTTACAACTGGGGTTGGAGCAAAAACCTACAGGAGGGTAGCTCTTTAGGAACAGGGTTGGAGTGAAAACCTACAGGGGGTAGCTCTTTAGGAACAGGGTTGGAGTGAAAACCTACAGGAGGAGAGCCCTGTTCTATACTGATTTGAGTTCACATGCATTATCAGTTGAGGTAGGAGGGGATGAAACATAATTAAACATGAAAAACTATGGTGTGGTGTTATATTATGTATTATAAACTGGGTGGTTCTAGCCCTGAATGCTGATTGGCTGACAGCCGTAGTATATCAGAGAGTATTTTCACTACAGTGAAAATGGTTAACTTTGTTAAAGCAAGGCCCCTGAATTCTCGTGTATTTTCTGCACTAGGCAATGATATGGGCAGCAACCATGTAACGCTTTTACAACATACAGAAGTGCGCTGGTTATCAAGGGTGTCAAAGTCTTGACGTGGTTTTTTTTACATTTAGAGACGAGCTTAAAGTTCTCTTTACTGACCATAATTTTCACTTGTCTGACCGCTTGCATGATGAGGAGTTTCTCACACGACTGGCCTGTCTGGGTGATGTTTTTTCTCACCTGAATGATCTGAATCTAGGATTATATTCAATGTGCGAGACAACATTGAGGCTGTGATTAAGAAGTTGGAGCTCTTCTCTGCATTAACAAGGACAACACACAGGTCTTTCTATCATTGTGTGATGTTTTATGTGAAAATGAACTCAAGCTTACGGACAATGTCAAATGTGATATAACGAAGCACCTGAGTGAGTTGGGTGCTCAATTACGCAGGTACTTTCCCCAAACGGATAACACAAACAACTGGATTCGTTATCCCTTTCATGCCCTGCCTCCAGTCCACATAACAATATCTGAACAAGAGAGCCTCATCGAAATTGCAACAAGTGGTTCTGTGAAAATTGAATTTAAATCAGAAGCCACTGACAGATTTCTGGATAGGGCTGCGTTCAGAGTAGCCTGCCTTGGCAAATCGCTCTAAGACAATGATGCCCTTTGCAACCACGTACCTATGTGAGAGTGAAAACTAAATACAGGCGCAGACTGTGTGTGACTCTCTCCAATACAACCCAACATTACAGTTATTTGCATCCTTTCAATCACACCCTTCTCATTAATTATTCACAATTTTCAATGAACAAATAAAGTTTCATATATAAGATCGCTAAATAAAGAGCAAAATGTTGTGACAAAAACTCACACTCATTCTTATGTTTAATAAATGTATTGTATAGAGTTTGTGTGGCAGGCTTACAATAATGTCAAAAAACAACATTTGAGATTGCGCTGACCCTAGTGCTAGAGGGGGTACGCAACTGGAGGGCGAATGTTTGAAGGGGTACAGGACTATAAAAAGTTTGGGAACCACTGCTACAGACCATAACACTATTTAGCCTTGTGAAACTAAGCGTGAGAGCAGCGATCAGTCAGATTGGCCAGCCCTATGGCTACTATAGATGACCCACACAGTATCTATATGTTATTAAGAATTATATTTTCTGATGATTATTCCCTATTGGAATTTGGCCTCTAGGTACTCTCTGTAAGACCAGAGTTCACCTTAAAGCAGGTCTCAGTAACGGGTATCTGGGCCTCTGATCCATAAAATCGTCCATGGTTGTCCTTAAGCGATTATGATTTTTCAAATTTATAGTCTATTCAACCCCAAGGTCAACACCTTGATTTAATGTTTTGGCACCGGGGCACGGAAGGCTGAAACAGCGAACAGATAAGGCAATAGGTCAGCCCTCTTCGCTGGAGGGTGAGAGATTTGCTGTGAACCTCTTAGAGTAACGTGTCTGTTTTCCCATTCGTCTGAGTATGTCTGTCTATTAAACCTTTAAATATAGAAGCTGTTCATCTTATATTTCCCATGAAGCATTTCTCCACACCTTGACCAGTTGTCAATTCCTGCTGCGAGTAGGGTGGGCTTCTCATCACCTGAGGACACGTGACAAAAGAGGTGAGTGCTTCTTCATATTTATTTAGAATAATATGAATTTGATATAGTCGCGTCATCTCACATGCAAGAGAACATTTCGCCACAGTTTAACCATTTTCTTTGATAAAGAGAAAACAATACCTTTAAAAATCCATAAATGTATAATTATTGTGCAACTTATAGGCTTCATTTAGGTTTTTCTTTCATTATTTTAGGCGATCTGGCATGAGTATATAAATACAAGCTTTATGGCCTAACTGTACACATGCCAAATAGCCTACACATCAATTGCCAAAATGGATTTGGGAACGTGCAGAAAAAGTTCAAAGTCGATCCACGGAGGCAAAAAGGACTACGCCTGAATATAATTCAATAAGAGAAAGGCTGTGAGATGGAGAATTGAAAGTAAAGAGGACTACGTCTGAATTGAATTCAATAAGAGAAAGAGAAATATGATTGGCTTCTTTCAGCATCTTGATAGAATGAGAATGCTCAGTTAGATACCGTCTGTAGAGGTGCTGTCTTTATCAGCATCATAAAAGCTGAAAGTATTTCAACCACATAAAATATGCATCCAAGCCAAACTGAAATCTTGTTGGGTCGTTTGTTGGGTCGTTTTCACAACTGACATCATTTGGAAATGTTCACTTCGTCACATATTGATTGCTGATTGCGGACGGGTTAGTAGCAGGTGAACTAACAGCTGACCCGCACACCCATATAAGGCCCTAAATATTGTCAAAGACTCCAGCCACCCAAGTCATGGACTTTTCAGCACGGCAAGTGGTACTGATGAACCAACAGGTTCCTTCACAGCTTCTATCCTCAAGCCATAAGACTGCTAAATAGTTAACCAAACAGTTTCCAGGACTATCTGCATTGATACTTTTGCACTAACTCTTCTGACTCATCACATACACTGCTTCTACTGTCTATTATCTACCTTTATTATCTACCTAGACACTATATATACAAATGTATGTGGACACCCCTTCAAATTAGTGGATTCAGCTATTTTAGCCACACCCGTTGCTGACAGGTGTATATAATTGAGCACACAGCCATGCAATCTCCATAGTATAAACATTTGCAGTAGAATGGCCTTACTGAAGAGTTCAGTGACTTTCAAAGTGGCAACGTCATAGTATTCCATCTTTCCAACAAGTCAGTTCATCAAATTTCTGCCCTGCTAGAGTTTCTCCGGTCAACTGTAAGTGTTATTGTGAAGTGGAAATGTCTAGGAGCAGCAACGGCTCAGCCACGAAGTGGTAGGCCACACAAGCTCACAGAACAGGACCACCAAGTGTTGAAGCACGTAAATATTTTTAATCTTTCCTCTGTTGCAACGCTTACTACCGAGTTCCAAATTGCCTCAGAAAGCAACGTCAGCACAATAACTGTTCATTGGGAGCTTCAGGAAACGGGTTTCCATGGCAGAGCAACCGCACACAAACCTAAGTTCACTGCGCGCAATGCCAAGCGTCGGCTGGAGTAGTGTAAAGCTCGCCGCCATTGGACTCTGGAGCAGTGGTAATGAGGAGTGATGAATCACGCTTCACCATCTGGCAGTCCGACGGAATAATCTGGGTTTGGCGGATGCCAGGAGAACGCTACCTGCCCCAATGTATAGTGCCAACTGTAAAGTTTGGTGGAGGAGGAATAATGGTCTGGGGTTGTTTTTCATTGTTTGGGCTAGGCTCCTTAGTTCCAGTGAAGGGAAATCTTAATGCTACAGCATACAATGACATTCTAGACGATTCTGTGCTTCCAACTTTGTGGTAAGGCCATATCCTGTTTCAGCATGACAATGGCCCCGTGCACAAAGCGAGGTCCATACAGAAATGGTTTGTCGAGATCGGTGTGGAAGAACTTGACTGATCTGCACAGAGCCCTGACCTCAAACAAATTTGTGATGAATTGGAATGCCGACTGCGAGCCAGGCCTAATCATCCATTGGAACGCCGACTGCGAGCCAGGCCTAATCGTCCATTGGAACGCCGACTGCGAGCCAGGCCTAATCATCCATTGGAACGCCGACTGCGAGCCAGGCCTAATCGTCCATTGGAACGCCGACTGTGAGCCAGGTCTAATCGCCCAACATCAGGGCCCGACCTCACTAATGCTCTTGTGGCTGAATGGAAGCAAGTCCCCGCAGAAATGTTCCAACATCTAGTGGAAAGCCTTCCCAGAAGAGGGGACACTGTTATAGCAGCAAAGGGCGAGGACCAACTCCATATTAATGCCCATGATTTTGGAATGAGATGTTGGACGAGCAGGTGTCCACATACGTTTGTGTATGTACATACAGTATCTACATCAATTCCCTCTTACCCCTGCACATCGACTCAGTACTGGTACCTCATGTATTTATTTATTTAGAGCAACTTACAGTAGTGAATGCATACATTGTCATGTTTGTTGGTACTGGTCCCCTGTGGGAATCAAACCCACAACCCGGGCATTTCAAGTGCCATGCTTTACCAACTGAGCCACACGGGACAATACTTAGCCAAGTTGTTGTTACAATTATTTTCTATTGTTTTTCTATTTTTCTCTTTGCATTGTGTAGCCTGTAAGTTAGCGTTTCACCGTTTAGTCTACACCTGTTGTTTATGACGCATGTGACAAATACAATTTAATTTGACATATTGAGCATCAAAGTTTTCACATCTCAGATCTCAGAAATGTAATGTAGTGAATTCTTCTTTCATAACCAAGTAAGGTTCTCATCTCAAAGGTAGCTAAAGTATGAATATCCTCAGACATTTGTAAATCTGTTTTTTTTTTGGGGGGGGGGGGGGGTGCAATCACAGACAGAACTTTATGGCTCTGAAGATATCAATCTGGGTTCAGCTATAAAGCTCTATCAGACGCTACTGAATACGACATGTTCCATTTTCAATACGACTGTAATTATTTGAATACATACATGATAGAATAACACCATTTTACCAACAAAGAGTCAGAACACATCATCAAATACATTAAGAAATATATTGTTGGTTAAGGGCTTGTAAGTAAGCATTTCACAGTAATGCCATTTACCTGTTGTATTCAGCGCATGTGACAAATTAAATTTGATTCTGATCATCAGATGAATTACTGTCATCGCTGAACAACAGTGTGACAACATCATTTACAGTGTTGTTTTTTGTTGCTTGCCAGCCATTATTGCTGCCTAGACAAGCCTAGACCATACCTAGAGGGAGATGGCAAAGACGTGTTCTGATTGGTCCGTCTGTATTTGTTCAGGCTTGTGATTGGATTGCAGATAGAAAACCTTTTAGATAAAAAAAAAAATTGCTTAAAATGTATTTTTTATAAAAATGTAAAGATAAATTAGATATAGTCCCAAGGTCTCTAAACGCTAAATCACCTTGTGCTTTAGTTTGGCTGCTTTCTGTTACGCATGCCTATACAATACAATAGGGCAGGGTGTAATGTGATCTCAATTCCTCTTGTTGTTTCCCCAATTCCTCTCGTCGTTTCCCCATGTGATTGTGTGTGTGTGACAAGGGGAAGATGGGGAGAGGGACTGGGTGTGGTGGCTCTCAGGCCTCTCTCTAGGAAGTGTGACTCTCCTCCCAGCCGGCCCTGACCTGTAGGGAGCAGAGGAATACCAGAGGAAAACAGATGTCACTTGACCTCACCTTCAACTGTTTTACATCCTATTTATGTCCTCCATGACTGGTGATGGCCCACATCAGACCCCACATCTGCTAGATCACAGCTTTACAATATATTAGGCATTACATTTCCATGTATGACAGATTTATTGAGTGTTTTCATATATGCGTTCGTTTGGATACAGTCAAATGTGTTATGTTTTGTCAAGAGTGGTCGTATATTTTAAGTTTAGAGAGAAATGTTTTCTTATTTGAGAACCTTGTTTAGCCATACTCTTTCCTGCTTCAGCACTGAAATCCACCACCTTCTGGCATTCGTGATAAAACTTTGCTGTGTGTGCTTTATATTTGATGATATTTGCACCAAAATACATATTTTCTATTCATTTCCTGGAACCGATAGTGTTTTGTTTTATAGGGCTTATTAACAGAGGAAACAATCATGAAATTGTAAGGAAAAAATACATATTATTGAAGATCATTGAAGTAGGTCTGATAACAATACGCAGCATAATCCAATTCAACATTTTCCCAAAGACTATATTACTACCCAAATGTACGCTTGTATTGACAGAAAAACATGTGAGAACACGGAAACATTTCACAGTTCAACAACCTTGGGGGCTGTTTTAGGGATCGATTTTCACAGAAAAACAGTGTGTGAACAGAAAGATCTCCTACCAGTGGTGGACTACCCAGAACAGAATGATGGAGAGGAGTCGTCGATGGCCTCTGCTCCCAAAAGGAGTAATGGTAAGTAAGTATTGACAGAGTGGAGAACAGACATATGAATGGAGACAGAGAGACTGAAGAAAGACAGAGAGCTCATTCTGCAGGTCATGTCTGTGTCATCTATGTGAATGATGTGGTAATTTACTAATTCCCACTGATAGATAACCCCACCGCACACAGATGTCAGTCAGTTCAACGTATGGTTTTGTTTTACATTTCATTGAGTTGTCAGCTGACGTGAATTCAATGTGAAATCAACTAAGCATTTCACCATGTCATTGGATTTAGGTGGAACAAAAATGTGGTGAAAAACCCTGAAAAGCTGTGATGTTGATGACTCTTTTTTCAAATACGTTTTGATTCAACGTCATCACATAGATTTTTTGGGGGGATAAAATTACGTGGAAACAACATTTATTTAACCAGTTTTTGCCCAGTGGGAAGTGAGGAAAGGCACTGGAAATTGCATGGACAGAGGTAGACAGAAAGCCCCTCACTTCCTAATAACGCCTCGATCACACCAACAGCGTCATTGGCCAAATGGTACGCAGCATCATCTGGATATGTGTGAAACAAAAGTTCAACATTCACCTTCTGCTACCATTTCTGTCAAGCCGTCTACAATTTGACGCATACGTTCGATAAATGCAATGCTGCAAGGCAAACGTAGCGTTCCACTGGAAATGAACGTACTTCTGGTGTACCAAAACGCAACGACGCTATTGGTCTAATCGAGGCGTTACTGTCAGTCAAAGAATAAGCAGTGTGTCTCAGCCTGTGGCTTGATCATTTTTTATTTATACTATTAATTTAGTCAATCGGACCAAGTATGCATCTCACGCTCTGATGCATTAATAATGAATGTTCCTATACGGCAGTCTTAGACGGACAGAGAGCTGTGACTGATTGAGAATGGAGTTCTCTCTGCCTCAGGGTTATTCGCACAGGGACTGTAAGCACTCACGTACCAAGGGGGAGGGGGGTAATATAGAGAGGGCAGAAAAGAGAGAAAGGTGGTCAGAGAGGGAGAGAGAGAGGGGCGGAGAGAGGGGAGAGGGAGAGAGAGAGAGCTCTACTACCAGTGTTCAGAATGGCAGCTCAGAGATCACACTTCTCTGGGAAAACATAAAAAAATAAGTAGTGTAATGTCCAGATGACATTGAGGAAGAGGTACTATAATGCAGTGTGCCAGTATGGACCAATGACATTGAGGAAGAGGTACTAAACTCAGCAAAAAAAGAAACGTCCTCTCACTGTCAAATGCATTTATTTTAAGCAAACTTAACATGTGTGAATATTTGTATGAACATAACAAGATTCAACAACTGAGACATAAACAGAACAAGTTCCACAGACATGTGACTAACAGAAATGGAATAATGTGTCCCTGAACAAAGGGGGGGTCAAAATCAAAAGTAACAGTCAGTATCTGGTGTGGCCACCAGCTGCATTAAATACTGCAGTGCATCTCCTCCTCATGGACTGCACCAGATTTGCCAGTTCTTGCTGTGAGATGTTACCCCACTCTTCAACCAAGGCACCTGCAGAACACTGACATTCCTGTCTTGCAGGAAATCACACACAGAATGAGCAGTATGGCTGGTGGCACTGTCATGCTGGAGGGTCATGTCAGGATGAGCCTGCAGGAAGGGTACCACATGAGGGAGGAGGATGTCTTCCCTGTAACGCACAGCGTTGAGATTGCCTTCAATGACAACAAGCTCAGTCCGATGATGCTGTGACACACCGCCCCAGACCATGATGGACCCTCCACCTCCAAAACGATCCCGCTCCAGAGTACAGGCCTCGGTGAAACACTCATTTCTTCGATGATAAACCTGAATCTGACCACCACCCCTGGTGAGACAAAACCGCGACTTGTCAGTGAAGAGCACTTTTTGCCAGTCCTGTTTGGTCCAGTGACGGTGGGTTTGTGCCCATAGGTGACGTTGTTGCCGGTGATGTCTGGAGAGGACCTGCCTTACAACAGGCCTACAAGCCCTCAGTACAGCCTCTCTCAGCCTATTGTGGACAGTCTGAGCACTGATGGAGGGATTGTGCGTTCCTGGTGTAACTCTGGCAGTTGTTGTTGCCATCCTGTACCTGTCCCGCAGGTGTGATGTTCGGATGTACTGATCCTGTGCAGGTGTTGTTACACATGGTCTGCCACTGAGAGGATGATCAGCTGTCTGTCCTGTCTCCCTGTAGCGCTGTCTTAGGCGTCTCACAGAATGGACATTTAAATTTTTTGCCCTGGCCACATCTGCAGTCCTCATGCCTCCTTGCAGCATGCCTAAGGCAATTTCACGCAGATGAGCAGGGACCCTGGGAATCTTTCTTTTGGTGTTTTTCAGAGTCAGTAGAAAGGCCTCTTTAGTGTCCTAAGTTTTCATAACTGTGACCTTAATTGCCTACCGTGTGTAAGATGTTAGTGTCTTAATGACCCTTCCACAGGTGCATGTTCATGTTCATTAATTGTGGGAAACAGTGTTTAAACCCTTTACAATAAACATCTGTGAAGTTATTTGGATTTTTACGAATGATCTTTGAAAGACAGGGTCCTGAAAAAGGGACATTTCTTATTTTTTTAGATGAGTAAGACGGCTAAATAAAGAGCAAATGATTGATTATTATTATCTTATTATTTGTGCCCTGGTCCTATAAGAGCTCTTTGTCACTTCCCACTAGCTGGGTTGTGACAAAAATACATTTTCTATTTTAATAAATGTATAGTTTAGTGTGTGTGTGTGTGTGTGGCAGGCTTACAATTATGGCACAAAACAACATTTGAGTGTGCGGTGACCCTGGTGCTAGAGCGGGGTACGCAGCTGGAGGTTGAATGCTTGAAGGGGACTATAAAAAGTTTGGGAACCATTGCAACAAGCCTGTCTCTTTGAATCTACTGCAGCACTAACCGCTCAACTGGAGTGACTCAGACGGCATCAAAGGAAGGTCTAGCCATACTCCAGAGCTAATCCCACAAGGTTCATGAAAATCTCCTTCTTTGGTAACATGGCATTCACATAAATGTAATGTTCATTCCGTCACCTACTGTACGGGTGGGTAGTAAACTGTAAACAAATGACATCATACAAAGTACAAAAAATGTATAATGATAAATCAATAAAACATCCCACTACGTTGGTCACTGTCCAATCCAAATCAAATCTCTACACAGGCTCAGGGGCCTGGGGGGACAGACGACATCTTCTTTCAGTATTCTCTCTGCAATGCTCCGGCTGTTAATTCCTGAAGACCTTGAAGATCTTTCACCCACACCTTCAATTAAGTCCAGTTTTTTTTAGACTTCTTGTTTGTTTGGGCAGTGCAATTAATCACATCTGCAATAAATGAAAATCCACATTCTTTCCAAGCAATGTATCAGTATCCCTCAACTTTTGATTTAAATTCTGAACTGGCTGCGGGTCATCCACTGCCATAGCTTTCTCATGTCCACTTATGGAAAACAGGTGTCTTTCAGCACCAGGTGTCTGTAATTGCCAAATTAAGGGAATGGCTTTTGGTATAAAAGCTGTGTGTGGTTTCTCATTCGGGAGATCTAGTGTTCCGTGTGCAGACTGGCAGGCCTTGGGAAGATGGCATGTGTTTTAGGGTTGTAATATTTGCATTGCTTTGGCCAGAAGATCTGAAACATAGTATCATTGTGATACCTAGTGGAATATTATGAGGCTGTAACGACATAACCATGTTTATCAAATGACAATCTTCAGAGCGCTACGTGTTTGATGTTGTGGAGACCGATGTGCCCAAGAACAAGCTTGCATTGAATTGCTGAGCTAACAAAATGTATTGTTGTATTATTTCTGGTCTGATTATTCCCGTGATGTAAAGAACCTGTGCATTTTTTAGTTTATCCCTGAGGACCTTGAGTATAAAAAAAGTGTCTTATTATTGGCTACAGGAATGGTTCTGTATGTGTAAATCCCCTATATTACACATTCATGGAGGACCAGGTCTCATGGTTACAAACTTCACTTCGCTTTTGAATCTGAGTTTCCCGTGATTACATAACTGTAACTGCCTTGAGTAATTGAGGTCTGGAGATCTACAATGGTCCTGTAGTAGCCTACAGTAGGAAGTCATAGCATGAAAAGGGTTATAGAGCTTAGAAACACGTCTTCTACTGATAAAACATTACTTATGGATAATGTTTCTGACAGATTTTGCCAGATCCAGCTGCTTTGTAAAGTAAGTTTTCTCAGCGGGATTAGGAATGTGTTGAATTCAAGTAAGTAATGGAAGTTAAACTTTTCTGCTCTCTTTGACGTCTATTTAAAAATCATCCACATTTTCCATATCACTTCTTCAACGTTAAGTGCTAGCTCTCTAAACGTTGTTATTCAGGATTGTAAAATATTTGTCTAACAAACTATCCTCTCCCTACCTATCTTTTGCACATAGCGGTGGTACTAACTGGAAGGAAATGACTCTGTCCGTTTACTGCCTGGTACACTCCGGAAATATCAGAGATCATTCATAAGAGACGATGCTTGGGTCAAGGCCAGGAACCCAAGCTTGGGCCCGGACTGGCAAGCTTTTAAGCAACTGAGGTATCATTGTGTAAGACGAATCAGAAAGGCTGAATCTGATTATGATGTAACCGCTCTATAAATTCTGTCACATGATTGGTTAACTCTTGAGGTTCCTAGGATCTACACCAAGCTAGGTAAATTTGATTTTAATTTTAATGCACCGTATTGCTGGAACAAAACTCTAAATACATTTCATCTTGATGTTCTGATGCCGTTCGTCAGTTTAAAGTATTGATCAGGGACTTATTTGTGGAGTAATGTAACTGTTTTTCTGGGTGATTTGAGATGTTTTATTTGCGCTCTCCATTACTGCATTTTTGAGTGTGTGGCACATTTGTATATGAGACCTAAGTCTCAATATGTCTTCGCTGTTAAAATACAAAAAATACATCTCTTGTCTCTATAGATAGGAGGTATTTTATTATAGCTAACCTGACTTCACCTGCGTCATGGCAACAGACCCGCTCAGCTTACACTGTACATTCACCTTAGCCCCGGCCGGATTTGAACCCTGCAAAACAACCCGAAACACAAATGAAAGTCAGTGTAGTTGGAAATGAACCAACATTCCCCACATCCTTCATGTAAACACTTAGCGTGAACATCTAACATTTCTACAGACCAACTGTTTACGGAAGTGCCGTCCTGACGTACCACATGCAGGACCGCGGCTTAACAAGCCAGTGTTAAACCCTGATAGCCTTTCAATGAAGAGCCGGATTCAAAATCAACAACATCCGTGTCACTTTGTCTCCGATGTGTTAAAAGCTTGTTTTCATCCCCGTGTGGTCCATTACTGCTTTTGTTTTTCTGTGCCTTTTCTTGTTTTGTCAAATGGATACAAAAGTGTCATCTTCCTACAGGCCATATTCATACTATTTGAATAATGAAAGTAAAATATGTAAAAAGGGATGTTTGGAGGCAGTTGTTAGCTGGTTAGCTTTGATGATTATAGGATAGAGATGGACTACTGAGTATCTACCAAGAAAATAACTGAACCTATATTGATCCAAATATACCTTTGTGAAAAACAGATCCAAAGCAGTTCTGGAAGTTGTGAAGATTCTCAGTGACGTTGTCTGACTTGGATGACGGCGCCGGAGGAGATGGCTCCCGTCTTGTCGGCTCTTACCAACCATGCTATTTTGTTTTTTTGCGTTGTTCATAACTTACTTTGTACATAATATGGCATAGTATGGCAACTGCACCGCCCTCAACCGTAAGGCTCTCCAGAGGGTAGTGAGGTCTGCACAACGCATCACCGGGGGCAAACTACCTGCCCTCCAGGACACCTACACCACCCGATGTCACAGGAAGGCCATAAAGATCATCAAGGACATCAACCACCCGAGCCACTGCCTGTTCACCCCGCTATCATCCAGAAGGCGAGGTCAGTACAGGTGCATCAAAGCTGGGACCGAGAGACTGAAAAACAGCTTCTATCTCAAGGCCATCAGACTGTTAAACAGCCACCACTAACACTGAGTGGCTGCTGCCAACACACTGACACTGACTCAACTCCAGCCACTTTAATAATGGGAATTGATGGGAAATGATGTAAATATATCACTAGCCACTTTAAACAATGCTACCTTATATAAATGTTACTTACCCTACATTATTCATCTCATATGCATACGTATATACTGTACTCTATATCATCGACGGTATCCTTATGTAATACATGTATCACTAGCCACTTTATACTATACTATGCCACTTTGTTTACATACTCATCTCATTTGTACATACTGTACCCGATACCATCTACTGTATCTTGCCTATGCTGCTCTGTACCATCACTCATTCATATATCCTTATGTACATATTCTTTATCCCCTTACACTGTGTACAAGACAGTAGTTTTGGAATTGTTAGTTAGATTACTTGTTATTACTGCATTGTCGGAACTAGAAGCACAAGCATTTCGCTACACTCGCATTAACATCTGCTAACCATGTGTATGTGACAAATAAAATTTGATTTGATTTAATATTGCTGCTACAGTTTCTTATGACAGAAAATAGCTTCTGGGCATTCAGAACTGGGATTACTCACCTCAGATTAGACAAAGAGTTTTTCTTCAATGAGTCGGATGGGAGGGAGATACTACAGACACCCGACCAGGCCCAGTTCCCCGTCATTCGCTGGAGAAGGAAACTGAGATTTTGCGGAAAAAGTTCAGGGTGCCTTGTGAGGATCAGGCGACGAGTGGCTAGTCTGCCTTTGCCTTCTGTCCTGTTAGCTAATGTTCAATCGCTGGAAAATAAATGGGATGAACTGAAAGCACATACAGTATATCCTACCAACGGGACATTAAAAACTGTCAAATCTAATGTTTCACTGAGTTGTGGTTGAACAGCGACATTAAGAACATACAGCTGGCGGGTTAAACACTCTATCGGCAGGATAGAACAGCAGCCTCTGGTAAGACATGGGTCCTGAGATCGTCAAAAGGTTTTACAGCTGCACCATTGAGAGCATCCTGACGAGTTGCAACACTGCCTAGTACGGCAACTGCTCGACCTCTGACCGCAAGGCACTACAGAGGGTAGTACGAACGGCCCAGTACATCACTGGGGCCAAGCTTCCTGCCATCCAGGACCTCTGACACCGCCTGGTATAGAGGAAGGCCCTAAAAATAATCAAAGACTCCAGCCACCCTAGTCAGAGACTGTTCTCTCTGCTACGGCACTGCAAGTGGTACCGGAGCACCAAGTCTAGGTCCAAGAGGCTACTAAATAGTTTCTACCTCCAAGCCATAAGACTCCTGAACAGGCCCGCTATTGTTTTTTTTACAGCTGCTATTTTATTTCTTACTTTTTTGGGGGGTATTTTCTTGGTGAAGCATTTCACTGTATCCTGTTGTATTCGGCACGTGACAAATAAAATTGCATTGGATTTGAGTTTCAGTGAAGGCTCTTATCCTCCATCCTTTCTACGTAAAAGTCATTCGGCTCAAATTGGTCCTGAAATGGTTATCTGGAAGGAGCAAGTCCATCATTTCATTTGTTAAGTGGACCAGTCTTCCTGATTTGCTTTGGAGCACAGAAGGCTTTTATCTATAATTGACTGGAGTGCGTCTGACTATTTTCATCACTTCATTGCTTTTGAAACCATGTCTCCACTGTACCAATAAGAAATGAATCAGGTGGGAGCAAATGTTACCTTCCTTCCATGGGGACAAAGCAGATCTATGTCCATCACTGCTACTGTGGAGACGGAGTGGTCTGAACAGGATTTCCTCACTCGCGCTGTTTCCTTCATCTCGCCACATACAGCCTCTAAAGTTAGTCTGCGATTTGTTCTCCAACAAAACGGCAGCTCAGCCACTTGTTTTAGTATACAGCTGGGGAAATGTAACCCCTGACATAAGGACTTACAGTTTCAATCTTGTCTCATTGCTGCAACTCCCTGACGGCTCACAAGGCCACGCATCCTCTGAAACCTGCCAAACTTTGCGTCTTAACACCCGCCCGCTTAACCCACCAATATGTCTGAGGAAACACAATGTTCAACTGACGACCAGGGTCGGCCCGCCACAAGGAATTGCTAGAGTCCAAAGAGCCAAGTAAACCCCCCCCCCCCGGCCAAACCCTCCGCTAACCCCGGACAACGCTGGAACAACGCTGTGCTGCCCTATGGGACTCCCGATCATGGCCGGTTGTGATATGGCCTGGGATCGAACCCAGGTATGTAGTGACGCCTCTAGCACTGCGATGAAGTGCATTAGACCGCTGTGCCACTCGGAAGGCCCTCACAAGATGGCTTCATGTTATTGTTTTAACGTTGGAGGATAAAAACCTTATGTAACACGCTGTTTGGAGGGTTCAGAGTGGATCATTCAATTAAATTATGAGGAGAAGGAAGACTAGACTGAGGCAGCTCATAAATTAACTTCATTCTCTAGAAGCAACTACCATCTCAATCAGCTCACATGACATACAGGAATTTATAGACACTCATCAGGCATTACTAATCAACTCCAATTTCCGTCATCAGTTTCCGTTGCAAGACACAATGAATACACCCCCGAATCAAATCAAATGTATTTATAAAGCCCTTCGTACATCAGCTGATATCTCAAAGTGCTGTACAGAAACCCAGCCTTAAACCCCAAACAGCAACCAATGCAGGTGTAGAAGCACTGTGGCTAGGAAAAACTCCCTAGAAAGGCCAAAACCTAGGAAGAAACCTAGAGAGGAACCAGGCTATGAGGGGATGGCCAGTCCTCTTATGGCTGTGCCGGGTGGAGATCATAACAGAACATGGTCAAGATGTTCAAATGTTCATAAATGACCAGCATGGTCAAATAATAAAAATCACAGTAATTGTCGAGGGTGCAGCAAGTCAGCACCTCAGGAGTAAATGTCAGTTGGATTTTCATAGCCGATCATTAAGAGTATCTCTGCCACTCCTGCTGTCTCTAGAGAGTTGAAAACAGCAGGTCTGGGACAGGTAGCACGTCCGGTGAACAGGTCAGGATTCCAACAGTTGAAACTGGAGCAGCAGCACGGCCAGGTGGACTGGGGACAGCAAGGAGTCATCATGCCAGGTAGTCCTGAGGCATGGTCCTAGGGCTCAGGTCCTCCGAGAGAAAGAGAGAATTAGAGAGAGCATACTTAAATTCACACAGGACACAGGATAAGACAGGAGAAGTACTCCAGATATAACAAACTGACCCTAGCCCCCCGACACATAAACTACTGCAGCATAAATACTGGAGGCTGAGACAGGAGGGGTCAGGAGACACTGTGGCCCCATCCGATGATACCCCCGGACAGGGCCAAACAGGAAGGATATAACCCCACCCACTTTGCGAAAGCACAGCCCCCACACCACTAGAGGGATATCTTCAACCACCAACTTACCATCCTGAGACAAGGCCGAGTATAGCCCACAAAGATCTCCGCACAACCCAGGGGGGCGCCAACCCAGACAGGAAGATGCCGTCAGTGACTCAACCCATTCAAGTGACGCACCCCTCCTAGGGACGGCATGAAAGAGCACCAGTAAGCCAGTGATTCAGCCCCTGTAATAGGGTTATGGGTTATTATGAATCCATAATGAATACACCCCTGAATCCCAGATCCCAGATCAAGCCAAGCCAAGCTTACCTAGGCTTGGCTAAGTGAAAATAAAAGGGGGAAAAATACAACAAAATATAGCTAGCTCTTTGTCTTGCTGTTCTTTTCATTTTGAAGGAATTAATCTGTTAGCTATTATATTTCTCTGAGTCAACCACTCACCACCTTTTATGCACTACAGTGCTAGCTAGCTGTAGCTTATGATTTTAGTACTGGATTCATTCTCTGACCCTTTGATTGGATGGACAACATGTCAGTTCATGCTGCAGCAGCTCTGATAGGTTGGAGGACGTCCTCCGGACGTAATTGCTGTTTAAGTCCATGGAATGGGGTGAGAACCATGAGCCTCCTAGGTTTTATATTGAAGTCAATGTACGCAGAGGAGGACGGAAACTAGCTGTACTCTGTGGTACCCTTCAGAGTGTTGTTGAGGCTACTGTAGACCTTCATTGCAAAACAGTATGTTTTAAACAATTTATTTGGTGATGTGAATATATTTAGTATGGTTTTATTTAAAAAATAATAACTTTCATTATTTTTATTTTAGTGAAATTCACTGAGGAGGATGGTCTCCCCTTCCTCCTCTGAGGAGACTCCACTGCCAACCACCCTCCTATAGTATGAGATGTATGCCTGAGAAAACTCTCCCTCTCTCCCTCAGCAGGAACCAGGGTTAAGCTGCACCACTTCCCCTGGACAATAACAGTCCCTCCACGTCTCATCACTCTGACCTTACACGGAGGTTGTGTCCAAATTGGCACACTCTTCACTATATAATGTTCTACTTCGACCTGGGCCCATAGGGTTCTGATCAAAAGAAATGCACTGTGTAGGGAATAGGGTTCCATTTGGAACCAGCTGACAGTCTATCCGAGTGCATGTGCCCTGCTGTCTGCTGGGTGTCTCCTTCCTGTGGAAAGGACCTCAGTAAACCCTTTCATTTCCTCTTTGCCGCCTAATGAACCTTTCCAGAAGCTGCTGCTAACGTGCAACACTGGTGGAGTTGTTTTGAGAATGGGGATGAAGCCTTAGCCTCATTGTTACACTGGATGTTGTAGATGTATCTCCTGGGTTAGATCACAGAGCTCATGCCACTTGGCTCTTAGTCACAGTAAAATTTCTCTCATAGGCAGGATGCCGTTATACAGGGGTGCAGATACTGCAAAAACTGTGCTGTCACTTCACGAGAAACTGCATCTGGCGCGATATTTACAGTAAACTGTGCTGTCACTTCACGAGAAACTGCATCTGGTGCGATATTTACAGTAAACTGTGCTGTCACTTCACGAGAAACTGCATCTGGTGCGATATTTACAGTAAACTGTGCTGTCACTTCATGAGAAACTGCATCTGGCGCGATATTTACAGTAAACTGTGCTGTCACTTCACGAGAAACTGCATCTGGCGCGATATTTACAGTAAACTGTGCTGTCACTTCACGAGAAACTGCATCTGGCGCGATATTTACAGTAAACTGTGCTGTCGCTTCACGAGAAACTGCATTTGGCGCGATATTTACAGTAAACTGTGCTGTCACTTCACGAGAAACTGCATCTGGCGCGATATTTACAGTAAAGGCAGGTTATTGTAGTACTACATAAATAAGTGAATTCACTGTGTTTATTGTGTTGTCTACAAAGTGGTTGACACAATCTATGCATTTTTGCATATGACGTATATGAAGTGCTTATGTTCAATTGCATGGATTTTCTTAATTACTGGTTCCATTTGAGCGTGAACAGGATATAATGGAAGATAATGTAGTTCCATGATCAGAAAGTGCCTCTAAACACTAACTTCACTAAATACTGAATGAGGTGTAGATCCATGTAGCCTCTTCTCTCTCCCCAGTCACAGCTCTTCTCTCTCCCCGGTCACAGCTCTTCTCTCTCCACGGTCACAGCTCTTCTCTCTCCCCGGTCACAGCTCTTCTCTCTCCCCAGTCACAGCTCTTCTCTCTCCCCGGTCACAGCTCTTCTCTCTCCCCGGTCACAGCTCTTCTCTCTCCACGGTCACAGCTCTTCTCTCTCCCCGGTCACAGCTCTTCTCTCTCCACGGTCACAGCTCTTCTCTCTCCCCGGTCACAGCTCTTCTCTCTCCACGGTCACAGCTCTTCTCTCTCCACGGTCACAGCTCTTCTCTCTCCACGGTCACAGCTCTTCTCTCTCCCCAGTCACAGCTCTTCTCTCTCCACGGTCACAGCTCTTCTCTCTCCCCGGTCACAGCTCTTCTCTCTCCACTGTCACAGCTCTTCTCTCTCTTCTCGGTCTAACAGCTCTTCTCTCTCCACGGTCACAGCTCTTCTCTCTCCCCAGTCACAGCTCTTCTCTCTCCCGGTCACAGCTCTTCTCTCTCCCCGGTCACAGCTCTTCTCTCTCCCCGGTCACAGCTCTTCTCTCTCCACGGTCACAGCTCTTCTCTCTCCACGGTCACAGCTCTTCTCCCCCTCCGGTCACAGCTCTTCTCTCTCCCTGGTCACAGCTCTTCTCTCTCCACGGTCACAGCTCTTCTCTCTCCACGGTCACAGCTCTTCTCTCTCCCCGGTCACATCTCTTCTCTCTCTCCGGTCACAGCTCTTCTCTCTCCCCGGTCACAGCTCTTTTCTCTCCACGGTCACAGCTCTTCTCTCTCCCCGGTCACAGCTCTTCTCTCTCCACGGTCACAGCTCTTCTCTCTCCCCGGTCACAGCTCTTCTCTCTCCCCGGTCACAGCTCTTCTCTCTCCCCGGTCACAGCTCTTCTCTCTCCACGGTCACAGCTCTTCTCTCTCCCCGGTCACAGCTCTTCTCTCTCCACGGTCACAGCTCTTCTCTCTCCACGGTCACAGCTCTTCTCTCTCCACGGTCACAGCTCTTCTCTCTCAACGGTCACAGCTCTTCTCTCTCAACGGTCACAGCTCTTCTCTCTCCACGGTCACAGCTCTTCTCTCTCCCCGGTCACAGCTCTTCTCTCTCCACGGTCACAGCTCTTCTCCCCCCCCCGGTCACAGCTCTTCTCTCTCAACGGTCACAGCTCTTCTCTCTCCACGGTCACAGCTCTTCTCTCTCCCCGGTCACAGCTCTTCTCTCTCCACGGTCACAGCTCTTCTCTCTCAACGGTCACAGCTCTTCTCTCTCCCCGGTCACAGCTCTTCTCTCTCCACGGTCACAGCTCTTCTCTCTCCACGGTCACAGCTCTTCTCTCTCAACGGTCACAGCTCTTCTCTCTCCACGGTCACAGCTCTTCTCTCTCCACGGTCACAGCTCTTCTCTCTCAACGGTCACAGCTCTTCTCTCTCAACGGTCACAGCTCTTCTCCCCCTCCGGTCACAGCTCTTCTCTCTCCCCAGTCACAGCTCTTCTCCCCCTCCGGTCACAGCTCTTCTCTCTCCCCAGTCACAGCTCTTCTCCCCCTCCGGTCACAGCTCTTCTCTCTCCCCAGTCACAGCTCTTCTCCCCCTCCGGTCACAGCTCTTCTCTCTCCCCGGTCACAGCTCTTCTCTCTCAACGGTCACAGCTCTTCTCCCCCCCCCCGGTCACAGCTCTTCTCTCTCCCCGGTCACAGCTCTTCTCTCTCCCCGGTCACAGCTCTTCTCTCTCCACGGTCACAGCTCTTCTCTCTCCACGGTCACAGCTCTTCTCCCCCTCCGGTCACAGCTCTTCTCTCTCCCTGGTCACAGCTCTTCTCTCTCCACGGTCACAGCTCTTCTCTCTCCACGGTCACAGCTCTTCTCTCTCAACGGTCACAGCTCTTCTCTCTCCCTGGTCACAGCTCTTCTCTCTCCACGGTCACAGCTCTTCTCTCTCCACGGTCACAGCTCTTCTCTCTCAACGGTCACAGCTCTTCTCTCTCCACGGTCACAGCTCTTCTCTCTCCCCGGTCACAGCTCTTCTCTCTCCCCGGTCACAGCTCTTCTCTCTCCACGGTCACAGCTCTTCTCCCCCCCCCCGGTCACAGCTCTTCTCTCTCAACGGTCACAGCTCTTCTCTCTCCCCGGTCACAGCTCTTCTCTCTCCACGGTCACAGCTCTTCTCTCTCCCCGGTCACAGCTCTTCTCTCTCCACGGTCACAGCTCTTCTCTCTCCACGGTCACAGCTCTTCTCTCTCCACGGTCACAGCTCTTCTCTCTCCCCGGTCACAGCTCTTCTCTCTCCACGGTCACAGCTCTTCTCTCTCCACGGTCACAGCTCTTCTCTCTCCCCGGTCACAGCTCTTCTCTCTCCACGGTCACAGCTCTTCTCTCTCCCCGGTCACAGCTCTTCTCTCTCCCCGGTCACAGCTCTTCTCTCTCCACGGTCACAGCTCTTCTCTCTCCACGGTCACAGCTCTTCTCTCTCCCCGGTCACAGCTCTTCTCTCTCCACGGTCACAGCTCTTCTCTCTCCACGGTCACAGCTCTTCTCTCTCAACGGTCACAGCTCTTCTCTCTCCCCGGTCACAGCTCTTCTCTCTCCACGGTCACAGCTCTTCTCTCTCCCCGGTCACAGCTCTTCTCTCTCCACGGTCACAGCTCTTCTCTCTCCACGGTCACAGCTCTTCTCTCTCCCCGGTCACAGCTCTTCTCTCTCCACGGTCACAGTACTGTACTGTATGTCCTGAGACACAATGCAAATCAAACAACTATTTTTGGGGGGTAGGGTATGTAAAACACAAATATGCTACTGTGTTAATTTGTTTTTTAAGTGTGTTTCTACATAAAACTAGATCTATGTGGTGGAGCTAGCCATGCAGTCAATTAATGATAATATAATATATGCCATTTAGTAGACGCTTTTATCCAAATTGACTGACAGCAGCGCGTGCGTACGTTTTCATATGGGTTGTCCCAGCGGGAATCAAACCCACAATCTTGGCAGTGCAAGTGTTCCACCAACTGAGACACAGACGACCACAGAGAATCTACTATACCCATGTCCAATGGACTATACCTTATGTCTCTGTTTTCAGTTGGAATATGGTTGAGATTTAGGTCAGGAAGTGTGAAAGAATTCTAATGACATCACATGACATAATTATGCTCTGCATGACAACCCTATAGAACAGTATGTAACTGTAGGTTGTCCATATACGTTGCTCTGTTTGTTGTGTTTGTCTCCAGCAGAGTTAGCTGCAGTACTATTATGTTGCTAGGTGAACAACCCTTTCCTTTTCAAAGCATTTTCAAAACAAAGGCCAGGAAGCAGAATTTGGAGTGAAAGTTCAATTACTTAATTTCTAATCACCTTGTCCAGTGTGTTGTTGCCAAGAGTGAAGGTAGATTTTTAGATTTTTTTGAAACAAAAGAATAATCTAGCATGGTTAATTTAATGACGTACAGCTTGTATCACGATCACAACAGCAGTTTCTTTGATTTATCTGATTACATTTTTTTTTTTTTTTTTCCTTTACAAATATTACAGATAAAAACAAAGTTACATAATGTTAATTTGACTTGATTCTGTGGAAAAACATGACTGTGTTTTAAAAGGAACTGTTATTCACTTCTCCTGTGGTCTGCCTGCCTGCTGATTGGCTGCTGCCAGAGTGTGATGTCATTCTTGCCTGCTATAAGAGCACTGACTAGGTCGGGAACAACATTCAACAGTGACAGAGTGTGGTGTTAGAACACAGAGCAAGTGGGACTGTTAATGTGTGTGACACGGCAAAAGAGGAAGGGAGAACATTTCTAATGAAGTATAAACACCTAATTGGAGCTACAACGTATTTTTATCCAAAAAAGGAATACTTTTAGATTTATGGGAGACCAGGAGAACATTTGGAGGTTGGTAAACTACTTCAAGATTAAGTATTCAATTAAACTGCCTCTAAGAAATCTTGGATGAAATTACTCAGAATTGATCAATCCTCACTCATGCTTCCTACCTTGACTTTATACACGTTACATTTACACTAGCTTATAAACCTAAATGGTTTATTCTTTGTTTTATGGGTGTCTTCAACAATAAGTTTCTTCCTATCTAATCTCTTCAAGCAGCCCATAGATCATGGAGAATGTGAGCACGTCTGCCTTGTTCAACCTATCGGACCTACCAGTGGAGATGAACTTGTCGTCTCACCACTGGTCTTACTCGGAGTACAGCGAGGCCGAGGCAGTGCTGCTGGGCATCATCATGGCCCTGCTGGTTTTGGGCATCGTCTTTGGCAACGTGCTGGTCATCACTGCCATCGTGCGCTTCCAGCGGCTGCAGACGGTCACCAACATGTTCATCACGTCTCTGGCCTGTGCTGATCTGGTCATGGGCCTGCTGGTGGTGCCCTTCGGTGCCTGCTACATCCTCCTCAATACCTGGCACTTTGGCAGCTTCCTGTGCGAGTTCTGGACGGCGGCAGACGTCTTGTGTGTGACGGCCAGCATCGAGACGCTGTGTGTGATCGCGCTGGACCGTTATCTGGCCATCACATCGCCGCTGCGATACCCGTCCCTGCTGACCAAGCACAAGGCGTGCGTGGTGGTTGTGACGGTGTGGGGCGTGGCCGCCCTAATCTCCTTCCTGCCAATCCACATGAAATGGTGGGTGTCTGACGAGCCCGAGGCGCTCAGCTGCCTGGAGAACGCCCACTGCTGTGACTTCAACACCAACGCAGCCTACGCCGTTGCCTCCTCTGTCGTCTCCTTCTACATCCCACTGGCGGTCATGGCCTTCGTCTACGGACGCGTATTCCAGGAGGCCAGGAAGCAGCTGCAGAAGATACGTGGCAGCGAGGGACGGTTCCACGCCCAGATTATCAACAACAACAAGGGGCAGGATGGTGGGGGAGGAGGAGGGGGGAACGGGAAGAGGCCAAAGTTCTGTCTGAAGGAACACAAAGCCCTGAAGACGTTGGGGATCATCATGGGAACCTTTACTCTCTGCTGGCTGCCATTCTTCGTGCTCAACGTGGCCGTGACCATCTGGAAGGTGGACAACATTAAAATGCCATTCAGGATATTGAACTGGATAGGATACGCCAACTCAGCATTCAACCCCCTCATATACTGCAGGAGTCCTGAGTTCAGGTACGCCTTCCAGGAGATTCTGTGCCTAAGAGGGACTGCTTTCCCCACTAATGAATACATATACAGAGGACACAGTTTGCAGGTTAGCCCTAAGGATAAGCCAGGCTGTTCTATACATGATACTGGGACCATGGAGCTGAGTACAGGCTCTCGGTCTAGTGTCCCCAACACAAACAGGAATTGCAATAAACCTTCACTTGCCTCCATTGTCTGAATCGCAGGTTGTTACCAGTAGACTTGTCTTTCTCGTTTAGTCAGACCTGGTGAGCAGACATGGGATAGGAAAAGACATGTGAATCTATTTCCATACTTAAATGTGTTACTATAAGAATATTATTCTAGTAATGTGTAGGTTATTAAGTGTTTGTTATGTGTTTCATCTTAATGTTGAACAGTCTGAAAAAGACTAAGGAAGTATTGTTTGTGGATGTGATCATGTGTACGTGTGGTTTGTAGACATGAGTATGTGCACATGTCATGTACTCTAGTGCTTGTGTCTGTGTGTATTTCAACACCAGGGTTCAGGTACTAAGTTCATGTCTCCAGTTTGGTTGCACCAACAAACAAAAAAAATCTACCTCATTAGCATTGTTTTTGATTGATCTCCATCTCAAAGAGCTTCAAGAACAAATCATTATAATCTGTTTGTATGAAAATGAATAATGTTGTCTGTCAGTTGAACTGGCTGTTCTTTGCTGGCATGGCTGACATGGAAAGGCCAGGGTAGGAAAGGTCCAGAGAATTAAGAGATCAAATTAGGGTTCTACAGTAATATATGTCCCTCCCACTTGTGCCTGTAGCCAGCCCTCTGTCTGTAACACATTCCACATTGATCTGGGTCTCTCCCAGGGGCTTCTGTCTGTCTGTGGGATTCTGAACGCTCCCTCGGCCACGGCCCACAAATCCAACTCTCTGACGAGTGACGGCAGGTGCATATCATCACAGGCAGGCACTATTACCAGCTGCACCGCACCAAAAAACATTTAAACAAACTTCTCACGCTGCTCTGTCCCACTCCCTCCAGCCACCACCTTCAATACCTCAACCTTCACCTTCTCTACAACACCATTTAATAAGTGTGGTTACATACGCATGTCCTGCCGCCCCTCAGACGGTGTGTGTAAGGACACACAGACAGACAAGCCTCAATAACCCTTGCAAGCACGGTATAGGTCAGAGCAGCAGTACCTTAATGCTGGGTAGTATGACCACCATTGTACGTCATTCTGACACCAATACCCAGCCAGTAAATTTAGACTGTAAAGTTTTGCTTTTACACTCTACCTTGCTGCTTCTCTGTGTTATTAGTTGTTAATGGCGACTGTGGGAACGGTTGTTGTTGTTGTTGTTGTGCTGCTCTCCGCTGTTGCTCTAGTGTTTCAAGTTGTATTTTTGGGGAGGTTGTATTTATTTATTTATTTGCTGTTGTGAAGTTGCAGTGTTTACAGAGATTCCTGGACAAGCTGTCTGATTTGGGAGACAAACAGAATGTAGTAATAGATATACGCAATGTACTAACATAGCGAAAATATAAGGAAATAAACCACTACAGTAAGGGAGAGTGGGGGAAGTTGAGCCACCCTTCGTTTCTAGGAAACCATACACAACATTAATCATGTGAGCAGATATTTAGGAAGAGGTCATCATTTCATGGAGTCTGTGAAGGAAGAAACCACAGAGAAAAAGAAAGTTAGTTCCAAAAAAAAATGATTTTCACAAAGTCAAATATATTGTCTTAAAGGTTTCATGATGCTTTTATCTAAACCGAGGTTTTAAGACTTTTATACCTCTGTTGGGATCTCTATACGTTTCAATATGATGTCCTAAACCTGCATTAAAGTGCATCCTTGTAGCTGTGGGGGCTAATAAAGACTAAATGTTTGCCTTGGGGTAAATTGAGCCAATGGCCACTATACCCCATTCAAATGATGATTGCATTTGGTCAGTTTTATGCATAGTATCTCTGCAGTGTGTCTTACATATGAACTCAACATTGTTACAGAGCAGACATCATCATGCCCCGTGTATACAAACATAAAACAGGCTCTGGAGAGCAGCCAAGGAAATGAGAGAAGGGATGAAGTCCATTTGAACAGCAGCAAGGGATGAACAAACAGACTGAATGACACTGAAGAGGTACATTAACAATAAAGACTATTAACATGTATCTGTGTGAAAGAGAGGCTTTGATAGAGTAGCAGAGACACACCAGGTCTTATCTGATGACATGGAGTCTCAGCTTGATAAAGAGAGGCTATGATAGAGTAGCAGAGACACACCAGGTCTTATCTGATGACATGGAGTCTCAGCTTGATTAACATATCAAGAATCTCACAGACCAGTTTCATGGGCTTAGTAGCCTTTAATGTAGAGAACTGCCTACGAAACAACCTCCCTTTCCCAGACAACTTGTCGACAAATGGAAGGGTGAGTGATATTGAAAAGATAGATCTATATCTTAATGTACACCCCCATTCCATGAATTAAACTTTGACCTACCAGCACTATCACCCACTGTCACAGGACACCATCACCCACGGTCACAGGACACCATCACCCACTGTCACAGGACACCAACACCCACTGTCACAGGACACCAACACCCACTGTCAAAGGACACCATCACCCACTGTCACAGGACACCATCACCCACTGTCACAGGACACCATCACCCACTGTCACAGGACACCATCACCCACTGTCACAGGACACCATCACCCACTGTCACAGGACACCAACACCCACTGTCACAGGACACCATCACCCACTTACCCCAATGCGGCTTAACTTACTCTGTCCCTATTCTCAATTTACAACTTACCCCATAGCCAGGAATCCACTTCTTTGGACAAGCTATGTTTTCAAAACTCTATATAGATATATATTTTTTAGAAAGAATACTACATTTCTCTTGAGGTGTGATGCTGAATGTAAAAATAAAAAAAAAAATGTCTCAACTTAACCCACTCTCCCCTATATCTTTTGCAGAATTTGCACATATTCTTGTCTAAGAATGATCAAATGTAAGATTGGAACTTGCAGATGTTCTAGGTAGGTAGGTAGGTGGGTAGGTAGGTGGTTGGGTGGGTAGGTAGGTAGGTGGGTAGGTAGGGAAGGTAGGTGGTTGGGTGGGTAGGTAGGTAGGTAGGTAGGTAGGTAGGTAGGTAGGTAGGTAGGTAGGTAGGTAGGTAGGTGGGTAGGTGGGTAGGTAGGTGGATAGGTGGGTGGGTAGGTAGGTAGGTGGGTAGGTGGGTGGGTGGGTAGGTAGGTAGGTGGGTGGGTAGGTAGGTAGGTAGGTGGGTGGGTAGGTAGGTAGGTAGGTGGGTGGGTAGGTGGGTAGGTAGATGGGTAGGTAAGTAGGTAGGTAGTGTCCTCAACGTTTTTGCAGATTTTGTCCAGGTGTTACTGAAAAAAAACTCTAAAACACGTGATTCAGTCTGTAATGAACCCACCTACCCACTTTTACATTTTAAAATTATTTTCCCCTTTATTTAACTAGGCAAGTCAGTTAAGAACACATTCTTACTTTCAATGACGGCCTAGGAACAGTGGGTTAACTGCCTGTTCAGGGGTAGAACCACAGATTTGTACCTGTCAGCTCGGGGGTTTGAACTTGCAACCTTCCAGTTACTAGTCCAGCCACTAGGCTACCCTGCTGCCCCATATATTGAAACTTATAGAGAACATAGACTGTATCGCACCCTCACGTCAGCCAGCGAAGTGAAAAAAGTTACTCTAAAATGGCCTCATCATGCACTGACTGTAAATATTTAGAATGCTTCAAATGAATGTATAGGTCTGTACTAAACCCTGTTACTTTACAACTACTTAGATAGCTAGTGATGTGTGTGTAGGTGTCTGTCTGCTTGTGCTAACTGTCTGAATATTTAGTTAACCTTTTATTTTGACAGGGAGTCATGCTGAGACCAAGGTCTCTTGTACAGATGAGCCCTGGACACACATCAATATACACATCAATATACACATCAATATACACATCAATATACACATCAATATTCACATCAATACATGAAAAGCAGAACACAATCATGGAAAACAAACACATTCTTCAGTACAAAGGTCCTCAACCAGCCTTTTGAATTGCTTTAGAGGCACCAATTCATCACATTTTTTTTTTTTTGTAGATCGAAGGGATCCCCAGAGATAGCCATCCATGAGACCGGGTCTGGTATCTTGTAAGTTAACAATGAAGATAGGTATGGCGGACGTTTGTGCAAGAGGGCTTTATAAACAAAAAGAGTGCAAGACTTCTACTTTCTGATGCAGAATACAGTGATGTGCGCTGAACCTAATGCCCGTAATACACCGTAGTGTGTCCAATAGCTTCAATACAGTGACAGCTGCATTTATATGGACAATATCTGCATCGTCTATAACCGGTATGAATGTTGACTGAATGATTTGTTTTCTCCTGTCTAATGAAAGGCATAATTCTATTCCTGTAGAATTCATGACCTATTCCATTTTAATTCTTCATTTCTTAACTAATTTGTCAACATGGTTTTTGGAAGGTAGCTTTTTTCGTCCATCCAGATGCCCAGATATTTACAAGCGGGGACATGGTCAATGAGGGCATCAACCAATGTACATATCCAGTATATTCATTAATCATCATATCCATTATTACGTGATTTGGAGAATTACATATACTTGGTTTTGCCTGCATTAAGTATGTAAGTACGTACTTAGGTAAGAGTTTGCTCAGACAATGGTGCTTTGGAGGTTTGATTTCATAGGAAAACACGAGGTACTGTATGTGTCACTCGCTCACCCTCGTTGTTATGGACACAAGGACACTTTTGATGTACGTACTGTAAATGTGAATAACGTATTATCCTTGCATTGCAAAATGTTACCATGCATATATTGTGTATAACTTGAGATACGTAGCTACAAAAGTACGAGACATGGTCTTAGATATTTACATACCAAAATTATTTAATTCTACTGAAAACTTGTCATTTGCCAAATGAAATTACTGTACATTCTCAGAGTTAACAAAGGCAGAATATTTTACAGCTGGAAATTTTTTATTAGAAATAATATTTGCTAGAAATATTAGCAGTCAATTTTATTTAGTTGAATATTTATTTTCATGTCTGACGTGCTAGGTCTGAGATTAAACCCATTTGTGTCTGTTCTGTTCTAAGACCTGGTTCTGTGTAGTGAGAGAGCACACTGCCCCCCTCTGGTAAGGCTGTTAACTGGAGCAGGCAGGAGGATCCGTCAACACTGTTTATAACCATATTTTCCAGTCCAACGCTTATTCTCACCCCTGCTGCTCCCCAGCCCTTTTATAAAGACGTCCTGTTGCTAAGGCCAGTGTCTTACATTACAGGACAGGACATTGCGCCTGGATTCCATGAACAACATGACATTTCATATGCCCACAGCTGTTGTGCACTGGGAAGCACTGAGGCAGGCATGAGAAGGACTGACTGGTGGAGTTCGTCTACAGGGGTTCACACATCTCTTCTGACAAGGAGACGAGAAAGATGCAATGGAAACAGCTGTGTCCATGTTGGACAATAACACTCACTGCCTCTGACCACTGATCAAAGAAACTGAGTTTACATTTCTCAATCTCTGCTGGCCTGATATGAGTCCCAATCTAATGCTCCAGGGAATGTGGCATTGCAGGTTCCACACTGTAGCTGTTGCCATGATGGTAAAACGATGTACAGTTTCAATTGCATCCCTTTTAGTCATGTGAATCAATTCTGCAAGTGTAATGTATTTCAAACATTCTGTATTTGCTATTACCTTATAGAGCAGGGGTATTCAACCGGGGGTCCACGGCCCCCTAGAGGCCCACAGAGGTGCTGCTGGGGGTCTGCAAAATATATATACAATTATATATATATATTTGTAAAAATATTTTAATGAATGTCGTTAGCAACAACAGAATAAATAAAATTAGAATGTCATACCTACAGTAGAAATAGGAGAATATCTTGTTTCTTATGATGGTAATTGTATTTCTTAACTCCTAATATTGAGCGAATTACATTCATTAGAGCCAACTACACTCAAGCACCTGCAAATCAAATAAATCAAAAACGTATTTGTCATATGCTTCGTAAACGACAGGTGTAGACTAACAATGAAATGCTTCCGTACTGACACCTTCCGTACTGACACCTTCCGTACTGACACCTTCCCAGCATTGCAGATATAAAAAAACAGGAAATAATAACACGATGAATAAATAGACAACCAGTGTTGCTGGCTGCTGCTAAGTTTTCTTGACTTGGATAAATGTTTTGCCATCACATGGCTAACCCTTGTTTAACCAGCTAAACAGCTGCTCCTAGCAAAAAAAATGTGTTTGGAGTTACCTTTCTAACTAATAGGCTAGAGTTTACACTTCCTCTTCTAATTGTAATGTGGGAAGGTCAAAATAATGAAACTATCTACCAAATGTATTAATTTAAAAATGTTGATTACTTCTTACTTCACCTGATGATAAGACATGTGATATATTTTGTTGCTAATGTACAGTACCATTCAAAAGTTTGGACACAGTTTTTCTTTAGTTTTACTGTTTTCTACATGGTAGAATAATAGTGAAGACATCAAAACTGTGAAATAACACATGGAATCGTGTAGTAACCAAAAAAGTTTAAAAAAAATGAAAATATATTTTATAATGCTTTGAAATGCTTCAAAGTAACCACTCTTTGCCTTGTTAACAGCTTTGCACACTCTTGGCATTCTCTCAACCAGCTTCATGAGGTAGTCACCTGGAATGCATTTCAATTAACAGGTGTGCCTTCTTCAAAGTTAATTTGTGGAATTTATTTCCTTCTTAATACGTTTGAGCCAATCAGTTGTGTTGTGACAAGGTTGGGGTTGGTATACAGAAGATAGCCCTATTTGGTAAAAGACCAAGTCCATATCATGGCAAGAACAGCTCAAATAAGCAAGGAGAAATGACAGTCCCATCATTACTTTAAGAAATGAAAGTCAGTCAATATGGAACATTTTGCAGTTTTGCACCATCAAGCGCTATGATGAAACTGGCTCTCGTGAGGACCGCCACAGGAAAGGAAGACCCAGAGGTACCTCTGCTGCAGGGGATACATTCATTAGAGTTACCAGCCTCAGAAATTGCAGCCCAAATAAATCATAGGAGGGGTCTCTGGGTCGCCGGTTTTCCTGGGAGGGGGTTCCATTGGTCGCCTATTTCCTGGGAGGGGGTTCCATTGGTCACCTATTTCCTGGGAGGGGGTCCCTGGGCAAGAAATGGTTGAAGACCCTTGTTGTAGAGCCACGGCTTCTTTCTGCATTGTTCCACTTTATCAGTGTGTGGGTCTGCTGCTGCCAGCCAGTGTTATGATTATTGTATATATTATCATAAACAGAAGTGTTTTATCTGGTAACTGGAGAGACCTGTACTACTGACCAAGAATACAATCTGGAGGTGATACATTTCCCATGCTGCATGTCAGTCACACAGTATGGTGTAAGTAATCTAGCACCATTCCTTGTTGTTCAAAATTATCTACTGTATTGGCATTGATGTTTTATTTATTTTTTACGGTGGTCATTGTGTATGTGTACATTTAGGTTGAACTAATGTGATATGGTATTTGTATTTAATAAATCATGTACTGTTCTTCAATGGTAATATATCATTTTTTTTTTGCAGTTGTATGAATCTATTTGTGTCTATTGGCAAACTAGACAGTCTTTTAAATACTGAGAAAAGTGTGCATACACACACACACACACACACACACACTTTGGCTGACTTTTGTGTGTCAACCTCTTATCAGTCTCAGTGGGGCATCAGCCAGTAACCCTAGGTAACCCCAGGTAACCCAGGACAATGAGAAGATATTTTCTGGGAGTTCCCTGGTCTGCTATGTAGTAAATAGATCCAATCCAGCTAATCTACCCCACCTGCTGCCAGATTGTCTCACTCTAATACCCAGATCAAAGCACCAAGCCCAGTGCTTAACCAGAGCCTGTAGGCCTGGACACTAACCAGCAGGATTGTTGGCCAGGGCCATAGACCTGTAGCCACAATAGAGACCAGTGACAGACAGATCACACAGATGAAATATGACTGTAGTCCAATGTTTTGCATTTCTCTGCTCTGAGCGAATCATGAAGTTTTATCAGATCCTCTGACTCATGGTCTTTGAGGAGAGTAATGTTCACCATCTGTTGACATGGCTGTCGGCCAGCTGTAGGGGATGGTAGTGGACTCGCTGCCCAGCCTGTAGCTATGCACTCTCTGCTTTTAGGCAGTTTGACTACATTATTTTTCCTCCTGTGCTGTGGGTCATCTTGGATTCTTTTCCCAGCTGTTTATATCCAGGTTATGAGTTATGCTGAGAAAGATGAGATTAGTTGTAGTAGCTATCTACTGTACTATGTATAGTTCTCAATGTTAGTAAATGTTAGTTAGCAGAATATACAATAGCCCTGTCAGTGTTTTGGGTGCCAAAGCAACATTTCTGACACCAAGCCACCTGTAGACTATCAAAGACTAATGAGACAGTTAAACGACACCAACTGAACTCACACACCCTTGCAATTAATATCTGTTTTGCTGTGCTTGACAACCGTTAAGGGTGAGAGATACATATGGCTTGAATGGCATATTCATCATTAAATAATACTAGAATAGAAGCACTAGTAATAATACACTCATAATCAAACAGTCTATTACAGCTATTACGTGTGTCCCAGTGATATCCCTCGAAATGTCACAATTTCAAAGATACACTAATTTTCTCTTCATATTCTCGTCACTTCTTTATTGTCCTCTGAGGATTCTTTTACTGTATAATTATTTCATCTTGGAGTGATTTCTACTCTGGGAGTGATTCCCGACAGCTGAGCGGTTCCCAGGACAGGGAGTTGGCTGGTGTTGATACAAGGTGGTAATAGCAGGTGTCTCCAGCATCACGTTACCCTGGGCTCAGGCTAGGTTCAGACTGAAGTGTGTAAATAGACAGTCTCCCCAGGAGAACAGGTTCACACCACATCGGCTAAATTGATATTATAAAGATGGAATCAGACTAAAGCTGTGTCGCTGAATGCCCAATTTCATTCCATTTTTAGAAGCCGTGTACCAGCAGGTAAATAATTAATGAGAGGTGTGAGATCTCCTGTTGAATCCCAATGATACTCTTACTTAGTGACGCTGATGTTGTGCTTGTTTTCAATGAAGCAAGAGCTGCAATCATTGTCGGATAGTTAATCATGTTTCCATTTATGGGCTGAAAGGGCAATCAAATACTGAAGCCTACATCAGAGGTGATCACGGTGGTCTTTCTCCTATATCTGGAGAACGTCCCACCATAAAGCTGTTAATGGATGCCATTAGACTGAGTATGTGGAGACAGGCCCCTGAAATCAGCTTTTGGTAGCTATTCTGGCAAGTCTCAGCAACACGACGGTGCAGAGGCTGTTTGACAAGATATTTCTTAGATGTTTAATGAAAGCAATCTGTTTTAGGTGCTTGACCGTGATTGGGCCCCAGCTGTGTAACCTCACCACTTCCTGGTATTACTGCAGATAAGGTCCACTCCCGTAGAGAATGTGTTCCTGAGATTCAGAGGGTTTTGTGTAAACTAAGGAATAAACGACACTGCTGGTCTTTGCTGTTGGCACTCATGTTCACTTATGTTCACTCTTCCCGGTCTTATGTAGGGGAGTGACGAGGATTCAGGAATGTAAAGGAATAGGATCGGCCAGGTCCATTATCCAGCGAGAATGTTTCTACCTCTTTCCAACATCTGTTTCTTGTGTGATTTTTGCCTCTAAATAAGGGTTTGTCCGTCGTTTTAGGCAATTTAATTCTCAGATGCACTTCTTAGTGCAGTATCTTGTTTAATTTGTTTCCATGCAGTAACACTGTCCAGTTCTCCCTACTTTAAATCATGTATTTTTACACTGCTCATCTGCATTAATGATAAAGGAGTTAACCTTGCTAACAGCACTGGTGGAGACCTGAGTCATCCACACATGGGAATCTGCAGAGATGATTTTTTGTAGACCATGCTTCCTGCTGTGTTCCATCCCTAAGGCTCTGTTCAGATTTTGTTTTTGTTTGTCCTTATTAATGGCAAAATATTCACACAGAAATAGTCAGGTGAATGGTCCAGTGACTGATGTTCCTGCCTCATGAGTTGGACACTAAATCCATATGTGTAAATCCAGCCTGGACCAAGATCTCCACTCCTGTCACAACACACTGTCCTCTCCAACTGCTCCCTCTCTGTCATCCATCTATCAGCTCTCTGTCATCCATCTATCATCTCTTTGTCATCCATCTATCAGCTCTCTGTCATCCATCTATCAGCTCTCTGTCATCCATCTATCAGCTCTCTGTCATCCATCTATCACCACTCTGTCATCCATTTATCACCACTGTCATCCATCTATCAGCTCTCTGTCATCCATTTATCAGCTCTCTGTCATCCTTATATCAACTTTCAGGGGACAACATTTGGCTGCCAACCTGGTGGTTACTGTGATGCTGTCATCCTCAGTGCATTCCTCAGTAATGACAGACTCCCCGAGTGGTCTCTGTGAAAGATTCCCACAGTGGTCTCTGTGAAAGACACCCACAGTGGTCTCTGTGAAAGATTCCCACAGTGGTCTCTGTGAAAGACACCCACAGTGGTCTCTGTGAAAGACTCCCAGAGTGGTCTCTGTGAAACTGTCAATACAACCAATAAAAAAAAATGGTCCACTATGGATAAATAAATCAGCAATTCTACAAGAAAAGAGGAGTGCACCAATGACATTCATTTATGGTTTGCTTATGTTTTTTTACCCATTGGTGCTGTTTGGTGTTGCTGTTCAGTCGTTGAATAGTAAAACACCTGGCTTTAGTGTGTGTCAACACTGCTCCACGTAGACACTTAGTGTTAGAGGAACTTCTTACGTTTGCCGAGTGTTGCTCTGTGTCTATTTACCATTGAGGAACATACAGCGTGTGCACGTGCCTGTGTCTGGGCAGTAGGTTTTCTGGACCTACATGAATCATAGGCTTTCATTATGTGACGGCAAAAACGGTGTTGTGATGTTAATAGGACCAAAAAATATGGCTTTAGACTGGTGCTGATTTCAGAGAAGAACACAATGTTATTTCACCCAATGTGCCTCAAATAAAGGGAAGGGAACATTGCAGAAAGAGGACATTTGTTCTAGTCTCCTCACTCAGTCCCACACTGACTCACTCAGACAACACAAATCTCTTTAGTCATTCAGCAGGTAAAACATGATGATGTGTTCCATGAGAGTAGAGTTTATTGACACACTCGGTGTGAGAGAATAAAAAAATAAAAAAAATACCCATCAAAGCTGGAGATATCAGTTTATTAGCTGCATCTCGATCCAAAGCAATCGCCTATGTGTGCCGTTTTATCAAAACGTTTGTACATGTAGTGTCCGAATGGTTTGGCCTAGATTCTCACAAACACGATGGTGTTCTCTGTTTTGCTCCAGCACTCCCACAGGTGTCACAGTGTGGAGGTCATTATGTGCCAACAAAAATAAGGGGTTAAATATCTGTCTAAAAAACCAAAAATATTTCCTTTTCTTATATCTCCTAGATATAGGACAGACACTTCAAAACCTTATTCCTTATCATTTATTATTTGACTGTCATTTGCCATTTATAAATGTGTTATTCAACCCGTTTCTATGGACTATAGTAGTAAAAGCCAAATTCAATATTTTATCAAATATATATTTATATATATATATAATTGGACACACCTACTCATTCAAGGGATTTTCTTTATTTTTTGTATTTTCTACATTGTAGAATACTAGTGAAGTCGTCAAAATTACGAAATAACACCAAGTACACCAACACCAAGTAACCAACACCAAGTACACCAACACCAAGTAACCAACACCAAGTAACCAACACCAAGTACACCAACACCAAGTAACCAACACCAAGTAACCAACACCAAGTACACCAACACCAAGTAACCAACACCAAGTAACCAACACCAAGTAACCAACACCAAGTAACCAACACCAAGTACACCAACACCAAGTACACCAACACCAATTAACCAACACCAAGTAACCAACACCAAGTACACCAGCACCAAGTACACCAGCACCAAGTAACCAACACCAAGTACACCAACACCAAGTACACCAACACCAAGTACACCAACACCAAGTACACCAACACCAAGTAACCAACACCAAGTACACCAACACCAAGTACACCAACACCAAGTACACCAACACCAAGTAACCAACACCAAGTAACCAAATGTTAAACAAATCAAAATATATTTTATATTTGAGGTTCTTCAAAGCAGCCACCCTTTGTGTCACGGCCGTGGAAAGAAGTAGACCAAAGTGCAGCGTGGTGAGCGTGCAAACGTTTATTATAATGATGTCGCCAACAAAACAATAAACATAGAAACAACCGTGACGCTGAACTGGGCTAAACAGGCCACTAACAAAGTCAACTACCCACACTGAAGGAGGGAAAAAGGGCTGCCTAAGTATGATTCCTAATCAGAGACAACGATCAACAGCTGTCCCTGATTGAGAACCATACCCGGCCAAAATATAGAAATAAAGAAACATAGAACACAAAACACAGAATGCCCACCCCAAATCACACCCTGACCTAACCAAACAGAGAAAGAAAACGTCTCTCTAAGGTCAGGGCGTGACACTTTCCCTTTGCCTTCTCTCAATCAGCTTAATGTGGAATGCTTTTCCAACAGTCTTGAAGCAGTTCCCACATATGCTGAGCAATTGTTGGCTGCTTTTCCTTCACTCTGCGGTCCAACTCATCCCAAACCATCTCAATTGGGTTGAGGTTGGGTGATTGTGGAGGCCAGGTCATCTGATGCAGCCCTCCATCACTCTCCTTAGTCAAATAGCCCTGGAGGTGTGTTTTGGGTCATTGTCCTATTGAAAAATGATAATCCCACTAAGCGCTAACCAGATGGGATGGCGTATCACTGCAGAATGCTGTGGTAGCCAT
Source organism: Oncorhynchus mykiss (assembly GCF_013265735.2). Lineage (NCBI taxonomy): Eukaryota > Metazoa > Chordata > Actinopteri > Salmoniformes > Salmonidae > Oncorhynchus > Oncorhynchus mykiss. Next base: position 9,952,504 of record NC_048574.1, on the reverse strand, counting down.
GCTGGTTAAGTGTGCCTGAATGCGTGTGCCTTGGATTCTAAATAAATCAGACAGTGTCACCAGCAAAGCACCCCCACACCATTACACCTCTTCCTCCATGCTTCACGGTGGGAACCACACATGCGGATATCATCGGCTCACCCACTCTGCATCTCACAAAGACACGGCGGTTGGAACCAAAAATCTCAAATTCGGACTCATTAGACCAAAGGACAGATTTCCACCAGTCTAATGTCCATTCCTCGTGTCTCTTGGCCCAAGCAAGTATCTTCTTCTTATTGGTGTCCTTTAGTATTGGTTTCTTTGCAGCAATTTGACCATGAAGGCTTGATTCACGCAGTCTCCTATGAACAGTTGATGTTGAGATCTGTCTGTTACTTGAACTCTATGAAGCATTTATTTGGGCTGCAATCTGAGGTGCAGTTAACTCTAATGAACTTGTCCTCTGCAGCAGAGGTAACTCTAGGGCTTCTTTTCCTGTGGTGGTCCTCATGAGAGACAGTTTCATCATAGCACTTGATGTTTGTTGAGACTGCACTTGGAGAAACTTTCAAAGTTATTGAAATGTTCCATATTGACTGACCTTCAAGTCTTAAAGTAATGATGGACTGTAGTTTTTCTTTCCTTATTTGAGCTGTTCTTGCCATAATATGGACTTGGTATTTTACCAAAAAGGGCTATCTTCTGTATACCACCCCAACCTTGTCACAATACGAACGGGTTGGTTCAAACGCATTCAGAAGGAATGAAATTCCACAAATGTACTTTTCAGAAGGCACACCAATTAATTGAAGCTGGTTGAGAGAATGCCAAGAGTGTGCAAAGCTGTCAACAAGGCAGCTTTGCTGATTTGTTTAACAATTTTTTGGTTACTACATTATGTTATTTCATCGTTTTGATGTCTTCACTATTATTCTACAATGTAGAAAATAGTAAAAATAAAGAAAAACCCTGGAATGAGTAGATGTTTCCAATCTTTTGCCTGGTACTGTGTATCTTTATATATACCTAAAGGGGTCCTAAAATTACAAATCAAATATCTACAGTGCCTTCTGAAAGTATTCAGACCCCTTGAATTGTTTTCACATTTTGTTAGGTTACAGCATTATTCTACAATTGATTAAATAGTTTCCCTCGTCATCAGTCTACACACAATACCCCATAATGACAAAACAAAGAGGTTTTTAGACATTTTTGCAAATGTATAAAAAATGAAAAACAGAAATATCACATTTACATAAGTATTCAGACCATTTACACAGTACTTTGTTGAATCGCCTTTGGCAGCAATTGGGTATGACGCTACAAGCTTGGCACACCAGTATTTGGGGAGTTTCTCCCATTCTCCTCTGCAATAAATGTCTCTCCTGGAAGGAGAAGGGAGGGGATGTATGTTTCATGATTAAATGTGATTGTGATGACATACAGGAACTCAAGTCCTTTTGTTCACCCGACCTAGAATACCTCACAATCAAATGCCAACCTTATTACCTCCCAAGAGAATTCTCGTTGGTTATAGTCACAGCCGTGTATATTCCCCCTCAAGCCGATACCACGACGGCCCTCAAAGAACTTCACTGGACTTTATGCAAACTGGAAACCACATATCCTGAGGCCGCATTTATTGTAGCTCGGGATTTTAACAAAGCAAATTTGAGGAAAACGCTACTGAAGTTCTATCAACACATTGACTGTAGTACTCACGCTGCTAAAACACTCAACCACTGCTACTCCAACTTCCTGGATGCCTACAAGGCCCTCCCCCGCCCTCCTTTCGGGCAAATCTAATCACGACTCCATTTTGCTCCACCCTTCCTATAGGCAGAAACTCAAAAAGGAAGTACCCGTGCTAATGACTATTCAATGCCGGTCTGACCAATCGGAGTCCACGCTTCAAGATTGTTTTCCGGGTAACCTCTGAGAATAACATTGACAAAAAAACACTGATACGGTGATTGAGTTTATCAGGAAGTGTATAGGAGATGTTGTACCCACTGTAACTATTAAAACCTACCCAAACCAGAAACCGTGGATAGATGGCAGCATTCGTGCAAAACTGAAATCGCAAACCACTGCATTTAACCATGGAAAGGTGACTGGGAATATGGCCGAATACAAACAGTGCAGTTATTCCCTCCGTAAGGCAATCAAACAGGCAAAACATCAGCATAGAGACAAAGTGGAGTCGCAAATCAAGACGTACATTTGAAGTTGGAAGTTTACATACACTTAGGTTGGAGTCATTAAAACCTGTTTTACAACCACTCCACTCCAAATTTCTTGTCAACAAAATATGGTTTTGGCAAGACATCTACTTTGTGCATGACACAATACATTTTTCCAACAATTGTTTACAGACAGATTATTTCACTTATAATTCACTGTGTCACAATTCCAGTGGTTCCAGAGGTTTACATACACTAAGTTGACTGTGCCTTTAAACAGCTTGGAAAATTCCAGAATATTATGTATTGGCTTTAGAAGCTTCTGATAGGCTAATTTACATCAATTGAGTCAATTGGAGGTGTACCTGTGGACACATTTCAAGGCCTACCTTCAAACTCAGTGCCTCTTTCCTTGACATCATGGGAAAATCCAAAGAAATCAGCCAAGACCTCAGATAGAAAATTGTAGCCCTCCACAAGTCTGGTTCATCCTTGGGAGCAATTTCCAAACGCCTGAAGGTACCACGATCATCTGTACAAACCATAGTACGCAAGTATAAACACCATGGGACCACACAGCCGTCATACCGCTCAGGAAAGAGATGCGTTCTGTCTCCTAGAGATGAACGTACTTTGGTGTGAAAAATGCAAGTCTCCTAGAGATGAACGTACTTTGGTGCGATAAATGCAAATAAATCCCAGAACAACAGCAAAGGACCTTGTGAAGATGCTGGAAGAAACAGGCACAAAATTATCTACAGTGCCTTGCGAAAGTATTCGGCCCCCTTGAACTTTGCAACCTTTTGCCACATTTCAGGCTTCAAACATAAACATATAAAACTGTATTTTTTTGTGAAGAATCAACAACAAGTGGGACACAATCATGAAGTGAATGAATCATGAATGAACGACATTTATTGGATATTTCAAACTTTTTTAACAAATCAAAAACTGAAAAATTGGGCGTGCAAAATTATTCAGCCCCTTTACTTTCAGTGCAGCAAACTCTCTCCAGAAGTTCAGTGAGGATCTCTGAATGATCCAATGTTGACCTAAATGACTAATGATGATAAATACAATCCACCTGTGTGTAATCAAGTCTCCGTCCAGACCTGAATCCAATCGAGAATCTGTGGAAGGAACTGAAAACTGCTGTTCACAAATGCTCTCCATCCAACCTCACTGAGCTCGAGCTGTTTTGCAAGGAGGAATGGGAAAAAATTTCAGTCTCTCGATGTGCAAAACCGATAGAGACATACCCCAAGCGACTTACAGCTGTAATCGCAGCAAAAGGTGGCGCTACAAAGTATTAACTTAAGGGGGCTGAATAATTTTGCACGCCCAATTTTTCAGTTTTTGATTTGTTAAAAAAGTTTGAAATATCCAATAAATGTCGTTCCACTTCATGATTGTGTCCCACTTGTTGTTGATTCTTCACAAAAAAATACAGTTTTATATCTTTATGTTTGAAGCCTGAAATGTGGCAAAAGGTCGCAAAGTTCAAGGGGGCCGAATACTTTCGCAAGGCACTGTATATCCACAGTAAAACGAGTCCTATATCGACATAACCTGAAAGGCCACACAGCAAGGAAGAAGCCACTGCTCCGAAAACACCATAAAAAAAGCCAAACTACGGTTTGCAACTGCACATGGGGACAAAGATCGTACTTTTTTGAGAAATGTCCTCTGGTCTGATGAAACAAAAATATAACTGTTTGGCCATAATGACCATCGTTATGTTTGGAGGAAAAAGGTGGAGACTTGCAAGCCGAAGAGCACCGTCCCAACCGTGAAGCACGGGGGTGGCAGCATCATGTTGTGTGGGTGTTTTGCTGCAGGAGGGACTGGTGCACTTCACAAAATAGATGGCATCATGAGGACAGAAAATTATGTTGATATAGTGAAGCAACATCTCAAGACATCAGTCCGGAAGTTAAAGCTTTGTCGCAAATGGGTCTTCCAAATGGACAATGACCCCAAGCATACTCCTTAAAGTTGTGGCAAAATGGCTTAAGGACAACAAAATCAAGGTATTGGAGTGGCCATCACAAAGCTCTGACCTCAATCCTATAGAACATTTGTGGGCAGAACTGAAAAAGCTTGTGCGAGCAAGGAGACCTACAAACCTGACTCAGTTTCACCAGCTCTGTCAGGAGGAATGGGAGCTAGAAACACAAGCATTTTGCTACACCCACAATAACATCTACACGTGTATGTGACCGATACAATTTGATTTGGCTCTTTATATAGAGGGGCTCTTTATATGGATGGGCTCTTTATATAGAGGGGCTCTTTATATATCTTCATATAGAGGGGCTCTTTATATAGAGGGACTCTTCATATAGAGGGACTCTTCATATAGAGGGGCTCTTTATATAGAGGGACTTTTTATATAGAGGGGCTCTTTATATATCTTCATATAGAGGGGCTCTTTATATAGCGGGGCTCTTTATATAGAGGGACTCTTTATATAGAGGGACTCTTTATATGGATGGGCTCTTTATATAGAGGGGCTCTTCATATAGAGGGGCTCTTTATATATCTTCATATAGAAGGTCTCTTTATATAGAGAGGTTCTTTGTATAGAGGGGCTCTTTATATATCTTCATATAGAAGGTCTCTTTATATAGAGAGGTTCTTTGTATAGAGGGGCTCTTTCATTGACTCCCTTTGGTGAAAAAAAAAACACATTTATGTTTCAGTCCTAATGGACTTCACCAGAACGCAAAACATATATTCATCATCTTCTGACATGTACCTGTGTGGGTCTTGGCTGAACGTCGACTTGTGCTGCTTGAAACGCTGTCTACTCACCTTCTGATTCACTGTTATGCAAATCACTAGCAGACGCAGAATTCTGCTTTTTTGTATGAGGGTCTTTTATTACTTCACAACAGGAAGTTGCTGTTCACTGAAGTAACACAACTAAAAGATATGAGGAGTTAGGTCATCTGAGAAATGAAAAAAATAGATGATAGATTCTCTGTTAAGATTTGCCAAATTAATTACATTACAACTGGTTCCACACACTTTTTATATTGAAATGACTATGTACTAAAGTCATCTTGACTTGATTCACCGAGGAGTTAAACGTAAATAGTGGGTCTGTCAGAGTTCATCTGTTAACTCGAGAGAACATTTTGTAATTTTAGTTCATCATTTTTGTTATTGTGATTAATTGCATCTTCTGAAAGCATTGAAAATACACTGAAAGCATCCCAAATACATGATATACACAGCTAAAATCTACAATGCGATGTGAAAACAAGTTGACATTGAGGTTGAAAAAAGTGTGCTTTTCTCAATTTACCTAATTTCGCTAACTGTTACTTTAGACAAAATGAAGACGTTAATATTCTTGCAATGTTTTTGTTGTATAAAAAAATCTTAAATTACAGTTCACTTTGATTACATTTGGACAGCACATCCTGTGATGACCTATTATTATCTATTTATTTTTCATTTGACAGCCCCAGTAATTGGAAATATTGTTTTGGTGGAAAGATGTAGAAGGTGTGATCTTTGTATGTGAAGCTGATGATGTTACCTGCCATTGTTGGTGTCGAATTCAGGGCCGGATGAACGTATTTAGGGCACCTATCTCCAGGGGCCCCCCCAACCTCCCAAAAAACACTTCATTCTGGGGGGTTTGGGGCCCCCTGGAGGTCGGGGGCCCGTGGGCACGTGCCCTGCATGCCTGATCGGTAATCCAGCCCTGTTATTAGCCTGATCTGAGACGCATCAACACTTTTCACAGTCCATACCGTACATCAGAGAGTGTTGGGTTCATACCGTACATCAGAGAGTGTTGGGTTCATACCGTACATCAGACAGTGTTGGGTTCATACCGTACATCAGAGAGTGTTGGGTCCATACCGTACATCAGAGAGTGTTGGGTCCATACCATACATCAGAGAGTGTTGGGTCCATACCGTACATCAGAGAGTGTTGGGTCCATACCATACATCAGACAGTGCTGGGTTCATACCGTACATCAGAGAGTGTTGGGTTCATACCGTACATCAGACAGTTTCGGGTTCATACCGTACATCAGAGTGTTGGGTCCATACCGTACATCAGAGAGTGTTGGGTCCATACCGTACATCAGAGAGTGTTGGGTCCATACCGTACATCAGAGAGTGTTGGGTCCATACCGTACATCAGACAGTTTCGGGTTCATACCGTACATCAGAGAGTGTTGGGTCCATACCGTACATCAGAGAGTGTTGGGTCCATACCGTACATCAGAGAGTGTTGGGTCCATACCGTACATCAGACAGTGTTGGGTTCATACCGTACATCAGACAGTGTTGGGTCCATACCGTACATCAGAGAGTGTTGGGTCCATACCATACATCAGAGAGTGTTGGGTCCATACCATACATCAGAGAGTGTTGGGTTCATACCGTACATCAGAGAGTGTTGGGTTCATACCGTACATCAGACAGTGTTGGGTTCATACCGTACATCAGACAGTGTTGGGTTCATACCGTACATCAGACATAATATGCATTAGACAGTGATAGGGCGCATCCTAATTATGAACCTTTTGTTTGTAAACAAAGTCAATGTAAAGTTTTGTAAACAAACACTATATAGCTTTGAACCATGGATGGTCAGTCCTTGCATTCATAGCTCTAGCTATGAATTTGAGAGTGGCTTTTTCTCCCGAGTGGCGCAGCGGTCTAAGTCACTGCATCTCAGTGCTAGAGGCGTCACGACAGACCCTGGTTCGATTCCAGGCTGTATCACAACCGGCAGTGATTGGGAGTCCCGTAGGGCGGCGCACAATTGGCCGAGCGTCATTTGGGTTTGGCCGGGGTAGGCTGTCATTGTAAATAAGAATTTGTTCTTACCTGACTTGCCTAGTTACATAAAAAATATATATTTCTTAAGCATGAAGAAAGTAAAAACCTGCACTCACTGAACTATTCTATATACGTTTTAATGTATATTTTTGCAGCAGAGGTCAGAAAAACAGATTTATTTCATAGAACTGTACGTAAATAATGTATGTAAATAATGAATGTAAATAATTGATGAACCCGGCTCCCGAGACCTTTTGTCACTACAAACATGAAATGAGCTGAGCACGCCAAATTCTCTTTCTATATTTCTTAAGCCCCATCCCTCAGCATTTTACCAAACCAAGTGGGGGGTTGTCCCTTCAAAGGGTGGCAAATCAGAATGCAGCCTTGTTCAGTCCAGTCCAGTGTCTCATCCTGATCAACACTGACCCCCTCTGGATCTAGGGGAGGCCTACTGGTGAAACCATCACGCATCAGTGTGTTCTCTACATCGAAAGGTGCACAGTGATTCAGAATCAGTGCAAGCTGAGAGTGATTGATCTCTAACGTTACAGGGAGATCAACTAATGCATGTGGAGTGGTTATAAATGTAACAGTCACTTATTTTACTGTTACTATAGTGTTGAAATGAGGCAAGGGCAAGTAACAGAACTGACCAGGGTTTGAAGAGAAAGCATCTTTTTATTTGATGTTTATTTCACCTTTATTTAACCAGGTAGGTTAGTTATTTCACCTTTATTTATCCAGGTAGGTTAGTTATTTCACCTTTATTTAAGCAGGTAGGTTAGTTATTTCACCTTTATTTAACCAGGTAGGTTAGTTATTTCACCTTTATTTAACCAGGTAGGTTAATTATTTCACCTTTATTTAACCAGGTAGGTTAGTTATTTCACCTTTATTTAACCAGGTAGGTTAGTTATTTCACCTTTATTTAACCGGGTAGGTTAGTTATTTCACCTTTATTTAACCAGGTAGGTTAGTTATTTCACCTTTATTTAACCAGGTAGGTTAGTTGAGAACAAGTTCTCATTTACAACTGCGACCTGGCCAAGATAAAGCAAAACAGTGCGACACATACAACGACACAGAGTTACACATGGAATAAACAAGCGTACAGTCAATAACACAGTAGAAAAAAAGAAAGTCTATATGAGGTAGGCAATAAATAGGCCATAGTAGCGAATAATTACAATTTAGCAGATTAACACTGGAGTGATAAATGAGCAGATGATGATGATGTGCAAGTAGAAATACTGGTGTGCAAAAGAGCAGAAAGGTAAAAAAAAAAAAAAAATGGGGATAAGATAGGTAGATTGGATGGGCTATTTACAGATAGATATCATCTAAATGGTTAGTGCAATCTGGAATCCTTGGGACGTCCCTATCCTAAACCCTAAACCTAACCCTTAACCCCTACCCTAACCATAACTGTGACCCTAACCCTAAACCTAACCTTAAACCCTACCCTAACCATAACTGTGACCCTAACCCTAACCTTAACCCCTACCCTAACCATAACTGTGACCCTAACCCTAAATTTAACCTTAACCCCTACCCTAACCATAACTGTGACCCTAGACCTAACCTTAACCCCTACCCTAACCCTAACCCTAACCTTAAACCCTACCCTAACCTTAACCCCTACCCTAACCATAACTGTGACCCTAAACCTAACCTTAACCCCTACCCTAACCATAACTGTGACCCTAAACCTTAAACCCTACCCTAACCCTAACCTTAACCCCTACCCTAACCTTAACTGTGACCCTAACCCTAACCTTAACCCCTACCCTAACCTTAACTGTGACCCTAAACCTAACCTTAACCCCTACCCTAACCATAACTGTGACCCTAAACCTAACCTTAACCCCAACCCTAACCATAACCCTAACCCTAACCCTAACCTTAATCCCTACCCTAGCCATAACTGTGACGCTAAACCTAACCTTAACCCCTACCCTAACCCTAACCCTAACCTTAAACCCTACCCTAACCTTAACCCCTACCCTAACCATAACTGTGACCCTAAACCTAACCTTAACCCCTACCCTAACCATAACTGTGACCCTAAACCTTAAACCCTACCCTAACCCTAACCTTAACCCCTACCCTAACCTTAACTGTGACCCTAACCCTAACCTTAACCCCTACCCTAACCTTAACTGTGACCCTAAACCTAACCTTAACCCCTACCCTAACCATAACTGTGACCCTAAACCTAACCTTAACCCCAACCCTAACCATAACCCTAACCCTAACCCTAACCTTAATCCCTACCCTAACCATAACTGTGACCCTAAACCTAACCTTAACCCCTACCCTAACCATAACTGTGACCCTAAACCTAACCTTAACCCCTACCCTAACCATAACTGTGACCCTAAACCTAACCTTAACCCCTACCCTAACCTTAACCACTACCCTAACCTTAACCACTACCCTAACCATAACCACTACACTAACCTTAACCCCTACCCTAACCCCTACCCTAACCATAACTGCGACCCTAACCTTAACCCCTACCCTAACCTTAACCCCTACCCTAACCTTAACCCCTACCCTAACCTTAACCCCTAACCTTAACCCCAACCCTAACCTTAACCCCTACCCTAACCCTAACCCCTACCCTAACCATAACTGCGACCCTAACCTTAACCCCTACCCTAACCTTAACCCCTACCATAACCTTAACCCCTACCCTAACCTTAACCCCTAACCTTAACCCCTACCCTAACCTTAACCCCTACCCTAACTTTAACCCCTACCCTACCCTAACCTTAACCCCTACCCTAACCCTAACCTTAACCCCTACCCTAACCTTAACCTTAACCCCTACCCTAACCTTAACCCCTACCCTAACCCCTACCCTAACCCTAACCTTAACCCCTACCCTAACCTTAACCCCTACCCTAACCATAACCCCTACCCTAACCTTAACCCCTACCCTAACCTTAACCCCTACCCTAACCATAACTGTGACCCTAACCCTAACCCTAACCCTAACCTTAACCCCTACCCTGACCTTAACCCCTACCCTAACCTTAACCCCTACCCTAACCTTAACCCCTACCCTAACCATAACTGCGACCCTAACCCTAACCTTAACCATTTTACATGTCAACTTCAATGGAGTAGGGGTATCCAAAGGATCTCCGATAGCAATGACTGTATTTAAATGACCACTAGATGCAGTGTTGCCAACTATATTTAGAGAGTATTCAGACCCCTCTAACAACACACTTTCAAAAAAGTGACTAGCGACAAATCTAGTGACTTTTTCTGGTGTTATTGGAGACTTTTGGAGACTGACATGAAAGCACCTATCGTTCTTACTCTTCTCAACGAGCAGCGGGTGCTGCCGTGGACCCCACCCCTGTCCCAAAGCACTCACAGGCGGCCCAGTCCTCGCGCAGCAGTCCCTCCCAGCTGCAGTCAGAGCAGGAGATGTTCACCCCTCCGAGTCTAGACTGCAAACGAATCGCGCATGCTGGAAGCCATGTAATAATTATTTAAATAATGATGAAGAAAAACTGTAGGTTGCCCAAATCTTGAAGTTTAATAGACATATTTATTTTACAATCTTCTCTTTTTAGTCATACATGTGGCTAGGACTTAGGAAGCCCAGTAAGTATCCTAAGTTTAAATGTACATTAACTATTTTTTAGGTTCTGATAATTACAAAAAGGTACTTTGCATACTAAGGTACTTTGCATACTAAAAATTCCAATGTTTCCATGTCATGTGTTGACACTCAGACACCCACATGTAGGCCTATCCTTTCTGCCAATGAAACGTAGCAGACAACCTCGTTCCTCTTTAAATGGAGTTGTGTAAAAAGCATGTTGGACCACTGCTCGGCGCTCGCGTACCATTTCGGTCCACCGCTCCATCCTGCCACTGCGCTCAGATCCGGTCATCCGAAAAGCTTCTACTCACCAGAGCGCATTGACAGCAGCGATGTGAAAGTAGCCTACTACCATCGAAAGCGCAGCCTCGTTACTGTATTCCTCAGAAGAAAGGATGCGGTGACGATGGAACAAGACAGAGCAGCTCTGTAGTAGCCTACTGTACAACAATTCCAATCCGGATTTACATGAAATCCTCAACTGTCTCTACCAGAGCATTGTTGTAATCCGTTTCTGAACAGAGGGAACACCCCGTCTTTTCCAATCAGGTTTCAGATTGATTCTTCACCTTGCTTAGAGAGGATAGGCACTCTGGACTGTATTCGGAGCTGAGAGAAGGCTGAGGAGTTTGGAGCTGCTCTGAGCTGAAACCCTAAATATTAAATATGCCAGCCTTGCTCTAGTATTTGTCATTATTTTTGTTTTATTTTCTACCTATTACACAGCAGGACATGGTGCATATGACAACTGTATTTATCCAGTAACCTAATAGTTTGAAGGTATCACTTTTCGAATGCCAACTCAACAATGAATTCTAATGGTAAGTAGCCTATACTTCCTGTTCTAATTTGTAATGATGTTTTTCATTACATTCTTTTACCTTTGTAAAGAAAGTGAATTCAGAGAAAGGCATTGAACCTTCATACAGGTAAAAAGGAAACTTAAGTTACTAAACCTGATTTTGCAGTATTTACTGTGGCAATGAATGTGGGTGTAACCTACTAGAGAATAAGGCTCAGTGGTGCTTTAGGTTGCCTAGTGAGGGGAAGTGGAGGTATGGAATTGTTTTGTAGGGGTTACACTCAGTACTGTAACACCTGCACATTCTAAATGACCCTCACCTTCTCTTTCTCTCTCTCTCTTTCTCTCTCTCTCTCTCTTTCTTTCTCTCTCTCTCTCTCTCTCTCTCTCTCTCTATCTCCGTCTCTCTGTGTCTCTCTCTCTCTCTCTCTCTCTCTCTCTCTCTCTCTCTCTCTCTCTCTCTCTCTCTCTCTCTCTCTCTCTCTCTCTCTCTCTCTCACATGTACACAGACAAACCCACTCAATCAGTTCAATTGTTTATTTCTATATTTCACATCATCTTACTCAGGTTGCTTTGTCTCAAAGTGCTTCAGTGTGCTAGACTGTGGGGTGGGACAAGGTGTAGCCATACTTGACACTCACACTGAGATTCATCTTGGGAGAGATTTCTCGCAATTCCGAATGGAGGGGGGTGGTTTTAGTGGTGGAATTATCATCAACAAGCCATGCAGGTTTAGTAAGACCCTCCTACATCCAAATCAACAGCAGGGAACCGGCTTGGTATGGTTTAACCTCTGTCAGATGGCTTGGGATGGTTTAACCTCTAGCAGACGGCTTGGGATGGTTTAACCTCTAGCAGACGGCTTGGTGTGGTTTAACCTCTAGCAGACGGCTTGGTATGGTTTAACCTCTGTCAGACGGCTTGGTGTGGTTTAACCTCTGTCAGACGGCTTGGTGTGGTTTAACCTCTAGCAGACGGCTTGGTATGGTTTAACCTCTGTCAGACGGCTTGGTGTGGTTTAACCTCTGTCAGACGGCTTGGTGTGGTTTAACCTCTGTCAGACGGCTTGGGATGGTTTAACCTCTAGCAGACGGCTTGGTATGGTTTAACCTCTGTCAGACGGCTTGGGATGGTTTAACCTCTAGCAGACGGCTTGGTATGGTTTAACCTCTGTCAGACGGCTTGGTGTGGTTTAACCTCTAGCAGACGGCTTGGTATGGTTTAACCTCTGTCAGACGGCTTGGTGTGGTTTAACCTCTGTCAGACGGCTTGGTGTGGTTTAACCTCTGTCAGACGGCTTGGGATGGTCTAACCTCTAGAAGACGGCTTGGGATGGTTTAACCTCTAGCAGACGGCTTGGGATGGTTTAACCTCTAGCAGACGGCTTGGGATGGTTTAACCTCTAGCAGACGGCTTGGGATGGTTTAACCTCTAGCAGACGGCTTGGTGTGGTTTAACCTCTGTCAGACGGCTTGGTATGGTTTAACCTCTAGCAGACGGCTTGGTGTGGTTTAACCTCTAGCAGACGGCTTGGTATGGTTTAACCTCTGTCAGACGGCTTGGTGTGGTTTAACCTCTGTCAGACGGCTTGGTGTGGTTTAACCTCTGTCAGACGGCTTGGGATGGTTTAACCTCTAGCAGACGGCTTGGTGTGGTTTAACCTCTGTCAGACGGCTTGGGATGGTTTAACCTCTGTCAGACGGCTTGGGATGGTCTAACCTCTAGCAGACGGCTTGGTGTGGTTTAACCTCTGTCAGATGGTTTAGGATTGTTTAACCTCTGTCAGACGGCTTGGGATGGTCTAACCTCTAGAAGACGGCTTGGGATGGTTTAACCTCTAGAAGACGGCTTGGGATGGTTTAACCTCTAGCAGACGGCTTGGGATGGTTTAACCTCTAGCAGACGGCTTGGGATGGTTTAACCTCTAGCAGACGGCTTGGGATGGTTTAACCTCTAGCAGACGGCTTGGGATGGTTTAACCTCTAGCAGACGGCTTGGGATGGTTTAACCTCTAGAAGACGGCTTGGGATGGTTTAACCTCTAGAAGACGGCTTGGGATGGTTTAACCTCTAGCAGACGGCTTGGGATGGTTTAACCTCTAGAAGACGGCTTGGGATGGTTTAACCTCTAGCAGACGGCTTGGGATGGTTTAACCTCTAGCAGACGGCTTGGGATGGTTTAACCTCTAGCAGACGGCTTGGGATGGTTTAACCTCGGGCAGGCTTTGGGGTGAATTAATATTCCTTCAATCAATCAATCAGTCAGTGATGGGTGGGGTACGATATTGGTTTGTGTTTATTCATTGATCTCAGTGTTAATGGGTGCGCTTTCTGGTCTGGGATTGGTCCGTGCAAATATTACGCAGAATGCCTTGAGGAAAATTGATTGAACAATATAAAGACACCTTTTGAATGTGAATCATTTATCATTGTTAGTAACGATCTCCTGCCTCTACATAATTGTTGCCTGTAAATTCACAATATAACTTTAGCATTTACAGATATTTCTAGTAACATCTTTCTAGCATTTACTCGGATCTATGAATGATCGTGTGTTGAATTATTTTGGTGTGCAGCTGACAAGCAAAAAGAGAGTGTCTTTGTGTCTGTGCCACCTCTACCACATATACACCTACACCTGGTAATGTTATCATTCAGCAAAGCAGGTGGTTAGAGTAAGCCACTGCCAGGACTGTATTCTAGCAAAGTGTATGACCTCAATATCAATGTGCATATATGGATATATGTTCCACGTCAGCTGTAGCCAGCTGTTTTAGGCTAGTCTCTCTGTTGATCATCTTTTTCTATGATTCCAAGGGCCCTTAAGAAAATTGAAAAAACACAGAAAAGTTCCACATTAACAGCATTTCTTAGACATGACTATTATCCCAATTGTAACGTAATACGCCGTGAGTCAGGAAGCAGGTGCGGAAGGTGAATTTAATAAAGAAATTATACAGATGAACAAACATGAGAAGCGTACAGAACGTGAGAGAAAACAATACTACCTAATGACTGCCGTCAACTGAGGGGCTAAATAAAGTAATCACGGAGAAAATGATAACCAGGTGTGTGTAATGACGGGGAGCGGGTGTGCGTAATGATGGAGAGCAGGTGTGCGTAATGATGGGGAGCAGGTGTGCGTAATGATGGGGAGCAGGTGTGCGTAATGATGGGGAGCAGGTGTGCGTAATGATGGGGAGCAGGTGTGCGTAATGATAGTTGCCAGAGCCTGTGGTTAGTAGACCGGTCGACGTCGGGCGCTGGAGGAAGGGAGCAGGAGTAGGCTCGACACCGTGTCTGATGGGATTGTGTAAAACTGCTTTTTCATAGAAAGCTGTCTCCATTGGTGATCAGTCCCTTTGGTGTGGTAATAACAAACGTGTTAAAAGCACATCAGTAGCTGCTAATAGCCTGCTATTCATAATATCAGTCATGCTTGTCCAGACCGGGGGGTAATAACGACGCGCCACTCTTTAACCATACTGACTGGGATTTTATTTTAGTTCTGTTTAGCATTAGTAAGGCAAAGAATCGAGTGGTGCATCATGTTTGACGCCGATAGCTAGCCCTGATCTCTCTGAATGGGCATGCAATGTCATCCCAGATGGCACATGACATTATGACACACTTCAGAGGGAGCCACAAACTGCTCACTGTGTACAGTAAGTATGCTGCCCTCCCCCTCCCCATTTATCTTTCTCTCTCTCCATCTCTCTCTATATCTATCTCTCTTCTTTCTTTCACTCTCTCTCTCGACACATATTATCACCATAATCCCAGACAACCTAGACCCACTCCAATTCGCATTCCGCACCAACAGATCCACAGATGACACCATCTCAATTGCACTTCCGACTGCCCTCTCCCACCTGGACAAGAGGGGAATTAACTATGTGAGAATTCTGTTTATAGACTACAGCTCAGTGTTCAACAGCACAGTCCCCTCCAAGCTCATCACCAAGCTAGGGATCCTGGGACTGAACCCCTCCCTTTGCAACTGGGTCCTGGACTGCATTACGGGCCGTCCCCAGGTGGTGAGGGTAGGCAACAACACTTCCACCACGCTGACCCTCAACACGGGGTCCCCTCAGGGTGTGTGCTTACTCCCCTCTTATACTCCCACGACTGCGTGGTCACGCACGACTCCAACACCATCATCAAGTTTGCTGGCGAAGCAATGGCTGTAGGCCTGATCACCGACGGCGATGAGTCAGCATACAGGGAGGAGGTCATAGACTTAGCAGTGTGTTTCCAGGATAGCAACCTCTCCATCAACGTCAGTAAGACCAAGGAGCTGATCGTGGACTACAGAAGAAAGAGGGGAGAGAACGCCCCCATCCACATCGACGGGGCTGTTGTGGAGCAGGTCGAGAGCTTCAAGTTCCTTGGCGTCCACATCACTAAGGACCTAACATGGCCCACACATACACGCACAGTCGTGAAGAGGGCACGACAGCGCCTCTTCACCAGCAGGAGGCTGAAAAGATTTGGTATGGGCCCTCGGATCCTCAAAAAGTTCTACAGCTGCACCATCAAGAGCATCCTGACTGGCTGCATTACCGCTTTGTATGGCAAATACACCGCCCTTAACCGCAAATCGCTACAGAGGGTGGTGTGGACAGCCCAGTACATCACTGGGGCCGAGCTTCCTGCAATCCAGGACCTCCACCAAAGAATCCAAGCCATAGACTGTTCACTCTGCTACCGTCCCGGTGAACAGTACTGGAGCAATGGCTTTCGGACATACAGGCTCTGAGACAGCTCCTACCCACAACCAATAAGACTGCTAAATAGCCAGACTGGTAAATATCCAATGAATGGTACCCTATCTATCTACACTGACTCTACGAACACTCACTAGACTCTATATACACACCATATACACACTCACTGGACTATAAATAAACACCATATACACACTCACTAGACTCTATATACACACCATATACACACTCACTAGACTATCTACACTGACTCTACGAACACTCACTAGACTCTATATACACACCATATACACACTCACTGGACTATAAATAAACACCATATACACACTCACTAGACTCTATATACACACCATATACACACTCACTAGACTATCTACACTGACTCTACGAACACTCACTAGACTCTATATACACACCATATACACACTCACTAGACTCTATCTACACTGACTCTACGAACACTCACTAGACTCTATGTACACACCATATACACACTCACTCAACTATATATACACACCATATACACACTCACTAGACTCTATATACACACTCACTAGACTATAAATACACACTATATACACACTCACTAGACTCTATATACACACCATATACACACTCACTCAACTATATATACACACCATATACACACTCACTAGACTCTATATACACACCATATACACACTCACTGGACTATAAATACACACTATATACACACTCACTAGACTCTATATACACACCATATACACACTCACTAGACTCTATATACACACCATATACACACTCACTGGACTATAAATACACACTATATACACACTCACTAGACTCTATATACACACTATATACACACTCACTGGACTATAAATACACACTATATACACACTCACTAGACTAAATACACACTATATACACACTCACCAGACTAAATACACACTATATACACACTCACTGGACTATAAATACACACTATATACACACTCACTAGACTAAATACACACCATATACACACTCACTAGACTCTATATACACACTATATACACACTCACTGGACTATATATACACACCATATACACACTCACTAGACTAAATACACACACCATATACACACACTCACTAGACTAAATACACACTATATACACACTCACTGGACTATATATACACACCATATACACACTCACTAGACTAAATACACACTATATACACACTCACTGGACTATATATACACACTATATACACACTATATACACACTCACTGGACTATATAAACACACTATATACACACTCACTAGACTGTATATACACACTCACTAGACTGTATATACACACTCACTAGACTAAATACACACTATATACACACTCACTGGACTATATATACACACTATATACACACTATATACACACTCACTGGACTATATATACACACTATATACACACTAACTAGACTCTATATACACACTATATACACACTATGTACACACTATATACACACTATATACACACTCACTGGACTATATATACAAACCATATACACACTCACTAGACTATATATACACTATATACACACTCACTAGACTCTATATACACACCATATACAGACTCTCCAAACTATATAGTTGAAGTCGGAAGTTTACGTACGCCTTATTCAAATACATTTAAACTCAGTTTTTCACATTTCCTGACGTTTAATCCTAGTAAAAATCCCCTGTGTTAGGTCAGTTAGGATCACCACTTTATTTTCAGAATGTGAAATGTCAGAATAATAGTTGAGAGTGATTTATTTCAGCTTTTATTTATTTTATCACATTCCCAGTGTGTCAGAAGTTTACATACACTCAATTAGTTTTTTTTTTAAATTAACCCCCTTTTCTCCCTAATTTCACATTGATACTCTCTGTATATAGCTCCACATTGATCTGGTACTGGTACTCCCTGTATATAGCTCCACATTGATCTGGTACTGGTACTCCCTGTATATAGCTGCCCATTAATCTGGTACTCCCTGTATATAGCTAAACATTGATCTGGTACTTCCTGTATATAGCTCCACATTGATCTGGTACTCCCTGTATATAGCTCCACATTGATCTGGTACTGGTACTCCCTGTATATAGCTCCACATTGATCTGGTACTTCCTGTATATAGCTCCACATTGATCTGGTACTTCCTGTATATAGCTCCACATTGATATGGTACTCCCTGTATATAGCTCCACATTGATCTGGTACTCCCTGTATATAGCTCCACATTGATCTGGTACTGGTACTCCCTGTATATAGCTGCCCATTAATCTGGTACTCCCTGTATATAGCTAAACATTGATCTGGTACTTCCTGTATATAGCTCCACATTGATCTGGTACTCCCTGTATATAGCTCCACATTGATCTGGTACTGGTACTCCCTGTATATAGCTCCACATTGATCTGGTACTTCCTGTATATAGCTCCACATTGATCTGGTACTTCCTGTATATAGCTCCACATTGATCTGGTACTCCCTGTATATAGCTCCATATTGATCTGGTACTGGTACTCCCTGTATATAGCTCCATATTGATCTGGTACTGGTACTCCCTGTATATAGCTCCACATTGATCTGGTACTCCCTGTATATAGCTCCATATTGATCTGGTACTGGTACTCCCTGTATATAGCTCCATATTGATCTGGTACTGGTACTCCCTGTATATAGCTCCACATTGATCTGGTACTCCCTGTATATAGCTCCATATTGATCTGGTACTGGTACTCCCTGTATATAGCTCCATATTGATCTGGTACTGGTACTCCCTGTATATAGCTCCACATTGATCTGGTACTCCCTGTATATAGCTCCATATTGATCTGGTACTGGTACTCCCTGTATATAGCTCCATATTGATCTGGTACTGGTACTCCCTGTATATAGCTCCATATTGATCTGGTACTGGTACTCCCTGTATATAGCTCCACATTGATCTGGTACTGGTACTCCCTGTATATAGCTCCACATTGATCTGGTACTGGTACTTCCTGTATATAGCTCCATATTGATCTGGTACTGGTACTCCCTGTATATAGCTCCATATTGATCTGGTACTGGTACTCCCTGTATATAGCTCCACATTGATCTGGTACTCCCTGTATATAGCTCCATATTGATCTGGTACTGGTACTCCCTGTATATAGCTCCATATTGATCTGGTACTGGTACTCCCTGTATATAGCTCCATATTGATCTGGTACTGGTACTCCCTGTATATAGCTCCATATTGATCTGGTACTGGTACTCCCTGTATATAGCTCCATATTGATCTGGTACTGGTACTCCCTGTATATAGCTCCATATTGATCTGGTACTGGTACTCCCTGTATATAGCTCCATATTGATCTGGTACTTCCTGTATATAGCTCCATATTGATCTGGTACTTCCTGTATATAGCTCCATATTGATCTGGTACTTCCTGTATATAGCTCCATATTGATCTGGTACTTCCTGTATATAGCTCCATATTGATCTGGTACTGGTACTTCCTGTATATCTCCATTCTTGTATATTTTATTTTATTCCTCTTGTTTTACTATTGTATTTTTATTTTAAAACTCTACATAGTTGGGAAGGGTTCGTAAGTAAGCATTTCACGGTAAAGTCTACACCTGTTGAATTCGGTGCATGTGACAAATACGATTTGATTCTATTTTTTCTCTCTCTCTCTCTGCAAAACGTATATGGCATGTTGTCATGGTAAATGGCAGACCAAGTGGGCAGGGAGTATGATAGAGAAATTGTCACATCTCTCCAGCCAACAGCAGCTTAGCGGACTGTGTGAAAGGATTTGGTCCGCAGATGGTGTTAAGTGACAGGCATGTTATTCGTTATAGGTTCTGGAAATAGAGAGGAATATACTCTACCTTTTGCAGTCCACTACAACAGAAGCCCTACTGGGGTCATCTGTTCTTACACTGCACTTCTCTCTCCCTACCTTATCCCTCATAACCCTCCACACACACACACACACACACACACACACACACACACACACACACACACACACACACACACACACACACACACACACACACACACACACACACACACACACACACACACACACACACACATACGCACACACACACACACGCACACGTACACACACACACACACACACACACACACACACACACACACACACACACACACACACACACACACACAGGCGCACACACACACACACACACAGGCGCACACACTCCCATACACATACACAAAGACATAAACAGAGACACGGACACACACACAGATAGCATGACGTTCACACACAGACAGCATGACGTTCACACACAGACAGCATGGCGTTCACACACAGACAGCATGACGTTCACACACAGACAGCATGACGTTCACACATAGACAGCGTGACGTTCACACACAGATAGCGTGACGTTCACACACAGACAGCATGACGTTCACACACAGACAGCATGACGTTCACACACAGACAGCATGACGTTCACACACAGAGAGCATGACGTTCACACGCTCTCGTTGGCTGGCCCTCGCTTCATACTCGTCGCCAAACCCACTGGCTCCATGTCATCTACAAGACCCTGCTAGGTAAAGTCCCCCCTTATCTCAGCTCGCTGGTCACCATAGCATCTCCCACCTGTAGCACACGCTCCAGCAGGTATATCTCTCTAGTCACCCCCAAAACCAATTCTTTCTTTGGCCGCCTCTCTTTCCAGTTCTCTGCTGCCAATGACTGGAACGAACTACAAAAATCTCTGAAACTGGAAACACTTATCTCCCTCACTAGCTTTAAGCACCAACTGTCAGAGCAGCTCACATATTACTGCACCTGTACATAGCCCACCTATAATTTAGCCCAAACAACTACCTCTGTATTTACTGTATTTAATTAATTTATTTTATTTTGCTCCTTTGCACCCCATTATTTTTATTTCTACTTTGCACATTCTTCCATTGCAAAACTACCATTCCAGTGATTTACTTGCTATATTGTATTTACCTTGCCACCATGGCCTTTTTTGCCTTTACCTCCCTTCTCACATCATTTGCTCACATTGTATATAGACTTGTTTATACTGTATTATTGACTGTATGTTTGTTTTACTCCATGTGTAACTCTGTGTCGTTGTATCTGTCGAACTGCTTTGCTTTATCTTGGCCAGGTCGCAATTGTAAATGAGAACTTGTTCTCAACTTGCCTACCTGGTTAAATAAAGGTAAAATAAATAAAAAATAAATAAACACACAGATAGCGTGACGTTCACACACAGACAGCATGATGTTCACACACAGACAGCGTAACGTTCACACACAGACAGCATGACGTTCACACACAGACAGCATGACGTTCACTGTGCCCCCTGCTTTTAGAAAGCCCCGTGACAGCATTAACCGCCAGGGCTGTCACTGTTGGTCAGGCCTGAGCAGGGATGTACAAAATCACCTGCAGCAGTAGCTATCTGGAATGGCTAAACGGATCCCCCTCTAAGTCTGTGTGTCCCTGGTGCACAGAGTTAGTAGGGGGTTTCTAGTCTAAATGCCATAAAATGGCAATTGTCTCTGTGAGGTACGTTCAGCGATCGGAAATTGGCGTGATGCAGAGTGCAGAATTGTCTCTGTGAGGTACGGGCAGTAAAAATAATGGAGTTTTATAGCTGCATTCTGTGTTTGTTTATACATTTGCTACTATATTATGGCTTTATAATCAACTGCTGCTATACTTAATCATGAAAAATCCTATTATATTAATTCCATTATCTCAAACCATCACTCAGTTGACTCTCTCTCTCTGTGTGAGCAGCAGGTAGTGAACACAGCATGTGGTCAGCTCTAATCTATTGTCACCGCTGTGTTTATCCTGTTGTCCCTTAGGCCTGGCTATTGGCTACTGTCCATATGGACCACAAGGTCAGAAACAGTTGACTATAACAATGCCCATCCCCCTGATAACACCATCCACAAATAGACTATTGTCCCTCTGATCCCCCAGAGTAGGTCTTTGGAAGAGCGGCCCTGCCATTCTAGAGTTTGTACTTTTTTGGTCATTTATTAGACACTCTTATCCAGAATAACTTGTTGTCATTTGGTCCCCCTGTGGGAATTGAACTCACAACCCTGGCATTGCAAGTGCCATGCTCTACCAACTGAGCCATACAGGACCCACTAACTGATGCCCTGTCAGCCCGTTGGCCTGCCTGTGTATGTGTGTGTTGGGGTGTGTTGGTGTATGTGTGTGTTGGGGTGTGTTGGTGTATGTGTGTGTTGGGGTGTGTTGGTGTATGTGTGTGTTGGGGTGTGTTGGTGTATGTGTGTGTTGGGGTGTGTTGGTGTATGTGTGTGTGTTGGGGTGTGTTGGTGTATGTGTGTGTGTTGGAGTGTGTTGGTGTATGTGTGTGTGTTGGGGTGTGTTGGTGTATGTGTGTGTTGGGGTGTGTTGGTGTATGTGTGTGTGTTGGGGTGTGTTGGTGTATGTGTGTGTTGGGGTGTGTTGGTGTATGTGTGTGTTGGGGTGTGTTGGTGTATGTGTGTGTTGGGGTGTGTTGGTGTATGTGTGTGTTGGGGTGTGTTGGTGTATGTGTGTGTTGGGGTGTGTTGGTCTATGTGTATGTTGGGGTGTGTTGGTGTATGTGTATGTTGGGGTGTGTTGGTGTATGTGTATGTTGGGGTGTGTTGGTGTATGTGTGTGTGTTGGGGTGTGTGTGTGGTGTGGTGGAGTGGCTTCCCCCTCTCTCCCCACTTCAGGCTCTTTTTGAGGGGATCCCAGATAGTTCAGGGATCTCAGTCCTACGGACGGATGGATGGATGGAATCGCTGTCTCTTGTCCTTACTGAGTGGCATGGACAAAATGGCTTGCTGAATGGAATGAACAGAGGCCTTTGTTTTGATGGGATAGATAGTCAAAGGCCATCACATACTGTATCCTCATTGTTCAACTTCTGCTTGACCAACAGCAGTAGTGTATTATTCATATGTATGCTGTTGAGGCAGGACAGTCATTATCACTCATCATTCTAGGTTCTAAACTCAACCTGGTATCATGGCTCTGGATAGATACACTGGGCTTTTATAGCTATATCCCAGTACTGTCTGGATATATACACTGTGTGTGTTCCAGTACTGTCTGGATAGATACACTAGGCTTCTAGCTATGTCCCAGTACTGTCTGGAAAGATACACTGTGTGTGTCCCAGTACTGTCTGGATAGATACACTAGGGCTCTAGCTATGTCTCAGTACGGTCTGGAAAGATACACTAGGCCTTTAGCTAAATCCCAGTACTGTATGGATAGATACACTAGGCCTCTAGCTATATCCCAGTACTGTCTGGATAGATACACTAGGCCTCTAGCTATATCCCAGTACTGTCTGGATAGATACACTAGGCCTCTAGCTATATCCCAGTACTGTCTGGATAGATACACTAGGCCTCTAGCTATAATTAAATTAAATTCAATTCAATTCAATTCAAGGGCTTTATTGGCATGGGAAACATGTGTTAACATTGCCAAAGCAAGTGAGGTAGATAATATATAAAGTGAAATATACAATAAAAATTAACAGTAAAAATTACACATACAGAAGTTTCAAAACAATAAAGACATTACAAATGTCATATTATATATATATACAGTGTTTTAACAATGTACAAATGGTTAAAGGACACAAGATAAAATAAATAAGCATAAATATGGGTTGTATTTACAATGGTGTGTGTTCTTCACTGGTTGCCCTTTTCTCGTGGCAACAGGTCACAAATCTTGCTGCTGTGATGGCACACTGTGGAATTTCACCCAGTAGATATGGGAGTTTATCAAAATTGGATTTGTTTTCGAATTCTTTGTGGATCTGTGTAATCTGAGGGAAATATGTCTCTCTAATATGGTCATACATTGGGCAGGAGGTTAGGAAGTGCAGCTCAGTTTCCACCTCATTTTGTGGGCAGTGAGCACATAGCCTGTCTTCTCTTGAGAGCCATGTCTGCCTACAGCGGCCTTTCTCAATAGCAAGGCTTTACTCACTGAGTCTGTACATAGTCAAAGCTTTCCTTAATTTTGGGTCAGTCACAGTGGTCAGGTATTCTGCCGCTGTGTACTCTCTGTGTAGGGCCAAATAGCATTCTAGTTTGCTCTGTTTTTTTGTTAATTCTTTCCAATGTGTCAAGTAATTATCTTTTTGTTTTCTCATGATTTGGTTGGGTCTAATTGTGCTGCTGTCCTGGGGCTCTGTAGGGTGTGTTTGTGTTTGTGAACAGAGCCCCAGGACCAGCTTGCTTAGGGGACTCTTCCCCAGGTTCATCTCTCTGTAGGTGATGGCTTTGTTATGGAATGTTTGGGAATCGCTTCCTTTTAGGTGGTTATAGAATTTAATGGCTCTTTTCTGGATTTTGATAATTAGTGGGTATCGGCCTAATTCTGCTCTGCATGCATTATTTGGTGTTCTACGTTGTACACGGAGGATATTTTTGCAGAATTCTGCGTGCAGATTCTCAATTTGGTGTTTGTCCCATTTTGTGAAGTCTTGGTTGGTGAGCGGACCCCAGACCTCACAACCATAAAGGGCAATGGGCTCTATGACTGATTCAAGTATTTTTAGCCAAATCCTAATTGGGATGTTGAAATTTATGTTCCTTTTGATGGCATAGAATGCCCTTCTTGCCTTGTCTCTCAGATCGTTCACAGCTTTGTGGAAGTTACCTGTGGCGCTGATGTTTAGGCCAAGGTATGTATAGTTTTTTGTGTGCTCTAGGGCAACAGTGTCTAGATGGAATTTGTATTTGTGGTCCTGGTGACTGGACCTTTTTTGGATCACCGTTATTTTGTTCTTACTGAGATTTACTGTCAGGGCCCAGTTCCAGTTCAGAACAGAACCCAACAGAGGAAGTAGACTGGAACAGAATCCAACAGAAGAAGTGGGCTGGAACAGAACCCAACAGAGGAAGTGCACAGGAATAGGACCCAACAGTGGAAGTGGACTGGAACAGAACCCAACAGTGGAAGTAGGCTGAAACAGAACACAACAAAAGAAGTGCGCTGGAACAGAACCCAAAAGAGGGTAGTGGGTGGTAACAGAACCCAACAGAGTCTCAGACCAGTCTGGGTCATCCTTCCAAAAGTTCCAGATTATGACATAGTTTAGCTGCTTTAGCCTGCCAATGTTTTCCTCCTCCCTATTGAGGCAGGCAACTAACTTGAGTTGCACAGTCTTCCTAGCAACGTGATGACATCAGCAGCATCCAAAGAGGAGACAGAAACTTGGTTGGTGCTGCTGCCAGTTCCTGAGGGGCACCCCTGATGCTGGCGAGGCCTCTCTAACCAGATGGCATGAGAGGGACAGTGGCACAGCGGCCAAAGTAAGCTGCGAGCCACCTGGAGTGTGTGTGTGTACACGTGTGCACATTATAATGTAATTATTTAATCTAAAACACTGAAGTAGAAGAGCTGTGACCTGTCAAATGGTTTACTACAGTGATACTGTTGTCAGGGACAAGAATGCAATAAGAGATATATTTAGAATGACTAAGAACCAGTCCAGAACCAGTCATAGCTGATATTTTTTTTTTTTTTTTTACCTTTATCTAACTAGGCAAGTCAGTTAAAACAAATTCTTATTTACAATGACAGCCTAGGAACAGTGGCAGAACGACAGAGTTGTACCTTGTCAGCTCAGGGGTTTGAACTTGCAACCTTCCGGTTACTAGTCCAACGCTCTAACCACTAGGCTACCCTGCCGCCATATGATTTAGCTTCCTACTGTTCTAGTCATTGCCTGATTCCCTCACTCAGTCACTTTCTTCTAAGTTAACATGAAGTGCTTTGTAACACTAAAACTAGTAGCAACTGAGCTGCCACCAACTATACTTTACAGCAGGGGCTTCCCACCTTTTTCGATTACTGTACCACCAACTGAATGCTGCTCTGTCCAGTGTACCCCTGAAGTACCCCATCTTGTGCATTTTACCAGTATCCTATGGTCTCATGAGTCTTCTCAAGTACCTCGTGTGGATAGACCACGTACCCCCAAGGGTCCTAGTACTCCTGGTTGGGATCCACTGGTTTACAGTATGTCCCCGTGTGTTTGCAGCAGCAGCCCAGGCTTAGCTCTGACATGTGGCAATGTGGCAGTGTTCACTATTCTCTCCTATCTGACCTTGAGATGGCATGATGGAGACAATCACCGAGCTGTCTGACCTTGAGATGGCATGATGGAGACAATCACTGAGCTGTCTGACCTTGAGATGGCATGATGGAGACAATCACTGAGCTGTCTGACCTTGAGATGGCATGATGGAGACAATCACTGAGCTGTCTGACCTTGAGATGGCATGATGGAGACAATCACTGAGCTGTCTGACCTTGAGATGGCATGATGGAGACAATCACTGAGCTGTCTGACCTTGAGATGGCATGATGGAGACAATCACCGAGCTGTCTGACCTTGAGATGGCATGATGGAGACAATCACTGAGCTGTCTGAACTTGAGATGGCATGATGGAGACAATCACTGAGCTGTCTGACCTTGAGATTGCATGATGGAGACAATAACTGAGCTGTCTGACAATGAGATGGCATGATGGAGACAATCACTGAGCTGTCTGACCTTGAGATGGCATGATGGAGACAATCACCGAGCTGCCAGATCCAGTCTGACCGCTGTCGTCTGACGCCTCACCTGTCACTGACATATAAAATACCCATAAATCCTGGCGGTGGGCCACCCTTGACATGTCTGAGTCCCTGCTGATTACACCATCATGGTGAGGTGACAAGGACGCCAGGCGCTGCTCTGCTCTCCTCTGTCATCGTCTCCCCCCTCCTCTACCCCCTCCTCTCGTCTCCGCTCAGGGCTTGTCAACATAGTCAGACCTCACAGCTCTGTCTAATCCTGACATCTACTGTACTCAGCAGATCACACTGGTTGTTTACCCAGGATCAAATCACTTTCATTTGACAATGTAAGGAGTTACTGATTAGTGTTTTTATAATTTGATTGATTGAATTGATTGATTGATTGATTCAGTTGATTGAAATAATCATAAGGACCATTGCCATGTCAATGAAGTCCTCAGCTGTTATGTTGAGTTAACAGTCAGAGAGAACAGAGGAGAAGCTGTTATGTTGAGTTAACAGTCAGAGAGGACAGAGGAGAAGCTGTTATGTTGAGTTAACAGTCAGAGAGAACAGAGGAGAAGCTGTTATGTTGAGTTAACAGTCAGAGAGGACAGAGGAGAAGCTGTTATGTTGAGTTAACAGTCAGAGAGGACAGAGGAGAAGCTGTTATGTTGAGTTAACAGTCAGAGAGGACAGAGGAGAAGCTGTTATGTTGAGTTAACAGTCAGAGAGGACAGAGGAGAAGCTGTTATGTTGAGTTAACAGTCAGAGAGGACAGAGGAGAAGCTGTTATGTTGAGTTAACAGTCAGAGAGGACAGAGGAGAAGCTGTTATGTTGAGTTAACAGTCAGAGAGGACAGAGGAGAAGCTGTTATGTTGAGTTAACAGTCAGAGAGAACAGAGGAGAAGCTGTTATGTTGAGTTAACAGTCAGAGAGGACAGAGGAGAAGCTGTTATGTTGAGTTAACAGTCAGAGAGGACAGAGGAGAAGCTGTTATGTTGAGTTAACAGTCAGAGAGGACAGAGGAGAAGCTGTTATGTTGAGTTAACAGTCAGAGAGGACAGAGGAGAAGCTGTTATGTTGAGTTAACAGTCAGAGAGAACAGAGGAGAAGCAGTTAACAGTCATAGAGAACAGAGGAGAAGCTGTTATGTTGAGTTAACAGTCAGAGAGGACAGAGGAGAAGCTGTTATGTTGAGTTAACAGTCAGAGAGGACAGAGGAGAAGCTGTTATGTTGAGTTAACAGTCAGAGAGGATAGAGGAGAAGCTGTTATGTTGAGTTAACAGTCAGAGAGAACAGAGGAGAAGCATTTAACAGTCAGAGATGACAGAGGAGAAGCTGTTATGTTGAGTTAACAGTCAGAGAGGACAGAGGAGAAGCTGTTATGTTGAGTTAACAGTCAGAGAGGATAGAGGAGAAGCTGTTATGTTGAGTTAACAGTCAGAGAGAACAGAGGAGAAGCATTTAACAGTCAGAGAGGACAGAGGAGAAGCTGTTATGTTGAGTTAACAGTCAGAGAGGACAGAGGAGAAGCTGTTGTCTTCAGCTGATGGAGGGGAAGAACATCCCATAACAGAGTTTGTGAGAGTATTAGTCATTGTCATAGAGACCAAAGCATTTCCATCCCAATGTTAAAATATTCACCAGCAAAACACAGTGTGTTGTTTTCCTAGTGGATTGTGGGATGTGGGAAGTTATTGGAGTAAAGCTGTATATTGTATTCCAGCAGCAAGTTATAAGCAGGTGTGTGTGTGGCTCCTGTCACAGAATGATTTACATCTCTCATTTTCCTCACACACACACACACACACACAGAGAGCTTGGGTGTCGTTCCTTGGTGGAATAAACAGTGCCATCAGAGAGACAGATGAATGGAGGGTAAGGGGGAGCTGTCACTGTGAGCTGTGGCTGAGGAAGTTAACTGTATGTCTGTCTCATGCATCTCTTCCTTCCCAGATGTCGTGGTGAGATCGGGTGTGTCAGTGATGCCAGTCAGGGCTTTGTTCTCTGTGATGGATAAACAGCTGGGTTTGACTTTCCTCTCCTCTCTTCTCCGCTGGTTACAGGGTGACGTGGACTGACGTCACTGGGAGGCAGAAGCCTGTGACTACAGATTTGATCAGGTGTTATAGTAGCGCCGGAAGTAGAACTTCCGACAGAGATGGCCGCCTCGCGTCGCGTTCCTAGGAAACTATGCAGTATTTAGTTTTTTTTATGTGTTATTTCTTACATTGGTACCCCAGGTAATCTTCGGTTTTATTACATACAGTCGGGAGGAACTACTGGATATAAGAGCAACGTCAACTCACCATCATTACGACCAGGAATACGACTTTCCTGAAGCGGATACTCTGGTTGGCCTACCACCCAGGACAATGGATCGGATCCCAGCCGGCGACCCAAAACAACGACGCCGTAGAAGGGGCAGACGGAGCGGTCTTCTGGTCAGGCTCTGTAGACGGGCACATCGCGCACCGCTCCCGAGCATACTACTCGCTAATGTCCAGTCCCTTGACAACAAGGTTGACGAAATCCGAGTAAGGGTAGCATTCCAGAGAGACATCAGAGACTGTAACGTTCTTTGCTTCACGGAAACATGGCTCACTCGAGACACGCTATCGGAGTCGGTACAGCCAGCTGGTTTCTTCACGCATCGCGCCGACAGAAACAAGCATCTCTCTGGTAAGAAGAAGGGCGGGGGTGTATGCCTTATGATTAACGAGACATGGTGTGATCGTAACAACATACAGGAACTCAAATCCTTTTGTTCACCTGACTTAGAATTCCTCACAATCAATTGCCGACCTCTTTATCTACCAAGAGAATTCTCTTCGATCATAATCACAGTTGTGTATATTCCCCCCCAAGCAGAAACATCGATGGCAGTGAAAGAACTTTATTGGACTCTACGTAAACTGGAAACCACATATCCTGAGGATGCATTTATTGTAGCTGGGGATTTTAAAAAGGCTAATCTGAAAACAAGGCTTCCCAAATTCTATCAGCATATCGATTGTGCTACCAGGGCTGGCAAAACCCTAGACCACTGTTGTTCTAACTTCCCTTTGGAAAAGCTGACCACGACTCCATTTTGTTGCTCCCAGCCTATAGACAGTAACTAAAACAGGAAGCACCCGCGCTCAGGTCTGTTCAACGCTGGTCCGACCAATCGGATTCCACGCTTCAAGATTGCTTCGATCACGTGGACTGGGATATGTTTTGCATTGCGGCGAACAACAACATTGACGAATACGCTGATTCGGCGTGCAAGTTTATTAACAAGTGCATCGGTGATGTTCTACCTACAGCGTCTATTAAAACATTCCCCGACCAGAAACCGTGGATTGAGAGGTATGTGGCAGGGTCTACAGTCAATCACAGACTACAAAAGAAAAACCAGTCCCGTCGCGGACCACGATGTCTTGCTCCCAGACAGACTAAACAACTTTTTTGCTCGCTTTGAGGACAATACAGTGCCACTGACACGGCCCGCTACCAAAACCTGCGGGCTCTCCTTCACTGTAGCCAACGTGAGTAAAACATATAAACGTGTTAACCCTCGCAAGGCTGCAGGCCCAGACGACATCCCCGGCCTCGTCCTCAGACCATGCGCAGACCAGCTGGCTGGTGTGTTTACAGACATATTCAATCAATCCTTATCCCAGGCTGCTGTTCCCACATGCTTCAAGAGGGCCACCATTGTTCCTGTTCCCAAGAAAGTAGCACTCACTTCCGTCATCATGAAGTGCTTTGAGAGACTAGTCAAGGATCATATCACCTCCACCCTACCTGACACCCTAGACCCACTCCAATTTGCTTACCGCCCCAATAAGTCCACAGACGACGCAATCGCCATCACATTGCACACTGCCCTAACCCATCTGGACAAGAGGAATACCTATGTGAGAATGCTGTTCATCGATTACAGCTCAGCCTCAGCATTTAACACCATAGTACCCTCCAAACTCATCATTAAGCTCGAGACCCTGGGTCTCGACCCCGCCTTGTGCAACTGGGTCCTGGACTTCCTGATGGGCCGCCCCCAGGTGGTGAGGGTAGGTAACAATATCTCCACCCCGCTGATACTCAACACTGGGTCCCCACAAGGGTGCCTTCTCAGCCCTCTCCTGTACTCCCTGTTCACCCACGACTGCGTGGCCACGCACGCCTCCAACTCAATCATCAAGTTTGCGGACAACACTACAGTGGTAGGCTTGATTACCAACAACAACGAGGCGGCCTACAGGGAGGAGGTGAGGTTCCTCGGAGTGTGGTGTCAGGAAAATAACCTCACACTCAATGTCAACAAAACAAAAGAGATGATCGTGGACTTCAGGAAACAGCAGAGGGAGCAGCCCCCTATCTACATTGACGGGACAGTAGTGGAGAGGGTGGAGAATTTGAAGTTCCTCGGCGTACACATCACGGTCAAATTGAAATGGTCCACCCACACAGACAGCGTGGTGAAGAAGGCGCAGCAGCGCCTCTTCAAACTCAGGAGGCTGAAGAAATTCGGCTTGTCACCAAAAACAATCACAAACTTCTACAGATGCACAATCGAGAGCATCCTGTCGGGCTGTATCACCGCCTGGTACGGCAACTGCTCCGCCCATAACCGTAAGGCTCTCCAGAGGGTAGTGAGGTCTGCACAACGCATCACCGGGGGCAAACTACCTGCTCTCCAGGACACCTACACCACCCGATGTCACAGGAAAGCCAAAAAGATCATCAAGGACAACAACCACCTGAGTCACTACCTGTTCACCCCGCTATCATCCGGAAGGCGAGGTCAGTACAGGTGCATCAACACGGGGACCGAGAGACTGAAAAACAGCTTCTATCTCAAGGCCATCAGAGTGTTAAACAGCCACCACTAACATTGAGTGTCTGCTGCCAACATACTGACTCAACTCCAGCCACTTTAATAACAGAAAAATTGTTGTAATCAATTTATCACTAGCCACTTTATATTATATAATGTTTACTTACCCTACATTACTCATCTCATATGTATATGCTGTACTCTATACCATCTACTGCATCTTGCCATCTTGATGTAATGTATCACTAGCCACTTTAAACAATGCCACTTTTATATGTTAACATACCCTACATTACTCATCTCATGTGTATATACTGTACTCTATACCATCTACTGCATCTTGCCTATGCCATTTGGCCATCACTCATTTATATATTTATATGTACATATTCGTATTAATTCCTTTACACTTGTGTGTATAAGGTAGTTGTTGTGAAATTGTTAGGTTAGATTACTCGTTAGATATTACTGCGTGGTCGGAACTAGAAGCACAAGCATTTCGCTACACTCGCATTAACACCTGCTAACCATGTGCCCATTAACACCTGCTAACCATGTGACCATTAACACCTGCTAACCATGTGACCATTAACACCTGCTAACCATGTGACCATTAACACCTGCTAACCATGTGACTCATAACACCTGCTAACCATGTGACCATTAACACCTGCTAACCATGTGACCATTAACACCTGCTACCATTAACACCTGCTAACCATGTGACCATTAACACCTGCTAACCATGTGACCATTTACACCTGCTAACCATGTGACCATTAACACCTGCTAACCATGTGACCACTAACACCTGCTAACCATGTAACCATTAACACCTGCTAACCATGTGAACATAAACACCTGCTTACCATGTGACCATTAACACCTGCAAACACCTGCTAACCATGCACTAGCCACTGCTAACCATGCACTAGCCACTTTAACTATGCCACTTTGTTTACATACTCATCTCATTTGTACATACTGTACTCAATACCATCTGCTGTATCTGCCTATGCTGCTCTGTTCCATCACTCATTCATATATCTTTATGTACATATTCTTTATCCCCTTACACTTGTGTCTGTCTATAAGGTAGTAGTTTTGGAATTGTTAGCTAGATTACTTGTTGGTTATTACTGCATTGTCGGAACTAGAAGCACAAGCATTTCGCTACACTCACATTAACCATGTGTATGTGACAAATAAAATGTGATTTGATATATATGTGACTGTGACGACAACAGTCGAAGTGATCATAGAGCATCGGTTCCTCTTTCATAACGTGTCATCCACTGTTCCATCATGCTGGGGTTTCATTTGATTTATTTAACCAGGCAAGTCAGTTAAGAACAAATTCTTATTTACAATGACGGCCTACTGGGGAACAGTGGGTTAACTGCTTTGTTCAGGGGCAGAATGACAGATTTTTACCTTGTCAGCTCGGGGATTCAATCCAGCAACCTTCCGGTTATTAGTCCAACTCTCTAACCACTAGGCTACCTGCCTCTAACATGTTAATGTTAGTCTCTGCTCTTGTCTAAGTGAGGGAGGGGTATTACTGTAGTAGTTACAGACAAAGCCTTCGGCTGTCAGATTCAATCTAGGGTCATCTTCTCAGACACTAATCTCCCAGGCAGAACACACTCACACCCATGCCAGGACAATTAGCAGCACATTTTAGAGCTATCAGAGCTGATTTCCCTGTGAGGCCAGTGGCGCTCACTAGTGTGGTTCTACTGTAGCAGGGCCCAGTAGTATCAGATGGTAACTGTGATGCTGTAGCAGGGCCCAGGTGTATCAGATGGTATCTTTGATGCTGTAGCAGGGCCCAGTAGTATCAGATGGTAAGTGGGATGCTGTAGCAGGGCCCAGTAGTATCAGATGGTAAGTGTGATGCTGTAGAAGGGCCCAGTAGTATCAGAGGGTAACTGTGATGCTGTAGCAGGGCCCAGTAGTATCAGATGGTAAGTGTGATGCTGTAGCAGGGCCCAGTAGTATCAGATGGTAAGTGTGATGCTGTAGCAGGGCCCAGTAGTATCAGATGGTAACTGTGATGCTGTAGCAGGGCCCAGTAGTATCAGATGGTATCTTTGATGCTGTAGCAGGGCCCAGTAGTATCAGATGGTATCTGTGATGCTGTAGCAGGGCCCAGTAGTATCAGATGGTATCTTTGATGCTGTAGCAGGGCCCAGTAGTATCAGATGGTAAGTGTGATGCTGTAGCAGGGCCCAGTAGTATCAGATGGTAAGTGTGATGCTGTAGCAGGGCCCAGTAGTATCAGAGGGTAACTGTGATGCTGTAGCAGGTCCCAGTAGTATCAGATGGTAAGTGTGATGCTGTAGCAGGGCCCAGTAGTATCAGAGGGTAACTGTGATGCTGTAGCAGGGTCCAGTAGACTGAGGGTAACTGTGATGCTGTAGCAGGGCCCAGTAGTATCAGATGGTAACTGTGATGCTGTAGCAGGGCCCAGTAGTATCAGATGGTAAGTGTGATGCTGTAGCAGGGCCCAGTAGTATCAGAGGGTAACTGTGATGCTGTAGAAGGGCCCAGTATTATCAGAGGGTAACTGTGATGCTGTAGCAGGGTCCAGTAGACTGAGGGTAACTGTGATGCTGTAGCAGGGCCCAGTAGTATCAGAT
The DNA here is from genome assembly GCF_013265735.2 of Oncorhynchus mykiss. Classification (NCBI taxonomy): domain Eukaryota; kingdom Metazoa; phylum Chordata; class Actinopteri; order Salmoniformes; family Salmonidae; genus Oncorhynchus; species Oncorhynchus mykiss. The sequence continues at coordinate 9,918,300 of NC_048574.1, read as the reverse complement.
GGTAAGTGTGATGCTGTAGCAGGGCCCAGTAGTATCAGAGGGTAACTGTGCTGCTGTAGAAGGGCCCAGTAGTATCAGAGGGTAACTGTGATGCTGTAGCAGGGCCCAGTAGTATCATATGGTAAGTGTGATGATGTAGCAGGGCCCAGTAGTTTCAGAGGGTAAGTGTGATGCTGTAGCAGGGCCCAGTAGTATCAGAGGGTAACTGTGATGCTGTAGCAGGGCCCAGTAGTATCAGAGGGTAACTGTGATGCTGTAGCAGGGCCCAGTAGTATCAGAGGGTAACTGTGATGCTGTAGCAGGGACCAGTAGTATCAGATGGTAACTGTGATGCTGTAGTAGCAGGGCCCAGTAGTATCAGAGGGTAACTGTGATGCTGTAGTAGCAGGGCCCAGTAGTATCAGAGGGTAACTGTGATGCTGTAGCACGGCCCAGTAGTATCAGATGGTAACTGTGATGCTGTAGCACGGCCCAGTAGTATCAGAGGGTAACTGTGATGCTGTAGAAGGGCCCAGTAGTATCAGAGGGTAACTGTGATGCTGTAGCACGGCCCAGTAGTATCAGAGGGTAACTGTGATGCTGTAGAAGGGCCCAGTAGTATCAGATGGTAACTGTGATGCTGTAGAAGGGCCCAGTAGTATCAGAGGGTAACTGTGATGCTGTAGCAGGGCCCAGTAGACTGAGGGTAAGTGTGATGCTGTAGCACGGCCCAGTAGTATCAGATGGTAACTGTGATGCTGTAGAAGGGCCCAGTAGTATCAGATGGTAACTGCGATGCTGTAGCAGGGCCCAGTTGTATCAGAGGGTAACTGCGATGCTGTAGGGTTACTGTAAATCCTGTTGTAGTGGATTAGAGCTATAACGGAGATATCAATAACTCACAGAAAATACAGCATATTGGATTCAAGTTTATGGCATCAGGACATATTTCTGTTTGTTTTTATCCTAACATTTAGGCCTGCTGTACACAACACATCATCCTTTTGAGAGATTAACCAGTTTATCTCCTCGTATATTAAGAGTGACATTGTTCCAGTAATGTCCATTGAGGGAGGGGCTTTGAGACTATACATCTAAAGACTCCTCTCCTCTAATAAGGATTTAGACAGCTCCACACAGGGGATGAGAGACTGTAATCCTGCTCTGCCCCCTCCCCACCCCTCTGTGTGCGTGTGTCGCACGACTCGTCACCAAGCAGCATGGGAGGAGATTACACATGTCCTCCCCATCCACACTCTCCTTTTCTCCCCTCTCCTCTCCTTTTCTCCCCACTCCTCCCCTTCCCTCTCCTCTCCTCCTCTCCCCTTTCCTCTCCCCACTATATTCCCCTCTCCTCTCCCTACTCTCCCCACTCTCCTCCCATTTCCTCTCTTCCCCTCTCCTCTCCTCTCCCCTCCGCTCTCCTCTCCCCACTCTCCTCTCCCCACTCTCCTCTCCTCTCCTCCCCTTTCCTCTTCTCTCCCCACTCTCCTCTCCTCTACTCCCCTCTCCTCCCCTCTTCTCTCCCCACTCCCCTCTCCTCTCCCCACTCTCCTCTCCTCTCCTTTCCTCCACTCTCCTCTCCTCCCCTCTCCTCTTCTCTCCCCACTCTCCTCTCCTCCCCTTTCTTCTCCCCCCTTTCCTCTTCTCTCCCCACTCTCCTCTCCTCCCCTCTCCTCTCCTCTTCTCTCCCCACTCCCTTCTCCCCCCCTTTCCTCTCCTCTCCCCACTCTCCTCTCCCCCCTCCCCTCATGGGCTCCACCACACCGCCTCACTGTTCAAACCTAAACAACCCTCACAAACACACCGGCTCAGACAAATGGTTATTCTCATGACTCGTGGAAGGAGTTATGAATGCCTATTGCCTACGTCAAGTGCAGTATTACCAAATAAATAACCCATCCGACAGGAGATCAGAAACATAGCGTTATTTAGCAGGCCGTTGACTGGTGATCAGTTCATTTTCCCACTCTTCAGACCCCTTTGGTCTTTTGTTTGCTTTGCTTCTTGGTACAGTATGTCACAGATTCTCCCGGGACTGCCGTGGCTGTTCTGTTCTATGTCACGCCTTGCTGTGAATGAATTCAGCTGGACAACTTTAGACCCTGGGCCTAACATCGTCCTAGGATACCCTCTTTAGCGTTGCCTTCTCCTCCAAAGCGCTGACACTGGAAAATACACTTTGTAATGAATTTGATCAAAAATCCCACTTGATCTCTTGAGAGTGGGTGGCTTTCCAAGAACCCTGGGAAATGTGTGACTGTCAAGCCCAGTCTAAGACAATATATTATCTCCAGTAAGTATCTGTCTGTCTGTCTGTCTGTCTGTCTGTCTGTCTGTCTGTCTGTCTGTCTGTCTGTCTGTCTGTCTGTCTGTCTGTCTGTCTGTCTGTCTGTCTGTCTGTCTGTCTGTTTGTCTGTCTGTCTGTCTGTCTGTCTGTCTGTCTTTCTGGCTGTCCGTCTGTTTGCCTGCCTGTCTGGTCCATCTGTCTGGCTGTCCATCTGTCTGCCTGTCTGGTCCATCTGTCTGGCTGACCATCTGTCTGTCTGTCTGTCTGGCTGTCCATCTGTCTGTCTGTCTGTCTGTCTGTCTGTCTGTCTGTCTGTCTGTCTGTCTGTCTGTCTGCCTGTCTGGTCCATCTGTCTGTCTGTCTGGCTGTCTGTCTGCCTGTCTTGTCCATCTGTCTGCCTGTCTGGTCCATCTGTCTGGCTGTCTGTGTCTGTCTGTCTGTCTGGTCCATCTGTCTGTCTGGTCCGTCTGTCTGTCTGGTCCGTCTGTCTGTCTGGTCCGTCTGTCTGACTGTCCGTCTGTCTGTCTGTCTGTCTGTTCGTCTGTCTATCTGTTTGTCTGGCTGTCCATCTGTCTGGCTGGCTGTCTGGCTGTCCATCTGTCTGGCTGGCTGTCTCACTGAGACATCAAGGTAGTCAGCAGGTAGGTCAGCCACCGGTCATCACAGCACCACAGCTCAATATGTCTTCTACTTTCATCCTATTTTAGTTCCATTTTCAGCCCTCTGTTAATGGAAGCCCTCGTGAACAGTAATCCTCCCAGAGTCTAGTTAGAGAAAGATAAAACAAGCGCTGACAGACTTTGTTTCAAATTACTGTATTTCTGCTAGTTTCAGAAGTAAAGCTGGAGCTGAGGACGACCTCCTAATAGAGGTGATCCTGGCTGGACCAAAACCCATCGTTCATATGTTCAGCCAGCATGAATTTCTCACAGCATAAGAATCTCACTGATACAGTTATGGGAATATCCAGGTTGTGGTCAACCATGTGGCATGACTGAACATTTGACATACACACATTGTACATATTTCCATCTCTGGCATGCTGTAGGCCTAGGGAGATGTAATCCTGACATGCTATAGTATATCATATCAGTATATTGATCCATTTCCTATTTGCTTTGTGGCTCCTTTCACCCTACCTCAAGCCTGTGATTAGCGTGATAGTATTGCATGCTGTGTTAATGTCTCCCCAGGCTGTGTTAATGTCTCCCCAGGCTGTGTTAATGTCTCCCCAGGCTGTGTTGTTGTCTCCCCAGGCTGTGTTAATGTCTCCCCAGGCTGTGTTAATGTCTCCCCAGGCTGTGTTCATGTCTCCCCAGGCTGTGTTAATGTCTCCCCAGGCTGTGTTAATGTCTCCCCAGGCTGTGTTCATGTCTCCCCAGGCTGTGTTAATGTCTCCCCAGGCTGTGTTAATGTCTCCCCAGGCTGTGTTAATGTCTCCCCAGGCTGTGTTGTTGTCTCCCAAGGCTGTGTTGTTGTCTCCCAAGGCTGTGTTGTTGTCTCCCCAGGCTGTGTTGTTGTCTCCCCAGGCTGTGTTGTTGTCTCCCCAGGCTGTGTTGTTGTCTCCCCAGGCTGTGTTAATGTCTCCCCAGGCTGTGTTGTTGTCTCTCCAGGCTGTGTTGTTGTCTCCCCAGGCTGTGTTGTTGTCTCCCAAGGCTGTGTTGTTGTCTCCCAAGGCTGTGTTGTTGTCTCCCCAGGCTGTGTTGTTGTCTCCCCAGGCTGTGTTGTTGTCTCCCCAGGCTGTGTTGTTGTCTCCCCAGGCTGTGTTAATGTCTCCCCAGGCTGTGTTGTTGTCTCTCCAGGCTGTGTTGTTGTCTCCCCAGGCTGTGTTAATGTCTCCCAAGGCTGTGTTGTTGTCTCCCAAGGCTGTGTTAATGTCTCCCCAGGCTGTGTTAATGTCTCCCCAGGCTGTGTTAATGTCTCCCCAGGCTGTGTTAATGTCTCCCCAGGCTGTGTTAATGTAAACCCAGGCTGTGTTAATGTAAACCCAGGCTGTGTTAATGTCTCCCCAGGCTGTGTTGTTGTCTTCCCAGGCTGTGTTGTTGTCACCCACAGTCATAGACCTATGCTCTGGGTTACATTATTTTTTCTTCATCACTAGTTATTATGTCATCATGGCTTTGAGACCGATCCTGCTCAGTCAAACGCGATCATTGTGCCATCAATGTTCAATACAAGGAGCAGCCGAGCAGGAAACAAATGAATATCAAATTTGTCACATGCGACGGATACAACAGTGAAATGCTTACTTACAGGCTCTAACCAATAGTGCAAAAAAAGTATTAGGTGAACAATATTTAAGTAAAGAAATAAAAACAACAGTAAAAAGACAGAATAAGAATTGAAGAGTTGTCACAAACTAGAGTAAATCAGAATATCACATACAATGAGATGGCTGTTGATGTCAAAGGTCAAATTTGAACCACAGCGATCTTATTATATGTGGTTGTGTTTCTTTCCGCTAACGTGGCTTTGTTCTGTGGTTTAAGATGTGGACCTAGAGCTAGAGGTCGACCCCTGACAGAAACACCTGCACCCCTGTTCTCCTCCTTAGCCTTCCACACCTGTTCTCCTCCTCAGCTCCCCTACCCCTGTTCTCCTCCTCAGCCCCCTACCCCTGTTCTCCTCCTCAGCTCCCCTACCCCTGTTCTCCTCCTCAGCCCCCTACCCCTGTTCTCCTCCTCAGCCCCCTACCCCTGTTCTCCTCCTCAGCTCCCCTACCCCTGTTCTCCTCCTCAGCTCCCCTACCCCTGTTCTCCTCCTCAGCTCCCCTACCCCTGTTCTCCTCCTCAGCTCCCCTACCCCTGTTCTCCTCCTCAGCCCCCTACCCCTGTTCTCCTCCTCAGCTCCCCTACCCCTGTTCTCCTCCTCAGCCCCCTACCCCTGTTCTCCTCCTCAGCCCCCTACCCCTGTTCTCCTCCTTAGCCTTCCACACCTGTTCTCCTCCTCAGCTCCCTACCACTGTTCTCCTCCTCAGCCCCCTACCCCTGTTCTCCTCCTCAGCTCCCCTACCCCTGTTCTCCTCCTCAGCCCCCTACCCCTGTTCTCCTCCTCAGCCCCCTACACCTGTTCTCCTCCTCAGCTCCCCTACCCCTGTTCTCCTCCTCAGCCCCCTACACCTGTTCTCCTCCTCAGCTCCCTACCCCTGTTCTCCTCCTCAGCCCCCTACACCTGTTCTCCTCCTCAGCTCCCTACCCCTGTTCTCCTCCTCAGCCCCCTACCCCTGTTCTCCTCCTCAGCCCCCTACCCCTGTTCTCCTCCTCAGCCCCCTACCCCTGTTCTCCTCCTCAGCCCCCTACACCTGTTCTCCTCCTCAGCTCCCCACCCATGTTCTCCTCCTAATAGCCCTCCTGGTTATCTGCGGCAGAGAGCAGATGTTGCAGGAATGTGTGGTTTGCAGCTGCAACACTGACGGCTGCATGTTAATTGCATTGGCAGGTCTAAAAGATGGCCCTGTCTGTGATTTAGGGTCACGCTGACAACCATACTGAAACTCTTTATCTGGCTCTCTCAAAAGGTGCCATTTCTTAATGGCAGCTTTGGTCGGTGGCTTCATCTTAAAGAGGTTGTGTGTGTGTGTGTGTGTGTGTGTGTGTGTGTGTGTGTGTGTGTGTGTGTGTGTGTGTGTGTGTGTGTGTGTGTGTGTGTGTGTGTGTGTGTGTGTGTGTGTGTGTGTGTGTGTGTGTGTGTGTGTGTGTGTGTGTGTGTGTGTGTGTGCGCGTGTGTGCAATTGAATTGCATGAATGCCCATCTGTATGGAGTAGCCTAGTGGTTAGAGCGTTGGACTAGTAACCGAAAGGTTGCAAGGTCAAATCCCTGAGCTGACAAGGTACAAATCTGTCATTCTGCCCCTGAACAAGGCAGTTAACCCCACTGTTCCTAGGCCGTCATTGAAAATAAGAATTTGTTCTTAACTGACTTTCCTAGTTTAAAAAAAATAAGCCTACCATTTGTACAACACCCCAAAAAAGACATTGTCTCATAAGGCCCACTGTTTGTAAAACGTCCCGTTGCATTGGTTTATTAGTCCTGATTCCTATAATGAATCAATTTGGCAATTTAAGCACTGAATATCAGCTACCCAACTTTATCAGGAGTTATTATGATTATATGTGCACTGTGTTTACACAACGGGAAATGCAGAGGTATATTATTTTTCACTATGATCAGCTTGTCCAAAATTGATGGATACAAACTTGAAACCACTGATCACAGTTGTGATTGGTCCATTTGAAACCACTGATCACAGTTGTGATTGGTCCATTTGAAACCACTGATCATGACAATGGGGTGAAACTCCTGGACAACAGTTGTGATTGGTCCATTTGAAACCACTGATCATGACAATGGGGTGAAACTCCTGGACAACAGTTGTGATTGGTCCATTTGAAACCACTGATCATGACAATGGGGTGAAACTCCTGGACAACAGTTGTGATTGGTCCATTTCATATTGTCCATTTTACTTCCACCTGTCCAGTTTTTAGGATATGTTTGTTAACATGACTTCGCATTTAGGTTAGGCTATTTGATCGAAGGAACCTGCATGATGTAAACAGTGTCCGTCTCATTACATTGTCATCCATTTGATCTCTAACCTGTAGGCTACAGAAAAGGCCACATACTATTTCTGCCATATCCTATATGTGCTACAGGATTTATGTTAGGTACAAAATAAATATGAAACTGGTGGAGCTGCAGCAATGAGTTTCTCCAACATCACCCTGGAGAATAAAAATAGTTCCCGCCCCTGCCTTTGACCAAGTGGGCCCTGCTTATCACAGGGCGTCATCAACACTCACCTAAAAAGCTTTGTGCCACTGGTTGAGAGAAATTGTCATTGTTTTGGGGAGGAGTTATGTGAGGTTGTATGTGTTGTTGTTGGAGTCTGGGTCAAAACATTTTGCCTTCGTCAATCTGCCGCCATAGGCGACCGGATAATCCTGCCTAATGAGCGGGCCGGCCTTGGTAGGTGTCCAGCGGGTGTGACCTCTGACCTTACCTCTTCTCTCCTGTGGTCTCCAGCAGGGCCTTACCGGCACAGCGCCTACGGAAGCAGCCCGAGCGGCAATAGCGGGCGTGGCGCCGTGACCATCCACTGTCTCCGCTGCCGGGAGGTCTGTAAGGGAGAGGTGGTTCGTGTGCAGAATGTCCACTTCCATGTCAAGTGCTTCACCTGCCAAGGTAAGACCCTTCTGTCTGTCCGTCTGCCTGCCTTCCATCCAGCTGTCTGTCCATCTGTCCGTCCACCTGTCTGTCTGTCTGTCTGTCTGTCTATCCGTGTGTCTGTTCTCTAGACATCCCTAGCCTCCACAGTCTAGCAGCACTCTGCCAGTCCCAGTAGAAACCATTAGCTATCAGAGAGAGAGAGATAATCTGTCTCCCTGACACCCCCTGGGTTGCTCAAGGCATCAGGAGAAAAGCACACAGCCTCAACAAAGGAATAGCAAGAGAAGCCTGCTGAGAGCTCTTCATGGTAGACAGGACAATGAAGACAAGATAAACTGCCAACTTGTAGGGTTTATCTTATTGTTAAACCTATAAATGAGTGTTTCATATTTTCAGAGTGGTATTTTCTACTCGTGTTTCACCTAAGGAAGCCACTTGTAGTGCCTAGAAGCAGCCAGAAGAAGAATAGGCAGGTGGAGGTGGGCCATTCCCTTCCATTGTCAGAAACCATTTCCAAACTGCCGGTACTCACGTGGTCTTGTTTATTATGCAAGCTGTTGCTGTGGTAACAGTGTTAGGGGGCAACTTGCCTTGGATGCTGGTTACTCTCTCCGCCAGTATCAGCCAATAGGAGCCGTTCCTGGGTGCTCTGGGGCACAGCAAGGTGGTTGCCGTTTTCTTGCTACAACATATATAAATCTCCCTTCATCTCCCTTCTCCTTCATGCTCATTATCTTACTGTCTGTCTCTATAGATCTCTCGTCCCTCTCTCTCCTCTTTCTTTCATCTGTTCAGTTTCTCTCTCTGTCTCTTTGTCTCTCTAACTCTCTCTCTCTCATTCCCTGCCCACAGTCTCTCTCTCATTCCCTGCCCACAGTCTCTCTCTCTCTTTCTGCCCACAGTCCCTGCCCACAGTCTCTATCTCATTCCCTGCCCAGTCTCTCTCTGTATCTCTCATTCCCAGCCCACAGTCTCGCTCTCATTCCCTGCCCACAGTCTCTCTCTCATTCCCTGCCCACAGTCTCTATCTCTGTCTCATTCCCTGCCCACAGTCTCTCTCTCATTCCCTGCCCACAGTCTCTCTCATTCCCTGCCCACAGTTTCTCTCTGTATCTCTCATTCCCTGCCCAGTCTCTCTCTCATTCCCTGCCCACAGTCTCTCTCATTCCCTGCCCACAGTTTCTCTCTGTATCTCTCATTCTCTGCCCACAGTCTCTCTCTCTCTTTCTGCCCACAGTCCATGCCCACAGTCTCTCTCTCATTCCCTGCCCAGTCTCTCTCTGTATCACTCATTCCCTGCCCACAGTCTCTCTCTCATTCCCTGCCCACAGTCTCTCTCTCTCATTCCCTGCCCACAGTCTCTCTCATTCCCTGCCCACAGTTTCTCTCTGTATCTCTCATTCTCTGCCCACAGTCTCTCTCTCTCTTTCTGCCCACAGTCCATGCCCACAGTCTCTCTCTCATTCCCTGCCCAGTCTCTCTCTGTATCTCTCATTCCCAGCCCACAGTCTCACTCTCATTCCCTGCCCACAGTCTCTCTCTCATTCCCTGCCCACAGTCTCTATCTCTGTCTCATTCCCTGCCCACAGTCTCTCTCTCATTCCCTGCCCACAGTCTCTCTCATTCCCTGCCCACAGTTTCTCTCTGTATCGCTCATTCCCTGCCCAGTCTCTCTCTCATTCCCTGCCCACAGTCTCTCTCATTCCCTGCCCACAGTTTCTCTCTGTATCTCTCATTCTCTGCCCACAGTCTCTCTCTCTCTTTCTGCCCACAGTCCATGCCCACAGTCTCTCTCTCATTCCCTGCCCAGTCTCTCTCTGTATCTCTCATTCCCTGCCCACAGTCTCTCTCTCATTCCCTGCCCACAGTCTCTCTCTCCTTCCCTGCCCACAGTCTCTCTCTCTCTCATTCCCTGCCCAGTCTCTCTCTCTCTCATTCCCTGCCCACAGTCTCTCTCTCTCTTTCTGCCCACAGTCTCTGCCCAGTCTCTCTCTGTATCTCTCATCCCCTGCCCACAGTCTCGCCCTCTCATTCCCTGCCCACAGTCTCTCTCTCTCCTTCCCTGCCCACAGTCTCTCTCTCTCATTCCCTGCCCAGTCTCTCTCTCTCTCATTCCCTGCCCACAGTCTCTCTCTCTCTTTCTGCCCACAGTCCCTGCCCAGTCTCTCTCTGTATCTCTCATCCCCTGCCCACAGTCTCGCCCTCTCATTCCCTGCCCACAGTCTCTCTCTCATTCCCTGCCCACAGTCTCTCTCTCTCATTCCTTGCCCACAGTCTCTCTCTCTCATTCTCTGCCCACAGTCTCTCTCTCATTCCCTGCCCACATTCTCTCTCTCATTCCCTGCCCACAGTCTCTCTCTCTTATTCCTTGCCCACAGTCTCTCTCTCATTGCCTGCCCACAGTCTCTCTCTCTCTCATTCCCTGCCCAGTCTCTCTCTCATTCCCTGCCCACAGTCTTTCTCTCTCATTCCCTGCCCACAGTATCTCTCTCATTCCCTGCCCACAGTATCTCTCTCATTCCCTGCCCACAGTATCTCTCTCTCTCATTCTCTGCCCACAGTATCTCTCTCTCTGTATCTCTCATTCCCTGCCCACAGTATCTCTCTCTCTCATTCCCTGCCCACAGTAGCTCTCTCTCTCTCATTCCCTGCCCACAATATTTCTCATTCCCTGCCCACAGTATCTCTCCTTCCCTGCCCACAGTATCTCTCATTCCCTGCCCACAGTAGCTCTCTCTCTCTCTCATTCCCTGCCCACGGTTACTCTCTCTCTCTCTCTCTATCTCTCTCTCTCTCATTCCCTGTCCACAGTAGCTCTCTCGCTCATTCCCTGCCCAAGGTATCTCTCTCTCTGTATCTCTCATTCTCTACCGACAGTATTTTCCTCATGTTGTCTGTTTTCTCTATTAGTACCAGCAGCAGCAGCAGTCCACCCACACACTTTCCTTCTTTGTGTCCTGCTGAGGCTAGTGAGTGCAGACTGAGAGCTGCAGACTGAGAGCTGCAGACTGAGAGCTGCAGACTGAGAGCTGCAGACTGAAACCTGACGTCCCCAACTCCACCAGGACAGACAGACACCTCAGCTTCTGGCTGACCTGCCCTCCTCAGAGCCCCTCCTCCTACAGCTGTGGGGGATGTGGGTGGTGTGTAGGGCTGGGCTGGTGGTTGCGAGTGATGTGGGTGGTGTGTAGGGTTAAGTAGGGCTGGTGGTTGGTTGTGGGTGATGTGGGTGGTGTGTAGGGTTAAGTAGGGCTGGTGGTTGTGGGTGATGTGGGTGGTGTGTAGGGTTAAGTAGGGCTGGTGGTTGTGGGTGATGTGGGTGGTGTGTAGGGTTAAGTAGGGCAGGTGGTTGTGGGTGATGTGGGTGGTGTGTAGGGTTAAGTAGGGCTGGTGGTTGGTTGTGGGTGATGTGGGTGGTGTGTAGGGTTAAGTAGGGATGGTGGTTGGTTGTGGGTGATGTGGGTGGTGTGTAGGGTTAAGTAGGGCTGGTGGTTGGTTGTGGGTGATGTGGGTGGTGTGTAGGGTTAAGTAGGGCTGGTGGTTGGTTGTGGGTGATGTGGGTGGTGTGTAGGGTTAAGTAGGGCTGGTGGTTGTGGGTGATGTGGGTGGTGTGTAGGGTTAAGTAGGGCTGGTGGTTGGTTGTGGGTGATGTGGGTGGTGTGTAGGGTTAAGTAGGGCTGGTGGTTGGTTGTGGGTGATGTGGGTGGTGTGTAGGGTTAAGTAGGGCAGGTGGTTGTGGGTGATGTGGGTGGTGTGTAGGGTTAAGTAGGGCTGGTGGTTGGTTGTGGGTGATGTGTGTGGTGTGTAGGGTTAAGTAGGGCTGGTGGTTGTGGGTGATGTGGGTGGTGTGTAGGGCTGGTGGTTGTGGGTGATGTGGGTAGTGTGTAGGGTTAAGTAGTGCTGGTGGAGAGCAGGTGTTTTTCCTAACCTCGCCCCCCCCCCCCCCCCCCCACTGTTGGAGTGAGATGGAATTTGGGAAGGAAAAACATATTTTGTAATAGACTCATTGTTGTTTGCTTGGGTTGTGTGGATGTCCTTCGTAAGTCTGTTGTGTCCTAGCTGGGAGGGAGACAGTGAGGGAGGATGGGACGTAGGACACAGTGATGAGCTGGGGAACATGCCATGCCAAGATGCCTGTAGTGTTACAACAGCCCATGCATGAAATAGATTTTCCCTCACCAAACAAGAGGCCATTGATGAGTCTTGTGGTGAACAAACAAGCCATCATCCCACACTAGGAGCCAGTGGCTGGATGAAAACCGGCCATTTTATGTGCTATCAGTGTGAGGTAATACCATGACATGAGCACCTGGAAAGAACTGAGCATGTGGAAACAGAATCCCTAATATAGAATCCTGGAGTCGGCAGGTTCAAAACCAAATCAGCCTCTTAGTCTGTAAACTTCTAACTGACTCTGACTGGCTATCAGGCTCTCACTGGTCATCTGACTCTCTCTGACTCACTCTGACACTCACTGGCCATCTGGCCCACTCTGGCCCTCACTGGCCCTCTCATTGGCCCATAGTGGCTCTCTGGCTCTCTGGGGGGTCTCATCTCTCCAAGACAATAGTTACAGTTGTCATAGTAGGGTGGATTCTAGATTTGTTAATCCAGTACTCCCCTTTAGAACGCTGCAGAGGCTGGATAGAAAGAGGGAGGAGTACCAGTTAACATTGTCAGTGTAGCTGGTCTGTAAAAATATAGAGTGTAAAGAGAACAGAGGAGGCAAACGTCAGGTGTATGAGCAGTGGTGTGGAGGTCATCTGTCTCAGGAGAAGGCCTTAGATTGCAGGGTCGTTGTCGTCCTCAGGCAAAGAACTTGGGCAAACAGAAAAGCAGAGAATGAGAAACTCTCAGCTTGCTGAATTACGAGATGTGTACAGTATAAATGCAGAATAAATGTGTACAGTATAAATGCAGAATACATGTGTACAGTATAAATGCAGAATAAATGTGTACAGTATAAATGCAGAATAAATGTGTAAAGTATAAATGCAGAATACATGTGTACAGTATAAATGCAGAATAAATGTGTACAGTATAAATGCAGAATAAATGTGTACAGTATAAATGCAGAATAAATGTGTACAGTATAAATGCAGAATAAATGTGTACAGTATAAATGCAGAATAAATGTGTACAGTATAAATGCAGAATAAATGTGTACAGTATAAATGCAGATAAATGGAAAAGACAGCTTCTCTTTGCTTCGCCATCTGAGGTTTTTATGTAGGACCATTTCTTCCTGGGATAAAAGTAATTACTTTATAATATTGATTCAGCAGTTTGCACTCAACAAGGGATAATGATTCTCTGTTGGCCATCGACATTCTGTTTAGATGAAATCCTCTACAGTATAAAGTGATCATCTCTTAAGCGTACTGATGAATCAGCCAGTCTCTTCCAAATGGGCCTGTAGAGACTTCTCTCTTTGCCTTTGTGTTTGCAGCTTTGAACCTCGCAGAACCACAGATCTCTGTTGTGGACAATGCAATCGCTTGTTAGTTAGTAGCATGGTCGGAGATTTGAGTGAGCATCCTGGAACAAACTCTAGGCAATAGGAGAAGAGTCTGCTGGGACCTGGGAGTGAAATGGGATGAGAGGGAGAAAATTAATTTCTATACACAGTGTCTGCCAAGAAATGCGTTCCCATTATGCTCCACTTGTGAGGACAGTATGAGTAGTGCCTCTAGAATGGAGGCTGTGGTTGTGGGACCTGCCCACAGTGTCTCTCTCTGTCCTGGGGATATGGCTGTCTCTGTATGTCCTGGGGATATAGCTGTCTGTCTGTCCTGGGGATATGGCTGTCTGTCTGTCTGTCCTGGGGATATGGCTGTCTCTGTCTGTCCTGGGGATATTGGGCGTCCCAGGAAATAATCTGTTGGCCAATGGGTAGGAGGAGAGACAATAAATAAGCAGGAGGGAGCTGTGCCAGTCTGCAGCCAGACATTATGTAGAAATAGACACACACACACACACACACACTGGTCCAGCCTTCTTGGCATATAGCTACAGTATGTGGTGATGACTCAGTGGAGATGTCTATAAGAGCCGGGTACTTTCATCTCCAAACCATTTCACTCTGCATAATGATACAAAATGGAGGACAAATCATACTCTACAGTACTCCCAACATCTCCTTTCTACAGTCTCATATCTATGCAGGAAGTGTTTGGGTGTAAGCCCCATTCTGCCCCTGGTGCTGCTGTGCATAGATGGGGGCTGACAGTGACAGGGGAACAGGTCATGGCTCTGTCCTGGCTGATCACTGTGGAGCAGCAGACGTGGGAGGAGGACCGGGACTGATTGATCAATCGATGGCTGATCTGCTGTCTCCCTCCATGGAGCCTCTTCTTCTTCACTGTAAACAGAGCCCTGACACATACAGCTAAGCGGGCAGCCTGTAATGGAGGGCTGGCTGGGGGGATTAGACAGTCCCCACTGGGCAAAAACAGGTTGAATCAACATTGTTCCCATGTCATTTCAACAACAACAAAAATGTAATGTGACAACGTTGAGTCAATGTGATGACATTTTTTGTTGATTTCATGTTTAATTCACGTTAGTTGACAACTCAACCAATTTTTATTTTTTTATGACATTGAACTGACGTCGGTGCCCAGTAGTTTACCCCTGGCCTGGCTGGGAGGAGAGCGAGAGAAACACTTTAAAACTTTGTCTTTCTTTAATGATACAACCTCACCACCCCCCCTTTAAAAAACAAATATCCCCTGTGCTGTCATGACTTCTGCCGAAGTCGGCTCCTCTCCTTGTTCGGGCGGCGTTCGGCGTCACCGGCTTTCTAGCCATCACCTGTCACACCCTGACCATAGAGAGCCCTTGGTGTTGTATGTCAGGGTGTGACTAGGGGGGTGTTCTAGTTTTCCTATTTCTATGTTGGTGTACTTGGTATGGTTCCCAATTAGAGGCAGCTGATTATCGTTGTCTCTAATTGGGGATCATACGTAAGTTCTCCATTGTTCCCACCTGGGTTGAGGGATATTGTTTCCACCTGGGTTATGGGATATTGTTTCCACCTGGGTTGTGGGATATTGTTCCCACCTGGGTTGTGGGGTATTGTTTCCACCTGGGTTATGGGATATTGTTTCCACCTGGGTTGTGGGATATTGTTCCCACCTGGGTTGTGGGGTATTGTTTCCACCTGGGTTGTGGGATATTGTTTCCACCTGGATTGTGGGATATTGTTTCCACCTGGGTTGTGGGATATTGTTTCCACCTGGGTTGTGGGATATTGTTTCCACCTGGGTTGTGGGATATTGTTTCCACCTGGGTTGTGGGATATTGTTTCCACCTGGGTTGTGGGATACTGTTTCCACCTGGGTTGTGGGATATTGTTTCCACCTGGGTTGTGGATATTGTTTCCACCTGGGTTGTGGGGTATTGTTTCCACCTGGGTTGTGGGATATTGTTTCCACCTGGGTTGTGGGATATTGTTTCCACCTGGGTTGTGGGATATTGTTTCCACCTGGGTTGTGGGATATTGTTTCCACCTAGGTTGTGGGATATTGTTTCCACCTGGGTTGTGGGATATTGTTCCCACCTGGGTTGTGGGGTATTGTTTCCACCTGGGTTGTGGGATATTGTTTCCACCTGGGTTGTGGGATATTGATTCCACCTGGGTTGTGGGATATTGTTTCCACCTGGGTTGTGGGATATTGTTTCCACCTGGGTTGTGGGATATTGTTTCCACCTGGGTTGTGGGATATTGTTTCCACCTGGGTTGTGGGGTATTGTTTCCACCTGGGTTGTGGGATATTGTTTCCACCTGGGTTGTGGGATATTGTTTCCACCTGGGTTGTGGGGTATTGTTTCCACCTGGGTTGTGGGATATTGTTCCCACCTGGGTTGTGGGATATTGTTTCCACCTGGGTTGTGGGATATTGTTCCCACCTGGGTTGTGGGGTATTGTTCCCACCTGGGTTGTGGGGTATTGTTTCCACCTGGGTTGTGGGATATTGTTTCCACCTGGGTTGTGGGATATTGTTTCCACCTGGGTTGTGGGATATTGTTTCCACCTGGGTTGTGGGATATTGTTTCCACCTGGGTTGTGGGATATTGTTCCCACCTGGGTTGTGGGATATTGTTTCCATCTGGGTTGTGGGATATTGTTTCCACCTGGGTTGTGGGATATTGTTTCCACCTGGGTTGTGGGATATTGTTCCCACCTGGGTTGTGGGATATTGTTTCCACCTGGGTTGTGGGATATTGTTTCCACCTGGGTTGTGGGATATTGTTTCCACCTGGGTTGTGGGTATTGTTCCCACCTGGGTTGTGGGGTATTGTTCCCACCTGGGTTGTGGGGTATTGTTCCCACCTGGGTTGTGGGGTATTGTTCCCACCTGGGTTGTGGGGTATTGTTCCCACCTGGGTTGTGGGGTATTGTTTGTGCTTGTTGCACCACGTACGTCGCGTTTTGTTGCTTGTTTTTGTTTGAAAGTTTCACTTAAATAAATGTTGTGGAACTCGTGTAACAGTATAACTTTAGACCGTCCCCTCGCCCATACCTGGGCGCGAACCAGGGACCCTCTGCACACATTAACAACAGTCACCCACGAAGCATCGTTACCCATCGCTCCACAAAAGCCGCGGCCCTTGCAGAGCAAGGGGAACTACTACTTCAAGGTCTCAGAGCAAGTGACGTCACCGATTGAAACGCTATTTAGCGCGCATCGCTAACTAAGCTAGCCGTTTCACATCCGTTACACTAGCAACACCGCTAACTAAGCTAGCCGTTACACTCACACGCTGCGCCTTGGTCCAACCTTTTCAACAACCGTGACATCGCCGCTCCATTTTTCATATGTCCATTTGTTTTGTCTTGTTTCCATACACACCTGGTTTTCATTCCCTAATCCCACAATGTATTTAGTCCTCTGTTCCCTCCATGTCTTTGTGTGAAATTGTTTTGATGTTGTGGGTATTGTTACCCGCGAGACTTTTGTGTTCTGTGTTTTGGGCACGTTTTATGTGCTTTCGTTTGGACCGGAATAAAAAGTGCGCCCGTCAACTACACTCTGCTCTCCTGCACCTGACTTCGCCTCCAGTACACGCCCTTAACATGTGCTGCACAATCACCTTGCCCTTTACCCCACATCACAACCACACCACTTCTACTACCTGTATATCCAACCCATCTTCTCCAGCTGTACCGATGGCCCCCCCACGTGACACACCATATCTCCTGAAACAGCTCCACACTGTTTATCATTTTATAGAGCTCCAATTCTACCCTAAGTCACACAGAGACAATCCCATTAACTTCTAATGGCTGCATCCCTTCTCAAATCGAACTGCCTTTAGCTCAGGCCCAGAAGTAAGGATATGCAGATTATTGGTATCATTGGAATGGAAACATTTTGATGTTTGTGGAAATGTTATTTGATTGGAGGAGAATATAACACAGTAGATCTGGTGGAAGAAAAGAGAAAAAAAGAGCATACGTTTTCTGTTTTTTTATTGTTGCAGTATCATCTTTCACATGTACTAGAATAGCCAAACAGTCAGATAGGATGCTGGGGATCATTTAGATGGAGAACACAAGAGGGCACCTGTAGTTGTGCAAAGTTTCAGGCTGATAACTTCAGGAATGGGTGAGCTATATGACATTTAGCATGAAGTCACCCAGGTGTCCCACACAAGTTGCCCAAATGTACCCAAGTGGCCAAATTGGTGAAATGATATAACTATATACAACATATCAAAAAGCTAACATACAAAAATATTTAAAAAAATATTTTTTAAATACATATACAAAAAAAAACAGGGGTAGACCCTTTGGAAGACCCTCAGTCCTCTACACAATATTTTGCTGCTGGTGCCATGTCCCCATGCAGTCTCTTTCTGCTGTAAAGCAGAGGTAAACCGAACAAGTGGTGCACGTGATGTGCGACTTCATGTGACAAAGAACACAACGACGCATCCATGCTGTGCCCTTTTGGCCCTGAGGCACATTCATGCCTGCAGTTATGAACTTTGGCATATGAACACCCCTGGTGGCAGGAGTAGAGGGGGCAGAGGTAGAGGGGGCAGAAGGTGATGCAGTGGACTTAGTGCTATAGCCAGCAAGCTCCCGGATGAGCAGCTCCCTGAAGGCTAGCTGTGAGATGGGGGGGGCAGTCCACAGCTCTTAACCATTTCCTTCTGCAAGATGAAGGAATTCACCAGAGCAATGTCAATGAAATGATAAAACAATGTCTTGTACCGTTTCTTTGTCTTATGGAGAACATTGTAGTACCCTATCAGTACGTCTGATAAGTCTACACCTCCCATGCCCTTGTTGTAGTCCTTGATAGCTGCAGGAATGGGGACATTTTTGGTGGTCCATGCCCCAGTAGCGTCCTTCACACGCCTGACGACGTGATCACCACTGAAGGACTTGTGGATAGTGGAGCACATCACATCACCTCTCTGGTATCCATCCACTTCACAAACAGCAGCCCATCTTCACGGATCCATCGCATGGTACCCCGCTCAGCCCGCTTAGGCATGTCGTTCACCTTTGTCTTCGGAAAGCCCATTCTGTTGGTCCGAATGGTGCCACAAGCCCACACATCCAGCTTCCTCAGGTCTGTGAACAGGCTTGTGTAGAAGTTGTCCACAAAAAGTTTGTAGCCCTTCCCCAGCAGTTGAAAATCCAATAACTCCATGACGGGATCATAACCGAGTCCCTTACCAGTCGCAAAACTGCTTTTCCCCTCAAACAAACAAATTGCACGTGTATGCACACACAGAATCAGCCAAAACAAACCGCTAGTAACCCCATTTTGTTGGTTTGTGACGCATGTATTGTTTTAGGCCAATTCTGGCCTTTGAGGCTACCATCCTCTCATCTATGGACAAGTTCTGGGCAGGCTGAAAATGGGTCTTGCAGGCCTCAACCATGCTGGGGTAGAGAGGTTTGACTTTGCAGAGCCTGTCAAACCTTGCGGTGCCTCTCGTCCTGTCATTGTCCTCATCAACTTTTGGGTCACTGATGTGAAGCGCCCGTGAGATATTTAGAAACCTTGTAGAGGACATGACAGTGGGGGGGAAAGGCAGTTGATAGAGGGGATGTTTTCCAGTAATCCTTGAGGGTTTTTAACTTCACCAGCGAAAGGTACTGTAGCAGAAAAGGTCTGACATGGAAATGGGCTTCCATGCCTCTTTCTTTCCTGCTTGCTTCTTAGCCCCGTACTTGTTTGTATTAGACACCAGGGAATCAACAACTGACGGGGTGATAAACAGTTGAAAAAGTTGCATGGGGCTGTATTTTGAGGCCATGTCCAGCTGAGGTCCTGGTGGCCTTTTTGGTCGGAATATTGGAGGACGTGGCTCCACATCCCCCTCCAGCACAGAGTGCCATTGCCCCTCTACCTCTCTGCCAGCAGGTTTCACACTTCCCTTCCCCCGCTTCTTTGTCAGTGTCTTCACACCTCTAGATGGCCGGGCGGAGGTAGGTGTGGAGCCGGAGACCGCAGGGTGGGGGATGGGCACCATGGCACCGGGGGCTCCCAGTCGGAGTCGCTATCACTGTGAAAGAAAACATTTAAAAAAATATTTATGTATGCGCCTTGTATCATCACGTAAAATAAATAATAGTAAAGGGTCTGTTATCCTCCCACCTTTGACACCACCTTTGACCCTGTTCCCCCTTGTTAGCCAAATAGCCAACTTTGCCTGAGCAAACAAAATTCAACCACACACACATTTGGCCTTTTCCTTATTCGAATAGCTGCAACCCATTATAAACATCCTGACAGTAAACTCCACCCCAAACCTCTCACGCAGACATTCCAACTTGTCGGCAGACTGGACTGATCTCAAAAGGCTGGCTGGGTTGCCCAGGCTCCACACCCCCTTCTCATGTGGGCCTTAACAGCTGCCAGGCCCTCAGCACCACAGAGGAAAAATCTGAGAGACCTGATGCACTCAGCCTCTCCAGCCTCATGATGAATAGCTGCCGGCTCAACCTTAATCCGCCAGCTCTCCTCAGCAGTGTGCATGCTGTTACCCTCCAGCCAACATCAGTAGGGTACAGCAGTCTCTGTGCCGCCTTTAGTCAGAATGCAGCCACCCTGCTCACACTCCCTCTATATGACACTTGGGACAGGAACCACCTCCACCTGGCCGGTCTTGACACCACTGTCAGTGACAGCCCCTCCCAGTTCTTCCTGACCCCCTCCCTGCAGTCTCCTGCATAGGGAGTGTGGCTCAATGGCTAGTGTATATAACTGCCCCGATAGAAGGCATCCTTGTCTAATGTCTCACCCAGACTGGCCTACTGAGCCCCCCTCCCACCTTGAGCATACATGACGCCCCAGCATACACATCTTCACACAGGCCAAAACTTTTCCCCAAACCCAAACAGACATCACATTAAACAGATTCTCCCACTCTATCAAAAGCATTCTCTTTGTCTAAAGAGACCAGTCCAAAGTTCACAAATGACTGCCTCGCCTGGTTCCCCAACTACTTCTCAGACAGAGTTCAGTGTGTCAAATCAGACACGCCTGTTGTCCGGACCTCAGACAGTCTATGGGGGTACCACAGGGTTCAATTCTCGGGCCGACTCTTTTCTCTGTATATATCAACGATGTTGCTCTTGCTGCGGGTGATTCCCTGATCCACCTCTACACAGATGACACCATTCTGTATACATCTGGCCCTTCTTTGGACACTGTTAACTAACCTCCAGACGAGCTTCAATGCCATACAACACTCCTTCTGTGGCCTCCAACTGCTCTTAAACGCTAGTAAAACCAAATGCATGCTTTTTAACCGTTCGCTGCCCGCACCCGCCCGCCCGACTAGCATCACTACTCTGGACGGTTCTGACTTAGAATATGTGGACAACTACAAATACCTAGGTGTCTGGCTAGACTGTAAACTCTCCTTCCAGACTCATATTAAACATCTCCAATCCAACATTAAATCTGGAATCGGCTTCCTATTTCGCAACAAAGCCTCCTTCACTCATGCCGCCAAACATTCCCTCGTCAAACTGACTATCCTACCGATCCTCGACTTCAGCGATGCCATTTACAAAATAGTCTCCAACATTCTACTCAGCAAACTGGATGCAGTCCATCACAGTGCCATCAATTTAGTCACCAAAGCCCCTTATACTACCCACCACTGCAACCTGTATGCTCTAGTCCGGCTGGCCCTCGCTACATACTGGCTCCAGGTAATCTATAAGTCTTTGCTAGGTAAAGCTCCGCCTTATCTCAGCTCACTGGTCATGATAACAACACCCACCCGTAGCACGCGCTCCAGCAGGTATATCTCACTGGTCATCCCCAAAGCCAACACCTCCTTTGGCCGCCTTCCAGTTCTCTGCTGCCAATGACTGGAACGAATGGCAAATATAGCTGAAGCTGGTGACTTATATTTCCCTCACTAACTTTAAACATCAGATATCTGAGCAGCTAACCAATCGCTGCAGCTGTACATAGTCCATCTATAAATAGCCCATCCAATCTACCTACCTCATTCCCATATTGTTTTTATTTACTTTTCTGCTCTTTTGCACACCAGTATTTCTACTTGCACATCATAATCTGCTCATCTATAACTCGTGTTAATCTGCTAAATTGTAATTACTCCACTACTATGTTCTAATTATTGCTTTACCTCACGCCATTTGCACACACTGTATATAGACTCTTTTTTTCTATTGTGTTATTGACTGTACATTTGTTTATTCCATGTGTAACTCTTTGTTGTTGTTTATGTCGCACTGCTCTGCTTTATCTTGGCCAGGTCGCAGTAGTAAATGAGAACTTGTTCTCAACTAACCTACCTGGTGAAATAAAGTTGAAATAACTAACCTAACTGGTTAAATAAAGGTTAAATAAACAAACATTAGACACATGTCCCTGATTAAGAACAGGTTGTCTGTAATTGAGTGTCCCGTACACAATATGTTTGGTCCTTATGTACTATAAGTCCAGATGGGACTTCAGTCTGTTAGAGAGGACCTTGGCAAATACCTTGTTGTCAGCACAGAGTAATACCACAGGCCTCCAGTTCTTAAGTTCACACAAGTCCCCTTCCTTGGGCAGGAGAGTCAGAACCGCCCCACGTCAGCTCATTGGTAACTCTTCTACCAAACGCACTCATGGTACACGCAAAGGAAGTCCAGTCCAATTATTTTTTCAAAAACTCCACTGGGAATCCATCGAGTCCACCGGGAGTTACCTGGGTTACGGCCTCTGCCAGTTCATGGGACAACAGAGGAATGTCCATTTTATCCCTCTGTGCCAGAGAGAGTTTAGGGAGTTCTGCAAACAAAACCTGAGCACACATAGGATCATGCAATTCTGCCCTATACAAACTCAGTATTAAACGCCACAGTCCCCCACCACAGGTCACCTGCCCATCCGACAGCCATATCCAAACCAAAGAATAAGGAGCATCCATCTTCTTGAGCATGGATAACCTAGCTCTTACAAGTGTTCCCTTTGCTTTAACCTGGATGAAATTGCCCAGGTCCCTATGTAGTTCAGCTAAATTATCCTGGAGACCTACATTGCCTTGCCCCACCATCTCTACCTCTATCTCACTAATACAACGCTCTAGTTCCCCCAATACTCTCCTAGCCTCTGAGGATGAGAGAACATTTATTCCATGGCTCAGCACACTTGACCCTTTCCACCAGATCCCCCAATCGACTTCATTCACCACATCACTATGCATCTCCTGCAGAAACAACATCTGTACTTTTTGGGGTTTTACATATTCACCCAACACACTCCTCTTTCCCACTTCTCTGGAGCCATTTATATGAAGCGAGCCTACCTGAAGAGTCTCCATGAGAAGTGGGAGAAAAGCCAGCAAAGAAATAGACCAATAGCAAATCTCAACAATCTCCAGTGCCAGAAAAAAAACAATTACTCTAAACAGAGTGTGAAGGTAGACCCTTACACACAGTTGTGACCCACTTCCTCAATCTAAAACATTTCCTGGATGAGAGGACACCATGCCCCTCATTTTTCATCGTGTGTTCTACTGATCTTATATTTTCTAGTTTCAAATCAGCCCTGTGCTTATTCAGGCTACTAGTAGATCAGTGTGGTGGCCACAGATTAATGTGTACCATGGAGTCAGAAGGATATACGGTACTTGTAAAAAGTGGCAATGGGTGGCTACTTTGAAGAATATAAAATACATTTTGATTTGTTTAATACTTTTTTGGTTACTACATGATTCCATATGTGTTATGTCATAGTTCTGATGTCTTCACTATAATTCTACTGTCACGGTTGTCGTAAGAACGGGACCAAGGCGCAGCGTACATAGAGTTCCACATCTTTATTTCCAAGTGAAACTTCAGCAAAACAATAAACGAACAACGAAACGTGACTACGTGGTGCACAAACACAAAACAATATCCCATAAATACAGGTGGGAAAAATAGCTACTTAAAAATGATCCCAATTAGAGACAACGATTACCAGCTGCCTCTAATTGGGAATCATACAAAACATCAACATAGAAAATATAAACTAGAACACAACATAGAAATTATAAACTAGAATACCCCCTAGTCATGCCCTGACCCACAACACCATAGAGAAACAAGGGCTCTCTATGGTCAGGGTGTGACATCTACTATGTAGAAAAGTACAAATAAAGAAAAACCTTTGAATGAGTAGGTGTGTCTACACTTTTGACTGGTACTGTAGGTGTCTGTCTGTCTGTCTGTCTGTCTGTCTGTCTGTCTGTCTGTCTGTCTGTCTGTCTGTCTGTCTGTCTGTCTGTCTGTGTCTTCAGGGAGCAGCTATACTGTAGCTGCATGGGTGAAATAAGCACACAGTAGAGGACATGTGCAGGTTATGGCAGGCAGCAATGTAGTGCGCTGCCAACCCACAGTTCTCTGAGTCCTCCCCCAACAGGACGCGTAGCCTACTCTCATCAGAGAGGGCTTTGAAACCTTGCATAAGGGTTTCAAATTTGGGGAAATGACAATCTCTAATTGTTTTATAGTTTTGACAATTTGTCAGGAAATGCAGCTCTGTCTCAGGTTCTGCTGTTGTGCAGTGGTTGCACAGCCTTTCCTCTACAGGGAGCCAGGTTTTCCTGTGTCTACCCTTCTCAATGGCAAGACTGTGCTCACTGAGCCTGTACTTTGTCAAGGTTTTTCTAAGGTTTTGACCAGTAACCATGGTCAAATAGTTTGCCACGGTGAACTGTCGATTTAAGACCAGATAACACTGCATTTTGCTTTGTGTTTGTGTTTCCCAATAAGCAATGTAGTTTGGTTTTAATTGTGTTGTAATTTGGTTTATTCTGATTGATTGGATGTTCTGGTCCTGAGTCTTCAGTGTGTTAGTAGAACAGGTTTGGGAACTGAGCCCCAGGACCAGCTGGATGAGGGGACTGAGGCTTCAGTGTGTTAGTAGAACAGGTTAGTGAACTCAGCCCCAGGACCAGCTGGATGAGGGGACTGAGGCTTCAGTGTGTTAGTAGAACAGGTTTGGGAACTCAGCCCCAGGACCAGCTGGATGAGGGGACTCTTTTCTTTGCTCAGCTCTTGGCATTGCAGGGCTTGGTAATGATATGAGAGGGGGTCACTGTATTTTAGATGTTTCCAAAACTGAATTGCTATTTTTTGAGTTTTTATTATTAGTGGATATTGGCCTAATTCTGCCCTGCATGCATTGTTTGTAGTTTTCCTCTGGACATGTAGGAGAATCTTACAGAACTCTGCATGCAGGGTTTCAATGGGGTGTTTGTCCCATTTGGTGAAATCTTGTTTTGCAAGTGGATCTCACACCTCACTGCCGTAAGTTAGTTCAATGACATATTCAATTAGTTTTAGCCTAATGTTAATAGGTATTTCAATTTGAATTTGTTTTTTAATGGCATAGAACGCCCCGCGTGCTTTCTCTCTCAGCTCATTCACTGCATCATTAAAGTGTCCAGTTGAGCTTATTTTTAAACCTAAGTAATTGTAGTGTGTGCAGGACTCTATATATTTAAACCTAAGTAATTGTAGTGTGTGCAGTACTCTATGTATTTTGTACCAATTGAGAACTTTGGTCTAATTCCCTGAGATCTGGAACTTCTCTGGAAAATCAATATTTTAGTATTTTTGGGGTTTACTGCCAGGGCCCAGGTCTGGCAGTACTGCTCTAGCAGGTCCAGGCTCTGCTGTAGGCCATGTGCTGTGGGTGACAGCAGGCATAGGTCATCTGCAAAGAGTAGGTATTTAACCTCTGAATTGTGGAGACTAACACCAGGGGCTGATGATTTTTCTAGAATAGTGGCCAATTCAGTTGATGTAAATATTGTGCAGGGCTCAGATTGCAACCCTGGCGAAGGCCACGCCCTGGTTAAAGAATTCTGTTATTTTCTTGCCAATTTTAATGCTGCACGTTTTGCCAGTATACATTGATTTAATTATGTCATATGTTTTACCCGCTACACCACTTTCAATAACTTTGTAGAACAGTCCTGCATGCCAAATATAATCAAATGCTTTTTGGAAGTCGATAAAGCAAGCATATATGTAACTCTCTGTCACTCTCTGTCACCCTCTGTCTCTTTCTGTCACTCTCTGTCTCTTTCTGTCACTCTCTGTCTCTTTCTGTCACTCTCTGTCTCTCTCTGTTACTGTCTCTCTCTGTGTCTGTCTGTTAATGTCTATCTGTCTCTCTCTGTCTCTCTCTGTCTGTCTGTTAATGTCTATCTGTCTCTCTCTGTCTCTCTCTGTCTCTGTCTGTTAATGTATATCTCTCTGTCTGTCTGTTACTGTCTCTCTGTCTCTCTCTGTCTCTGTCTGTTACTGTCTCTCTGTCTCTCTCTGCCAGGCTGGCAGCACTGATGCTGCTGCTCTCCTCTCCAGTAATGACTACAGGCCCCTGGGTAGCACATTTTAACCAGTTTTTAATTGCTTTGGTGCCCACTATCTCTTCTCTCTCTCTCTCTCTCTATTTCAACCCACCATTCTCTCCCTCACTAATTCCATACTATTCCCCAATCGCTGTTTTGGGAGCAATCACAGTCTAGAAGCTGTAGTTATCAGGCATTAGCTATATAGAACCAACCCTGAGTTGAAGCATGTGAGGAATACAAGCTGTAGTTATCATGCACAGAATCAGACATTAGCTATATAGAACCAATCCTGAGTTGAAGCATGTGAGGAATACAAGCTGTAGTTATCATGCACAGAATCAGACATTAGCTATATAGAACCAACCCTGAGTTGAAGCATGTGAGGAATACAAGCTGTAGTTATCATGCACAGAATCAGACATTAGCTATATAGAACCAATCCTGAGTTGAAGCATGTGAGGAATACAAGCTGTAGTTATCATGCACAGAATCAGACATTAGCTATATAGAACCAACCCTGAGTTGAAGCATGTGAGGAATACAAGTTTGATGAAATATAAAGACCATTCGGCTGTGTAGTTGCAATTCCAGCGTAACTGTGATTGGTAGTCTTGTTATACACTCCACCTCAGAAGAAGAGAGGGAAGGCTGAAGGTCACAGTGTCCACTTCCCTGGGAGTAGCAATCTCCCCTCCACTAATGAATACCTGGCTTATGACCTATATAGCCCATCACCCTGCCTCTCTCTTCCACCTCCTCTCCTCTCTCTTTCCTCTCCTCCCCCACCCCTCTCTCTTTCCTCTCCTCCCCCTCCCCTCTCTCTTTCCTTTCCTCTCCTCCCCTTTTCTCCCCTCTCCTCTCTCTTCCCTTCTCTTTCCTCCCCTCTCTTCTCTCTATCCTCCCTTCTCCTCTCTCTTCCCTTCTCTTTCCTCCCCTCTCCTCTCTCTTTCCTCCCCCTCCCCCTCCCCTCTCCTCTCTCATTCCTCTTCCCCTTCTCCTCTCTCTTTCCCCTCCCCCTCCTCTCGCTCCCCCATCTCCTCTCTCTTTCCTCTCCTCCCCCTCCCCTTTCCTCTCTCTTTCCCCTTCCCTCTCTCTTTCCTTTCCTCTCCTCCCCTTTTCTCCCCTCTCCTCTCTCTTCCCTTCTCTTTCCTCCCCTCTCCTCTCTCTATCCTCCCTTCTCCTCTCTCTTTGTTCTCCCCTCTCCTCTCTCTTTCATCCCCCTCCCCTCTCCTCTCTCATTCCTCCCCCTCCCCTCTCCTCTCTCATTCCTCTTCCCCTTCTCCTCTCTCTTTCCCCTCCCCCTCCTCTCGACCCCCCCTATCTCCTCTCTCTTTCCTCTCCTCCCCCCTCCCATCTCCTCTCTCCTCTTCTCCCCCCTCCCCTCCCATCTCCTCTCTTTTTCCTTTTCTCTCCTTCCCTCTCCTCCCCTCTCTCTTTCCCCTTTCCTCCCCTCTCATTATTTTCTCTCCTTCCCTCTCCTCCCCTCTCTCCTTCCCTCTCCTCCCCTCTCTCTTTCCTGTCTTCTTCTCCCCCCTCCGCTCTCCTCTCATATATTACCCTCTTCCCCTCTCTCCTGTCTGCATGACTGGTCTTGCTTCTGTAGACTAGGACACAGTTGTCAGTAGTCTACAGTAGTCTGTAGAAACCTTCCTGGAGATCGCAGCAGCCTTTTCTGTTCTCCTGTTTCTCTCCCCTCTGCCTGCCTGGATTAACAGACTGGGCTATATCTGGAGCTGCCGGGAGGATGTGGACTGTTTGTTAATGTGCTTGTTATCTGTTCCATCTAAAAAGAGAGCGAGTAAACCTTTACTTTGAAATGTAATCGAGGGAACCTACCCTACAGTAGTAAAAACGATGCAACTTGCGTACTATTGAGGATATACCTTAGTTGTTCATTTTTAACCCCAATAATATCCCTACTACATTACATCCATAGATAAAACAATGTTTAATGATATAGTTAGCCCATTATGAATAGGAGTGATTGGAGGAGGGATTGAGTCGTTCATGGGACGATTATTAGACAGAAGGTCACACGGGTTATCAGGGTATTATAAACTGGGTGGTTCGAGCCCTGAATGCTGATTGGCTGACAGCCGTGGTATATCAGGTACTAAACCTACACTCACATGGATCAGCTCCAAGCCAATCAAAAAGGGTAGGATCCTTAACAGGTTTTAACACAGTTATAAAAACAGTGATAACATTATAATGTGGACAGTGCCCCTCCCTCCCTCCCTCCCACTGAGGCTGTGTAGGCTGGAATATCAGGGGTTGGTCTGAGGGAGGAATGTTAGACAGATAGGGACTGGCAGGTCAGAGGTAAGATACTGTCCCTCCCTCCCTCCCTCCCACTGAGGCTGTGTAGGCTGGAATATCAGGGGTTGGTCTGAGGGAGGAATGTTAGACAGATAGGGACTGGCAGGTCAGAGGTAAGATACTGTCCCTCCCTCCCTCCCTCCCACTGAGGCTGTGTAGGCTGGAATATCAGGGGTTGGTCTGAGGGAGGAATGTTAGACAGATAGGGACTGGCAGGTCAGAGGTAAGATACTGTCCCTCTTGACTCCACGCTCCCACCCTCGGCCCCTGCAAGTCCCTCTGGGTGTCCCCTCTGGCCTGCAGGGTCAGTCCTGGTCAGTCCTAGCCCAGGGGTGGTGGGTAGCTCTGACCTCAAACAACTGCCCACAATATGCCACAGCGTCATCATCTCCGATCTACATTTTAACATCCATGGTTAATTTTGATTGGCGTGTAACGTATGCGACATTCAGAGTTAGTGATTGGTGGAGACTTTTCCTGGCTGCAAGGGGAGGGAGGGAGGTCGATCTGGTGAATAGGGGGGGGGGGGGGGGGGGGGGGGGGTCCTGTTCCCATGGCAACTCCCTGGTGGCCCCATGTTTTTTTTTATCACCAAGCCAGGGAGAGAGGTTTTTAGCGCCAGCATGTCTGGTGCTCTGTGTGTGTTACAGCCAGGCCTAGCTGGCCTGGTATGATGCTCCCAGATTGGGGAGAGATGGCCAGGATTATCCCTTACTGCTCAGCAGGAGCAGAGCCGTTTTCATCTCAATATCAAATTATTTCTGGGTAACAATTTAAGTACCAAAAAGTACCAAGAAACAAGAATAGCTTCTTAGCAAAGAGCAATTTCTCAAGAAATAATTTAGCTAAGACTGTCTGGGAGTGGTCTGAGTGGGGAAGGGGAAACTGGAAACTAGATGTGAGGTTTGGAACTCTCTTTCTTATTGGTCTATTAACCCATTTACTTCTGGTGATGTCACCAGGCAGGCCAAAACTCCATCCCACCAAAACAGGCCGACATTTCAGGCTGTCTTTTCAAACAGCTCTTACACCTCATAGTGTAGAAGTATATATATAAAAAACACAGGAAATCATGTTCTTGACTGCACTGGGTCTTTAACACAGACTCTTAGACAAAAGGTTTCTTCTCCGCCTGTCCCTGTAGGAGAACGCATTTTTTATTTCATTTACTTATTTTTGTACCTCCTTTTCTCCCCAATTTCATGGTATCCAATTGGTAGCTACAGTTGTAGGAGAAAAACTCCAGATGCAGCGTGGTATGTGTTCATGATGATGTTTTAATTAATGAAAGCACTGACCACTGAATACAAAACAATAAACGAATAACGACCTTGACGCTATAATGCGAACTATGCTGACACAAGCAACTAACATAAATAATCACCCACAACCCACAATGACAAAACAGGCTACCTAAATATGGTTCCCAATCAGAGACAACGACTAACACCTGCCTCTGATTGAGAACCATATCAGGCCCAAACACAGAAACAGACAAACTAGACATCCAACATAGAATGCCCACTCAGATCACACCCTGACCAAACAAAACATATAAACATACAAAGCAAACTATGGTCAGGGTGTGACACCGGGGTATCCTGGAATGACATTGACCTCATCCCGTCGGTAGAGGATGCCTGGTTATTCTTTAAAAGTGCCTTCCTCACCATCTTAAATAAGCATGCTCCATTCAAAAAATGTAGAACTAGGAATATATATAGTCCTTGGTTCACTCCAGACCTGTCTGCCCATGACCAGCACAAAAACATCCTGTGGCGTTCTGCATTAGCATCGAAAAGCCCCCATGATATGCAACTTTTCAGGGAAGTTAGGAACAAATATACACAGGCAGTTAGGAAAGCAAAGACTAGCTTTTTCAAACAGAAATTTGAATCCTGTAATACTAACTCAAAAAAGTTCTGGGACACTGTAAAGTCCATGGAGAATAAGAGCACCTCCTCCCAGCTGCCCACTGCACTGAGGCTAGGAAACACTGTTACCACAGATAAATCCACGATAATTGAGAATTTCAATAAGCATTTTTCTATGGCTGGCCATGCTTTCCACCTGGCTACTCCTACCCCGGTCAACAGCCCTGCGCTCCCCATAGCAACTCGCCCAAACCTCCCCCACTCTCCTTCACCAAAATCCAGATAGCTGATGTTCTGAAAGAGCTGCAAAATCTGGACCCCTACAAATCAGCCGGGCTAGACAATCTGGACCCTCTCTTTCTAAAATTATCTGCCGAAATAGTTGCAACCTCTATTACTAGCCTGTTCAACCTCTCTTTCGTATCGTATGAGATTCCCATAGATTGGAAAGCTGCCGCGGTCATCCCCCTCTTCAAAGGGGGAGACACTCTAGACCCAAACTGCTCCAGACCTATATATATTGTACCCTGCCTTTCTAAGGTCTTTGAAAGCCAAGTTAACAAACAGATTACCGACCATTTCGAATCTCACTGTACCTTCTCCGCTATGCAATCTGGTTTCAGAGCTGGTCATGGGTGCACCTCAGCCACGCTCAAGGTCCTAAACGATATCATAACTGCCATTGATAAGAGACATTACTGTGCAGCCGTGTTCATCGACCTGGCTAAGGCTTTCGACTCTGTCAATTACCGCATTGTCATTGGCAGACTCAGCAGCCTTGGTTTCTCGAATGATTGCCTCGCTTGGTTCACCAACTACTTCTCCGATAGAGTTCTGTGTGTCAAATCGAAGGACCTCTGGCAGTCTCTATGGGTGTGCCACAGGGTTCAATTCTCGGGCCGACTCTCTTCCCTGTATACATCAATGATGTCTCTCTCGCTGCTGGTGATTATTTGATCCACCTCTACGCAGACGACACCATTCTGTATACCTCTGGCCCTTCTTTGGACATTGTGTTAACTAACCTACAGATGATTTTCAATGCCATACAACTCTCCTAAATGCAAGTAAAACTAAATGCATGCTCTTCAGCCGATCGCTGCCCGCACCTGTCCGGCCATCCAACATCACTACTCTGGACAGTTCTGACTTATGTGGACAACTACAAATACCTAGGTGTCTGGTTAGACTGTAAACTCTCCTTCCAGACATTAAACATCTCCAATTCAAAATTAAATCTAGAATCGGCTTCCTATTTTGCAACAAAGCCTCCTTCACTCATGCTGCCAAACATACCCTTGTAAAACTGACCATCCTACCGATCCTCGACTTCGGCAATGTCATTTACAAAATAGCCTCCAACACTCTACTCAACAAATTGGATGCAGTCTATCACAGTGCTATCCGTTTTGCACCAAAGCCCCATATACTACCCACCACTGCGACATGTATGCTCTCGTTGGCTGGCCCTCGCTTCATACTCGTCGCCAAACCCATTGGCTCCAGGTCATCTACAAGTCTCTGCTAGGTAAAGCCCCGCCTTATCTCAGCTCACTGGTCACCATAGCAGCACCCACCCGTAGCACATGCTCCAGCAGGTATATCTCACTGGTCACCCCCAAAGCCAATTCTTCCTCTGGCCACCTCTCCTTCCAGTTCTCTGCTGCCAATGACTGGAACGAACTGCAAAAATATCTGAAGTTGGAGACTCTTACCTCCCTCACTAGCTTTAAGCACCAGCTGTCAGAGCAGCTCACAGATCACTGCACCTGTACATAGCTCATCTGTAAATTGCCCATCCAATCTACCTCATCCCCATACTGTATTTATTTATTTATTTGTTTATTTGTCTTGCTCCCTTTGCACCCCAGTATCTCAACTTGCACATTCATCCTCATCACATCCTACAATTCCAGTTTTTAATTGCTATATTGTAATTACTTTGCCACCATGGCCTATTTATTGCCTTACCTCCCTTATCCTACCTCATTTGCACATGCTGTATATAGATATTCCTACTGTATTACTGATTGTATGTTTGTTTATTCCATGTGTAACTCTGTATTGTTGTATGTGTCGAACTGCTATGCTTTATCTTGGCCAGGTCGCAGTTGCAAATGAGAACTTGTTCTTAACTAGCCTACCTGGTTAAATAAAGGTGAAATATAGATATTTTTGTTGCTCTGTTAATTTATAATAAAGTCTGAATCTACAAATTCCGGTATCGGTGCAAATATTTGACTCAATATTTCCACAAAATGTTTTTTAAAAAACAGTCTTGTCTCATCACTGCAACTCCCGTACGGACTCTGGAGAGGCGAAGGTCTCCCGGTCGCGGCCGGCTGCGACAGAGCCTGGACTCAAACCCAGAATCTCTAGTGGCACAGCTAGCACTGAGATGCAGTGCCTTAGACCACTGCACCACTCGGGAGACCTCAGGAGAAAGTTTTTTGGTTCCAGGTAAAACCCTGTTGGGTTCCATGTAGAACCCGGTTGGGTTCCATGTAGAACCCTCTGTGGAAACCGTTTTATATGGAACCAAAAAGGGTTCTCCCTGGAACCAAAAAGCGTTATCCTATGTGGACAGCCAAAGAACTCTTTTAGGTTCTAGATACAGTCACACCGTGTTTTCTAAATGTACTGTACTACTGTTGTCTGTCCTTGTCCTCTTTATCTCCTCTGACTGCTAGAAGAATGTTTTGAAAAATAGACACAAGATGAAATATGTTGGAAAAGCATTGCATTGAGAGGATCAGTGAAGTGTAAACATTGACCACAGAGACTAAATGAACTGAAACTACAGTACATAGCCCAATATGACACTATATGGCTGTTCAGGTTGAAAGGACTAAGGAGCCAACATGGTGAAGTGTGTGTGTGACCTGTGCCACACAAAATCTGTCCCTGCATACCAAACTGACACAGACAGACAGGTGGGATTAGTGACTGCTGGTGCTCTCTGTTTGGGAATGCGAAGGCATCCTATGACTGGGGAAGTGCATTGTGGGAATCTGACATCATGCACCTGTTTGCCTACTGAGCAAAATCCTTGTTCAATAGTTAAGCCGTCATTCACTTTTCCCTCTACTAGGTCACCATAAGCGTGACCCTTACATATGTTGAATGCTAAAGAGGTCTAGCCTGAGTCTATCCTCTCCCATCAGACGGATAATGATGCAGTGAAGTTCTATTTGCACCTCAGCCTCTGCAGTTAGAAGGCTGGCAGTCATAATGATCAGCCATCTCATCATCTCACAGATCTCATTAGATGCAATGATCTTCGTCTCACTAGCTGGTCCTGTCGGAGTCTCAAATGGTTCCCTGTTACCTTTGTAGTGCACTACTTTTGATTAAGGCTCTGGTCAAAAGTAGTGCACCATATCAGGATTAAGGTACAATTTGGGATGCACTTTTTTTTGTGTCTGGTGACGGGTCAGTGTAGATGGTTGTTTTAATGCTGAGGATAGGTCAACACACCTATTGGAACCAAGCACACAGACTGTGTCCAGACTTCACTGCCTACTCCATTACCGTCCAGAGTCCACAGCTCAACCCAGTGCAGGGTTAACATAACAGGCCTGGACTGGACAGTGTGCTAGATAGAGATATGGCATTCTGATCTGGCTGTGAAGTGCAGACGTAACACAATTCCCTGATATTGACAAGTCTGAACTCCAAGGAGAGGTCATCTCTAGGGAAGCTTTTACTGACCACCTGACCATTGACTCGCTGGGTTCCTGGAAAATAGATCCATTAGATCAACTCTTTGTGCTAACTAGAAGTGCTGACTATCTAGTCTAAACTGTTGATTCACTAGGAAGTGAGAAATAGGATTGCCTCAGGTTGTAATGAAATCAGGAATCCAGGTGCTAAACGGTGCTTATATCATTCACAGCCTCATCTGACAATCAGGCATTTTCCTCACAAATAGAGGAAAGCTGATCAGGATGATAAAGGCAACTCTCAGCTCTCTGGCAGTCCCTTCGCCATCTTCCCATCTCAAAGTGACACAGACACTTAGTTTTTCTTCTTCTCCTGGTGATAGCTGTAATTCAGATCCTGCGGAGTATAAAGTACCTCTCCAGGGGCTTGTAAAGTGCTTGTTACACTAGACACTACAGGCCTGCGCGTGGCTTTACAGGAGCCCAGGTGGTAGAGCCACAGTGCCTCTAGTTCAGATATGAGGGGAGTATCAACAGCACTTACCTTTCTCTGCTGGTGTTCCGCTGCTGAAGCTCATGTTCGAAGGCTCAGCACCTGAGTCTGTCTGAATTTAAAACAGGTTTAGAACCTGAGTTAGTCTGGGTTTAGAACAGGTTTAGAACAGGTTTAGAACCAGAGTTAGTCTGGGTTTAGAACAGGTTTAGAACCTGAGTTAGTCTGGGTTTAGAACAGGTTTAGAACCAGAGTTAGTCTGGGTTTAGAACAGGTTTAGAACCTGAGTTAGTCTGTGTCCTGATTGGTCCCTGGATGGAAGACCAGATGCTGCTGGAAGGAGTGTTGGAAGGCCAGTAGGAAGGACTCTTTCCTCTGGTCAAAATAAAGATTCTAATGCCGCAGTGTAGTCTTTCAGATGGGATGTTAAACGGGTGTCCTGACTCTCCGTGGTCACTAAAAGATCCCATGGTATGTAAGAGTAGGGGTGTTAACCCTGGTGTCCTGGCTAAATTCCATCACGGCCCCCTAATCATCCCCAGCTTCCAACTGGCTCATTCCTCTCCCCTGTAACTATTCCCCAGGTCGTTGCTGTAAATGAGAATGTGTTCTCAGTCAACTTACCTGGTAAAAGAAGGGTTAAATAAAATAAAATGAGTAAAAAATGTGAACATGGGAACTGACCCTCTCTCTCTCTCTCTCTCTCTCTCCCCCTCTCTCTCTCTCCCCCCTCTCTCTCTCTCCCCCTCTTCTCCCTCTCTACCCCCCTCTCTCTTCCCCTCTCTCCCCCTCTCTCCGTCTCTACCTCCCTCTCTCTCTCCCTCTCTCTCTCCCTCTCTACCCCTCTCTACTTATTCTCCCTCTCTACCCCTCTACCTCTCTCTACTTCTTCACCCTCTCTCTCTCTCTCTCTCTCTCTCTCCCCCTCCCTCCCTCCCTTCCTCCCTCCCTCAGTGCTGACTGGTTTGGTTTCCCACATACTTCTACAACATCCTGAGTCAAACACAGATCAAAGGGATTATCTGACGTCAGGCAGCGGAGGAGAGGAGGCAGGGGGAACTAAATTAGCCGTGGCAGGCGGCATGGCTCTCACACACCCAATGAAAGGTCAGGCTGGCATTTCAGCCACGGCTGGGCGGCGACAGGAGAGGAATAATGTGGAGGAGAGATCGTGCCTATAGACCTTGCAACACTTTTATGTGTTTGATTCCCACAGGGGACCAGTACTAAAATAAATGTGAACATGAATGCACTCACTACTGTAAAGGGCTGTAGATACTATTGTAAGGGGCTGTAGATACTACTGTAAAGGGGCTGTAGATACTACTGTAAGGGGCTGTAGATACTACTGTAAGGGGCTGTAGATACTACTGTAAAGGGGCTGTAGATACTACTGTAAGGGGCTGTAGATACTACTGTAAGGGGCTGTAGATACTACTGTAAGGGGCTGTAGATACTACTGTAAGGGGCTGTAGATACTACTGTAAAGGGGCTGTAGATACTACTGTAAGGGGCTGTAGATACTACTGTAAGGGGCTGTAGATACTACTGTAAAGGGGCTGTAGATACTACTGTAAGGGGCTGTAGATACTACTGTAAAGGGGCTGTAGATACTACTATAAGGGGCTGTAGATACTACTGTAAGGGGCTGTAGATACTACTGTAAGGGGCTGTAGGTACTACTATAAGGGGCTGTAGATACTATTGTAAGGGGCTGTAGATACTACTGTAAGGGGCTGTAGATACTACTGTAAGGGGCTGTAGATACTACTGTAAGGGGCTGTAGATACTACTGTAAGGGGCTGTAGATACTACTGTAAGGGGCTGTAGATACTACTGTAAGGGGCTGTAGATACTACTATAAGGGGCTGTAGATACTACATTAAGGGGCTCTAGATAAGAGCATCTGCTGAAGGGTGTACATGTAAAATGCACTCAACCCAGAACACCACCACTAGTCTGTAGCTGCTCTCCTAGGCTGAGTAGATGACTGTTTACTCCCCTAGGCTGAGTAGATGACTGACTAGTCTCCTAGGCTGAGTAGATGACTGACTAGTCTCCTAGGCTGAGTAGATGACTGACTAGTCTTCTAGGCTGAGTAGATGACTGACTAGTCTTCTAGGCTGAGTAGATGACTGACTAGTCTCCTAGGCTGAGTAGATGACTGACTAGTCTTCTAGGCTGAGTAGATGACTGAAAAGTCTCCTAGGCTGAGTAGATGACTGACTAGTCTTCTAGGCTGAGTAGATGACTGATTACTCTCCTAGGCTGAGTAGATGACTGACTAGTCTCCTAGAATGAGTAGATGACTGACTAGTCTCCTAGGGTGAGTAGATGACCGACTAGTCTCCTAGGCTGAGTAGATGACTGACTAGTCTTCTAGGCTGAGTAGATGACTGTTTACTCTCCTAGGCTGACCTGATGACTGTTTACTCTCCTAGGCTGACTAGGTGACTGTTTACTCTCCTAGGCTGAGTAGATGACTATTTACTCTCCTAGGCTGAGTAGATGACAAACTAGTCTCCTAGGCTGAGTAGATGACTGACTAGTCTCCTAGGCTGAGTAGATGACTGTTTACTCTCCTAGGCTGAGTAGATGACTGTTTACTCTCCTAGGCTGACTTGATAACTGTCTACTCTCCTAGGCTGACTAGATGACTGTTTACTCTCCTAGGCTGACTAGATAACTGTCTACTCTCCTAGGCTGACTAGATGACTGTTTACTCTCCTAGGCTGAGTAGATGACTGTTTACTCTCCTAGGCTGAGTAGATGACTGACTAGTCTCCTAGGCTGAGTAGATGACTATTTACTCTCCTAGGCTGACTAGATGACTGATGATTTTCATTGTCAACACAAATATAAATGTAGACCCCTGGATCTCTCTCTTTCCAAACTGCCCCCTCCTCCCCCTCCCCCCCCCCCCCCCCCCCCCCCCCCCCCCCCCCCCCCCCCCCCCTCCTCTCTCCTCTATCAATTCAATTCAAGGACTTTATTGGCATGGGAAACATATGTTTACATTGCCAAAGCAAGTGAGGTAGACAAAAAGTTAACAGTG
The DNA here is from genome assembly GCF_013265735.2 of Oncorhynchus mykiss. NCBI lineage: Eukaryota > Metazoa > Chordata > Actinopteri > Salmoniformes > Salmonidae > Oncorhynchus > Oncorhynchus mykiss. The sequence continues at coordinate 9,881,621 of NC_048574.1, read as the reverse complement.
AACATTACACTCACACAAGTTCCAAAAGAATGAAGACATTTTAAATGTCATATGTCTATATACAGTGTTGTAACGATATGCAAATAGTTAAAGTACAAAAGTAAAAATAAATATGGTGTTTGTTCTTCACTGGTTGCCCTTTTCTTGTTCTTCACTGGTTGCCCTTTTCTTTTCTTGCAACAGGTCACACATCTTGCTGCTGTGATGGCACACTGTGGTATTTCACCCAGTAGATAGTTTATCAAATTTGATTTTTTTCTAATTCTTTGTGGATTTGTGTAATCTGAGTGAAGTGTGTGTCTCTAATACATTTGGCAGGAGATTAGGAAGTGCAGCTCAGTTTCCACCTCATTTTGTGGGCAGTGAGCACATAGCCTGTTTTCTCTTGAGAGCCATGTCTGCCTACGGCGGCCTTTCTCAATAGCAAGGCTATGCTCACTGAGTCTGTACATAGTCAAAGCTTTCTTTACGTTTGGGTCAGTCACAGTGGTCAGGTATTCTGACACTGTGTACTCTCTGTTTAGGGCCAAATAGCATTCTAGTTTGCTCAGTTTTTTTTTGTTAATTATTTCCAATGTGTCAAGTAATAATCTTTTTGTTTTCTCATGATTTGGTTGGGTTTAATTGAGTTGCTGTCCTGGGGCTCTGTGAACTATGTTGGCTCTCTCCCCCTCTCTCTCTCTTTCCCTCTCTGTCCCTCTCCACCTCTCTCTCTGTCCCTTTCTACACCTATCCCTCTTTCTCTCCCTCTCTCCCTCTTTCTCGGGGCGGCAGGGTAGCCTAGTGGTTAGAGCGTTGGACTAGGAACCGGAAGGTTGCAATTTCAAACCCCCGACCTGACTGGGTACAAATCTGTCGTTCTGCCCCTGAACAGGCAGTTAACCCACTGTTCCTAGGCCGTCATTGAAAATAAGAATTTGTTCTTACCTAGTTAAATAAAGGTAAAATAAATAAAAAATTCTCTCTGTCCCTCTTTACACCTATCCCTCGCTCCACCTGTCCCTCTCCACCTCTCTATCCCTTTTTCTCTCCCTCTCTACACCTATCCCTCTTTCTCTCCCTCTGTCCCTCTCCACCTCTCTCTCCCTCCCTCTTCTTACCTAGTTAAATAGAGGTAAAATAAATACAAATTTCTCCCTTTCCCTCTCTGTCCCTCTCTACACCTATCCCTCTTTCTATCCCTCGCTCCACCTTTCTCCCTCTCCACCTCTCTCTCCCTCGCTCCACCTTTCCCTCTGTCCCTCTCCACCTCTCTATCCCTTTTTCTCTCCCTCTCTACACCTATCCCTCTTTCTCTCCCTCTCTCCCTCGCTCCACCTTTCCCTCTCTGTCCCTCTCTCCCTCTCTCCACCTCTCTCCCTCTCTCCCTCTCTCCACCTCTCTCCCTCTGTCCCTCTCTCCACCTTTCCCTCTTTCCCCTGTGGTATTGTGTTAATCATTCTGTCTGAGTGTTTTCACAGTGTCACTAATGAAACTCTATTTATCCGTTTGTATCTGGCCTGTACTTGCAGGCCTCGAGCACAGTAACAGCTCGTATCTGGAGCTACAGTAGTCAGGAAGCAGCTCCTATACCATAGAAATAACTGCTCCTGGATCAGTATTAGATTCCCCATCAGCTCTCTCTCTCTGTATCTCTGTATCTCTCTCTCTCTCTCTGTTTCTCTGTATCTCTCTCTCTCTCTGTGTATCTCTGTATCTCTCTCTCTCTCTCTCTGTATCTCTGTATCTCTCTCTCTCTCTCTCTGTATCTCTGTATCTCTCTCTCTCTCTCTGTTTCTCTGTATCTCTCTCTCTCTCTCTCTCTGTATCTCTGTATCTCTCTCTCTCTCTCTCTCTGTATCTCTGTATCTCTCTCTCTCTCTCTCTGTATCTCTGTATCTCTCTCTCTCTCTCTCTGTATCTCTGTATCTCTCTCTCTCTCTCTCTCTGTATCTCTGTATCTCTCTATCTCTCTGTATCTCTGTATCTCTCTCTCTCTCTCTCTCTGTATCTCTCTCTCTCTGTATCTCTGTATATCTCTCTCTCTCTCTGTATCTCTGTATCTCTCTCTCTCTCTGTATCTCTGTATCTCTCTCTCTCTCTCTCTCTCTCTGTATCTCTCTCTCTTTCTCTTTATCTTTCTCTCAATTCAATTCAAGGCGCTTTATTGGCTTGGGAAACATATGCTAACATTGCCAAAGCAAGTGAAGTAGATAATATACAAAAGTGAAATTAAAAGAAATGTTGTTGTTTTTTCAAAAAGAAAATGCACATTTTAACCAAACACTGTTTGTGTACATGGATTTTATAATGTTGTATATTTTTCCCCCAACACCACTTTCCATCAATTTGTATAGCAGACCCTCATGCCAAATTGAGTCAAAAGATTTAATGAAATCAACAAAGCATGAGAAGACTGCCTTTGTTTTGGTTTGTTTGTTTGTCAATTATGGTGTGCAGGGTGAATACATGGTCTGTTGTACGGTAATTTGGTAAAAAGACAATTTGACATTTGTTCAGTACATTGTTTTCACTGAGGAAATGTCTGCTGTTTATGATAATGCAGAGGATTTTCCCAAGGTTGCTTTTGACACATATCCCACGGTAGTTATTGGGGTCAACTTTGTCTACTTGGGGTGATCAGTCCTTGGTTCCAAATATTGTGGAAGATGCCAGAGCTAAGGATGATGTTAAAGAGTTTGAGTATTGCCAATTGGAATTTGTGGTCTGTATATTTCATCATTTCATTGAGGATACCATCAACCCCACAGCCTTTTTGGGTTGGAGGGTTTGTGTCTTTCTAGAGAAATCTCTCTCTCTTCTCAGAGGATGCAGGGGGGTGGCAACCATTCCTTATCTGGTCCTGGTGAGGCTCGTCTGCCAATAGCGCTGCATTTCTTCAGGGTGGATCGCATTAGAATAATACTCAGCATGCTTTGCAATTGTTAATTTTTACATATACATTAATATTGAATTAATTTAGCAGACACTTTTATCACACCATAATGCTATCAGACTTCTGATTTTAAAAAATGTGAACCGCTATATAAAAAGGCATAGAAAAGTATTTTGTATTTTGAAAATACATTGGAGTGTAGTTCAGTGTAATTCAAATCACAAAATACTCAGAATACTCAATAATAAGTTTCATATGCATAGAAAACTGCCCATCCCTGGGTCCACTGAGAAGGCCATCAAGACTAATTGCGTGCCATGCCATTACCAAGGGATGGGAGGAGAGGAGTGGAGTGGAGGGGGGCTGTCAGGTCTGTCCTGCGGTGTGAAAATTTGAATTGTGTCTGTTGGCTGTTGATAAATACAATCTCTCTCCCATCTTCCTCCTCCTCCCCCATCTGGTCCTCTCCTGGCTGAGCTGGCATCCGTTTGGCGTGGAGACGGTAGCAGCAGGCAGTGTGGTCTTTATTTTGATTTATTTATGGACTAACTTAATTATTCATTGGGCCAGATAGAGAGAATAAACTGTAGGGTGTGCAGATGTCACCGCTAGCCTTTCAAAGGATTTTTCTCTGGTCATGAATGGCCAGTGATTTGTTTCGCTGGCTGGGGCTCAGGCTCTTTGATCTCAGTGAGGTTGATCAGTGAGACAAAGAGGAGTCAGTGTGTTCGTATAATTAGAGGAATAGTGTAACTGACTGTAGTACTGTTGATAGTCTCCAGATGTCGGCTGCTACATGCTTGTATTTTCTATGGTCCAGATCAGGGTATCCCAAACTGGGTTCTGGAACTCGTTTTGGTTGTTTTGCACTAGCACTACGCCGCTGATTCAAAGAGCCAACGTGGATGATTTGAATCAGCTGTGCAGTGCTAGTGTTTGACAAACCCTGTTCTAGATGTCTTCACTGGGGGCGGGGGGGGGGGGGGGGGGGTGATGGTAACAGAATCTCAGTTGTGCAAAATCATCCATTGTTTTAGCTCACATATCCCTTTCTTTAGGTTCAATTGTTTCATTTTCATTTGATTTCTTTTCATGTAATTGATTCATTTTCATTTGATTTCTTTTCATGTAATTGATTCGTTTTCATTTGATTTCTTTTCATGTAATTGATTCATTTTCATTTGATTTCTTTTCATGTAATTGATTCATTTTCATTTGATTTCTTTTCATGTAATTGATTCATTTTCATTTGATTTCTTTTCATGTAATTGATTCATTTTCATTTCAGTTTGTTTCCATGGCTGGTAGAAATAACACCAGCTGTGTTCTTTAGTGCTTCGTTCAAATGTCCTCAATGTGGGTGGGAGAGGTGGTACCCATGAATCATACATACAATGTGTTGAAGTTAAAATGAGGCCAGGGCCAGTGTGGTTAAATTGCTCTTCCCTGATCTCACCCACACACACTGTGGCTGTCTCCCTGACTGGCAGCGTGTGTAGCGAGGCGCCCCAGGTGGATGTGTGTGTCCTGTCCATGCTGCAGAGTGTTGTTGTCAGCCGGTGTTATTGGAGCGAGCAGCGAACAGAATCGTGTTTCACTCCTCCTGTGAGGGGCAGGTGGGGGTTGGGGGTGCTGTACCTGCGATTGTTCCTGTTCCTCCTCAGAGTCTCAGTCAAGCCCTCTGCACGACCGCTGCCTACAGACACTGGAGCAACACTGAGCATCACTCATTATGGTGTCTAGCTACACTACCAGTCTGACTATTCATACTCTGACTCTACTCTGACTCTACTCATACTCTAAATCTACGCATACTCTAAATCTACTCATACTCTGACTCTATTCATACTCTGACTCTACTCATACTCTACTCATACTCTGACTGCTCATACTCTGACTCTACTCATACTCTGACTCTACTCATACTCATATTCTGACTCTATTCATACTCTGACTCTGCTCATGCTCTGACTCTATTCATAATCTAAATCCTGTCATACTCTGACTCTATTCATACTCTGATTCTGCTCATACTCAGACTCTCTCATACTCTACTCTGACTCTACTCATACTCTGACTCTATTCATACTCTGACTCTACTCATACTCTGGCTCTATTCATACTCTGACTCTACTCATACTCTGACTCTACTCATACTCTGACTCGACTCATACTCTGACTCGACTCATACTCTGACTCGACTCATACTCTGACTCTATTCATACTCTGACTCGACTCATACTCTGACTCTATTCATACTCTGACTCGACTCATACTCTGACTCGACTCATACTCTGACTCGACTCATACTCTGACTCGACTCATACTCTGACTCTCTCTACATCACTTGCTCCAGTTTCAACTGTTCTGCCTGCGGCTAGGGAATCCTGACCTGTTCACCGGACGTGCTACCTGTCCCAGACCTATTATCTGACCATGCTGGTCATTTATGAACATTTGAACATCTTGGCCATGTTCTGTTATAATCTCCACCCGGCACAGCCAGAAGAGGACTGGCCACCCCTCATAGCCTGGTTCCTCTCTAGGTTACTTCCTAGGTTTTGGCCTTTCTAGGGAGTTTTTCCTAGCCACCGTGCTTCTACACCTGCATTGCTTGCTGTTTGGGGTTTTAGGCTGGGTTTCTGTACAGCACTTTGAGATATCAGCTGATGTACGAAGGGCTATATAAATACATTTGATTTGATTTGTTGACTACTAAGGGAATGATCAAAACCTGCTAGAATAGAATATCTGTCTCCTTTGATTGCTTTATTCAAAATGATCATGCTGTTCATTCACTAATAGGTTTGAAAGGCTTTTAGCCATTTGGAGAGATAGCATGTATGTATCTCTGTCCATGTCTCATAATGGTAATTCTCTGTCAGCGGCAGCCTCCTGTGTGATGATTTAGTGTGAGGTGCTTTCTACCAAGCTAGGCTACTAAACACTTTGCCTCAGGTACTGTCACACTCAGCTGGATCTAAAGCCAGTTAGCTTCTTTTTTTAAAAACATGCACACTGTGGTTTGAGTTACAGCATTAGCACTGTTAATGAGCATCTACATGTCCACAGTTGGGTTAATGTGATTATACAGTGTGGTTGTGATTATTATATTGTAACGATGTGCGCTGAGAGTTCAGTGAATAAGAGTTTTAATATAACAAACATAAACCAAAGCAATAAACACTAACCAGCACATAGACATGACACAGGAACAGAAACAATGACGCCTGGGGAAGGAACCAAAGGGAGAAACATATATATATATATATTAGGGAAGGTAATCAGGGAAGTGATGGAGTCCAGGTGAGTCTGATGATGCGCAGGTGCGCGTAACGATGGTGACAGGTGCGCGCCATAACGAGCAGCCTGGTGACCTAGAAGCCAGAGAGGGAGCACACGTGATAGTACCCTCTCCCCGACGCACGGCTTTAGCCGCAGGACGCAGACCAAAAAGACGATCCTGGGGATCAGGAGCGGACCGAAAACCTGTCAGTCCGGCTGAGACGCGGGAGCATGGCGACCTAGAGCGCCTTGGAGAGAGCATCCGTGACGGTACCCCCTCCCCGGCGGGTTCGGCTCCAGCCGCAGGACTCCAACCAAAAGGACGATCCCGGGGATCAGGAGCGGGAGCACACATGATATATATCCACTTTTCAAAATCCTCATGTATGGGTTATAGTATTTAACCTTTGACTTTATAGGGGTCATGGGTCACACAGGCCGGGCTTATATAATGTACCGTAGTGACACACACACACACACACACACACACACACACACACACACACACACGCACACACACATACACATACACACACACACACACACACACACACACATACACACGCACACGCACACACATACACACACGCTACCCATGTTTACCAAAGAGATGACATGTCGTGGTTGAAATGTGACAGTCACAATTCACTCAAGCCCTAATCAAACACTTCATGACACTGTCTGACCCATAAAACCTCTGGCTGAGGAACACTGCTTGTTCAAGCATGTTGTGTGTTCATGCTATTTCCAACGGAGGCCATTAGCCCATATTGCTCTGTACTGTTGAGACCATCTTTTTGATTACCAGTTACATTACATTGTTGTTGTTCCCTTTTCCTCTGTTGTGTATATATATATATATATATACAGCCTGATTAAGAACCTGTTCTACTCTTTTCTTCACTAACTCTAGACCAGCGATGTTAATATCTCACGTCTGTTCTACTCTTTTCTTCATTAACTCTAGACCAGCGACGTTAATATCTCACCTGTGTGTCTCTGTGTGTCTCTGTGTGTCTCCAGTGTGTGGCTGTGACCTGGCCCGTTCAGGCTTCTTCCAGAAGGGAAGAGAGTACATCTGTACAGAGGACTACCAGCGCCTCTATGGCACCAAGTGTGACAGCTGTGGAGACTTCATCACAGGGGAGGTGGTCTCTGCGCTGGGGCGTACCTACCACCCCAAGTGTTTTGTTTGCAGCATGTGCAGGTAGGTACTGCGAGGCCACACATACACACATACACACACACACACACTACACACACACACACACACACACACACACACACACTACACACACACTACACACTACACACACACACACACACACACACACACACACACACACACTACACACACACACACACACACACACACACACACACTACACACACACCACACACACACACACTACACACACACACACCACACACACACACACACACACACACACACACTACACACACACACACACACACACACACACACACACACACATATCCACTACATTGATCATCACTAGCCAGTTAATGCATATCTCTCAGTGTAAGTGCCATGTCAAAAGCACACGACTGAGAGGACAACGTTGGGATGTATATATGTTTGAATTAATGATTGACTTGGCCATGGAGGCAACAATTAGTGAATGATTTGTTTTATTGGGAGGCAGGCAGGTGTTAAATTACGACGAGAATGCAGGTATATTCAGAGAACAAAGACATGATCATCAGATCAAACGATCAGATGTTTCATGGTATCTTCCAAGAGAAGGAACAGTTCAGTGAGGAGAGAAGTTGTCTTGAGAGAAGGGAAAAGGACAGCCTCCTGTTTCTACTTGTCATGTTGAGAATCTACAGGTAACTGCAAAAACAATGGAAACACGTGAGGGATGATGGATACAAAGTACATTGAATGGAAAGCAGGTGCTTCCACACAGGTGTGGTTCCTGAGGTAATTAAGCAATTATCCTCCCATCATGCTTAGAATCATGTATAAAAATGCTGGGCAGGCTATTAATTTGGCTACCATGGCTATGCCCCCATAAGATGACAATGCCCTCATCCACAGGGGTGGTCACTGAATGGTTTGATGAGCAAGATAACGATGTAAACCAAATGCCATGGCCGTCTCAGTCACCAGATCTCAAACCAAGTGAAAACGTATGGGAGATTCTGGAGCGTCGCCTGAGACAGCGTTTTTACACCACCATCAAATGATGGAATTTCTCGTGGAAGAATGGTCTTGCATCCCTCCAATAGAGTTCCAGACACTTGAATCTATGCCAAGGTGCACGGAAGCTGTTCTGGTTGGCGGTGGACCACCGCCCTATTAAGACTCTTTATGTTGGTGTTTCCTTTATTTTGTCAGTTACCAATAGGCGCTCTGAGGAATTACAATGTCGAAAGCCCTCCTCCGTCTGATTGTGAGGTTTACTGTCACTGTTTCACAGTCTTTTAGAGAGTGATTGAAGAGTTTCAGTCTGTCAGTGTGGTGGGGGCAGTAGAGGTGAGGGTGCCATGAGAACGGTTCCTTCTCTACTGGTCTGTTTCTTGAGAACATCATGAGAACGGTTCCTTCTCTACTGGTCTGTTTCTTGAGAACATTATGAGAACAGTTCCTTCTCTACTGGTCTGTTTCTTGAGAACATCATGAGAACAGTTCCTTCTCTACTGGTCTGTTTCTTGAGAACATCATGAGAACAGTTCCTTCTCTACTGGTCTGTTTCTTGAGAACATCATGAGAACAGTTCCTTCTCTACTGGTCTGTTTCTTGAGAATATCATGAGAACAGTTCCTTCTCTACTGGTCTGTTTCTTGAGAACATCATGAGAACAGTTCCTTCTCTACTGGTCTGTTTCTTGAGAACATCATGAGAACAGTTCCTTCTCTACTGGTCTGTTTCTTGAGAACATCATGAGAACAGTTCCTTCTCTACTGGTCTGTTTCTTGAGAACATCATGAGAACAGTTCCTTCTCTACTGGTCTGTTTCTTGAGAACATCATGAGAACAGTTCCTTCTCTACTGGTCTGTTTCTTGAGAATATCATGAGAACAGTTCCTTCTCTACTGGTCTGTTTCTTGAGAACATCATGAGAACAGTTCCTTCTCTACTGGTCTGTTTCTTGAGAACATCATGAGAACAGTTCCTTCTCTACTGGTCTGTTTCTTGAGAACATCATGAGAACAGTTCCTTCTCTACTGGTCTGTTTCTTGAGAACATCATGAGAACAGTTCCTTCTCTACTGGTCTGTTTCTTGAGAACATCATGAGAACAGTTCCTTCTCTACTGGTCTGTTTCTTGAGAACATCATGAGAACAGTTCCTTCTCTACTGGTCTGTTTCTTGAGAACATCATGAGAACAGTTCCTTCTCTACTGGTCTGTTTCTTGAGAACATCATGAGAACAGTTCCTTCTCTACTGGTCTGTTTCTTGAGAACATCATGAGAACAGTTCCTTCTCTACTGGTCTGTTTCTTGAGAACATCATGAGAACAGTTCCTTCTCTACTGGTCTGTTTCTTGAGAACATCATGAGAACAGTTCCTTCTCTACTGGTCTGTTTCTTGAGAACATCATGAGAACAGTTCCTTCTCTACTGGTCTGTTTCTTGAGAACATCATGAGAACAGTTCCTTCTCTACTGGTCTGTTTCTTGAGAACATCATGAGAACAGTTCCTTCTCTACTGGTCTGTTTCTTGAGAACATCATGAGAACAGTTCCTTCTCTACTGGTCTGTTTCTTGAGAACATCATGAGAACAGTTCCTTCTCTACTGGTCTGTTTCTTGAGAACATCATGAGAACAGTTCCTTCTCTACTGGTCTGTTTCTTGAGAACATCATGAGAACAGTTCCTTCTATTCCTTCTAGCAGGTGGCACCAGGGCTGGGTTGGGTTTAGAGTCTGACCCACAGTAACCTCTACACCGAGGGCCTTGATAGGCTGATAGCGCTACTGCTTACATGACCGTGCTTATATCCCATTATGCACAGATGTGTATGTTAATTCATGTATTTTTAATTCATGTATTTTGCAATTTATAGTTCCCTGTCTTCTAATACTATTTATTATATGCTGACCTGACGGAGTTTGGAGTTATGTCTCCTATGAGATGTCATTTGGGAAGATGCTTGACAGTGATCTGCAAAGTCATAGAGAATATAACCCCATCCGTTGTCTGGGGAAGCAATGCATTATATTGACTGCTGGTACTGAGTCGTCCAGGTTTAAGGGCCACAAATCTTTACCGCAGATGGTCCTGCCATCGCTGCCTGTCCTGCTAGAGATGCTGACTCATAGCTTCTGATGGTGGGAGAGCAGCACACATTCTGTTCCGGGCAGTCAGTAGTCAGCACACTTAAAACACTCCTCATCCACCACAGATCACCCCGACTTCTCCCAAACCTCAATATGCAGGGAGGGCTATGCTGTGTTGCTGACAGAAGAATGTTTAACACTACTATCTATTGTTCATAACACACTGCCTCCTCTTTAGCATGGGCTCCCGAGTGGCGCGGCGGTCTAAGGCACTGCATCTCAGTGCAAGAGACTACACTACAGACCCTGGTTTGATTCCAGGCTGTATCACATCCGGCCATGATTGGGAGTCCTGTAGGGTCGGCGCGCAATTGGGCCAGCGTCGTTAGCGCTTGGCCGGTGTAGGCCGTCATTGTAAACAAGAATTTGTTCTTAACTGACATGCCTAGTTAAATATATATATATAATTTTAAAACAGCATCTGTGTCCATACCCCAAATGGGCCTAAGGGTCCTGGTCACAAGTAGTGCACTATGTAGGGAATTGGTTGTCATTTGGCACACAGCCGATATGTTGGTTTCAATATTCAGCTTGAAGATCACCCCTGCTGGCCCAGTTAAGCTGCTGTGTCCAAGCAGATATCCCCCTGCCTGCCTGTCTGCCTGCTTGCTATGTAGCAGGACACAGTATCTGTCCACAGGCCCATCATGTCTATGAGCCTTCCTTCCTGTCACTGGATATTACCACGGAAACCCACTGTGTGTGTGTGTGTGTGTGTGTGTGTGTGTGTGTGTGTGTGTGTGCGTCTGCATGGAGAGTTGCACTCTAATCGGTATTAATGTGAGTAGAATAGAGGCCAGGCCTCTGATGTCATCTCACTCTCTCATGTGCTACTAAGGAGACTTGCCCTCCTTGACCAAATGAAGTGCCCCCCGGCTCAAAAGATTTTTCAGAAACGTTGTCTACACATAATAGAATCCCATTGCTTGTATAAATAACCATGTCAATCACAACAAATCATCTTTAGTCTCAGACTGGGGCAGTTAGCTAGCGATACGTTAGAGAACATTTCCTGAATGGCTGTATAGAACCGTACTGCTGTGCTGCAGTTCTCCCTTCTCTGCCTCCGTAGTTAGATTCCACTGTCACTGATTGACTTTGTGGCATGTTTCAATGTGGCGCCACATGTAAATTATATAAACCTACTGGAGGAATTTCGGAGGAATGAATTTTGGGCATTTTACCACATTTATGTGGTAAACACATTTAATTACAAAACACAAAATGTGTAGTTGTGTAAAATAACACACAGCTACCATTACACACAGTGTACATACAGTGTTATTGTGTCTACTGTGAGGCTTCGGGTTGAGCAGAATACATGTCTGATGTCTTCCTGTGGCTTGTTTTTCAGAAAGCCTTTCCCTATCGGAGACAGGGTGACCTTCTGTGGGAAGAAGTGTGTCTGTCAGCAGTGCTCCCATTCGCTAGTCAGCAACGCGCCGGTCAAGATCCACGGACCCAGCCGTAAGTCTCTAGATCAGAGGGTCACGTGCTCCTTCTCTGTTAACCATCAAACGTCACGTTCCGGTAATTACTGGAACGTTCCGCCTGCATTACTGGAACGTCTCGACATCTCGACATCAAAAAGCTCCGTAGCAGATATTTAACGCTGATGTTGGGACCATGAAAACACACTGACTGACGGCTATAGCTATGTTCTACAAGTCTATTATTCTCCTGGCTTTACAAAGCTCTATTTCAGATATTTTACCTCGCTGGCTTGCTAGCTTCCTAGGTAACCAATAGTCTGATGACATCTGAGATGTTGTAGATGATATAACTGTCTAATTATGTGTTCTGTTAATTTGCATGAGCTGCATTTGAAGTTGGATGTGATCATATCCACGGCTAGGTAAACAAACAAAAAAACATCTAAATCCGTACTGGACGCACAACATGACACGGCCGGGAAATGGATCTATACCACAGGACCTCAACTAAAGTCACATCACAATCCTCACTCAGCACAGTGATGGTCCCATAGGACAAGGCTGAAGCACTCCACAGTTCTCAGATCAGTAGGACTCTCCATCACTCTCTCTGGAGGGGGAGTAGGACTCTCCATCACTCTCTCTGGGGGGGGGGGGGGGAGTAGGACACTCCATCACTCTCTCTTGGGGGGGGGGGGGAGTAGGACTCTCCATCACTCTCTCTGGAGGAGGAGTAGGACTCTCCATCACTCTCTCTGGGGGGGAGTAGGACTCTCCATCCCTCTCTCTGGGGGGGGGGGGAGTAGGACTCTCCATCACTCTCTCTGGGGGGGTGGGGAGTAGGACTCTCCATCACTCTCTCTGGGGAGGAGGAGTAGGACTCTCCATCACTCTCCCTGGGGGGGGGGGGGGGGGGGGGAGTAGGACTCTCCATCACTCTCTCTGGGGGGAGGAGTAGGACTCTCCATCCCTCTCTCTGGGGGGGAGTAGGACTCACCATCCCTCTCTCTGGGGGGGGAGTAGGACTCTCCATCCCTCTCTCTGGGGGGGGGAGTAGGACTCTCCATCACTCTCTCTGGGGAGGAGGAGTAGGACTCTCCATCCTTCTCTCTGGGGGGGAGGAGTAGGACTCTCCATCACTCTCTCTGGGGGGGAGTAGGACTCTCCATCACTCTCCCTGGGGGGGGGGGAGTAGGACTCTCCATCACTCTCTCTGGGGGGGAGGAGTGGGACTCTCCATCACTCTCTCTGGGGGGGGGGGAGTGGGACTCTCCATCCTTCTCTCTGGGGGGGGACTAGGACTCTCCATCACTCTCTCTGGGGGGAGGAGTAGGACTCTCCATCACTCTCTCTGGGGAGGAGGAGTAGGATTTTGCCCCCTCTTGTCCTCTTCTATTTTCATTCGCTGTTCTCTCTGTTCTCTCTCTCTCTCTGTCTCTTTCTTGCTCTACCTCCTTCCCAGACTGTGCAGGCTGTAAGGAGGAGATCAAACATGGCCAGTCTCTCCTGGCCCTGGAGAAGCAGTGGCATGTCAGCTGCTTCAAGTGTCAGACCTGTGGCACTGTGCTGACCGGGGAGTACATCAGCAAGTAGGTGACCTCTGTGGTGACATCACAATACCAGTATAGTAGTAGTAGTAGTAGCATAGTACTAGTAGTATAGTAGTAGTAGTAGTAGTAGTACTTATATAATAGTAGTAGTTGTATAGTAGTAATGGTATCGTACTAGTAGTATAGTGGTAGTAGTAGTGGTATAGCACTAGGTAGTATAGTAATAGTATAGTGGTAGTAGTAGTGGTATAGTACAATTAGTATAGTAGTAGTATAGTGGTAGTAGTAGTGGTATAGTACTAGTAGTATAATAGCATAGTAGTAGTATAGTGGTAGTAGTAGTAATATAGTAGTAGTATAGTGGTAGTAGTAGTGGTATGGCGGTAGTAGTATTGTGGTAGTATAGTAGTATGGTATTAGTATGGTGGTAGTAGCCGTGGTATAGTACTAGTAGTATAGTAGTAGTACTAGTAGTATAGTAGTAGTATAGTAC